>NC_080540.1:20766726-21074726 GCF_028640845.1 Ahaetulla prasina
GGCCATCTAAAGGTTCTCCACACTTTCAACGGGCTTGAGCAACTAATGCCTACCTACAACTATTCCCTAACTGTTCACATCCTATATGACCCCAGCCTCGCTTGGTCTCTCTTTGAATAAATGTGCCATCCAAGACCCTCCTGCTGTTTTTTTTCCTACCACCCCCCACCACCACCACATATGCCCCATGTGCCCCATCCTGTTCCTGGCTGTGAGCCTCCACCGCAAGGGGATGATGAATTATTCAGGGCATCGCCGCCCCAAGAAAGAGGATCAGTTTCCATGGAAACCTCAGGCAGGCGCTGCCACGGCAACCTGTCAGCACCAGGGAGCGGGCTTCAATAGGGAGGGAACAAAAGGAACGCCATGGGGGGGGCGGTTGACTGGGAACCACACTAGAGCAGAAGACAAGGAAGGAGAGAGAAACAGGAACAGGCAGGGCAGGGAGGGGAGATGTGTGTGGGAGAAGGGACAGACGACCAGACAGACTGATGGGCAGAGGAATGGATGTGAGCAGAGACTGGCTATGTAGGGTTGGAGGGAAGCAGAGAATAATAATTAAAAAAAAGTTTGCAGAAATTCCGTGCAAGGGAACCGGGCAGCATGGTAGCAACTGGGCCACATAGCTTTGTGCCGGAGGAGGATGGAGGAGGAAAAGGGCCAATGTACATAGCTGTGGATAGCTGGGCAAAGGAAAGAGCTACAGAGATTTCAACCTGAGCATCATGTGTGGGGAAAAGATTTGTAGGATTGGACATGTGGCCTGCCTCAAATTGCCAAAGTCAGTCCAAGAATCTTTAAGGCAACGAGTTGTGGCAAATGAAGAAGTTAAGATTAGTGTTTTTGGAAATCCTGCCCACATAGGCCTCTCAGGGCCACGTTAACGGGATCAGGGTGGGGCCACCAATCCACAGGTACACCTAGACCCATTGACAGTGACAGTATCTCAGGAAAGCCACAAGAAAGAGCAGGAAGAGTTTGGTTCACTTCCCAGTCTTGGGAAGAAAAACATGATCTAATTATGGCAACATGTGGCATTAGGACCCATATCGTAATGGCCTTTACAGTACTCATGATGAAAACAGGAGTCTACTCCAGTTAGGGGTGAAAGACATGGCTGGTTCCCATTTGTTATCTAGCCTGAAGGACATTACAGAAGGCACCAATAGAAGGGAATATTTGTAGCCGAGAGTTGAACTGTGGGTCTTTGATATTCTCTGAGCTTGGTTGTTTTTTTGCAGATGTTTTATTACCCAACTGGGCAACATTATCAGTGCACTTACCTAGTTTGGTAATGAAAGGGCTGCAAGAAAACAACCACGCTCAGAGAGCACCAAGAAACCCACATTCCAGAAGGCTTAAACCACACAGGAAACTTCTTTGTACAACAGCACCCCCGATTTCTCGTCCATACATTATTTGTGGCACATTGTGCTGTTCAGGGCACAATAACTCATCTAATATAGCTGATTATCAGAGAAATTATAAAAAAGCACATGTAGAAATAAAAGCAAAAGGACAAAGGATTGAATAAGATCTTAACAAACAAGAGGAGTTTGTCCAACACATATTAGACAGCATTGAGTGGAAATGGAACGACTCAAGATTGTACCGGTCAGAAATGGTGCATGCAGACCTAAATGGACGAAGAACACGGCACGTGAGTGTACAAACAGAAGCCACATAAAACAATTGGGCATGACCAAAGCTAGTTCCTTGGAAATACCATGCCAATTCTCTGCATAGTCTTTTTGTTGAGGGAGACACATGAATTAAAAAAATAAAATGTTGGGAAGCAGAGAGGGTGATTGACAGGGATGCTTATACTTCAAGAGACAGATCTGGCTTAGGGAACATTTGCTATCCAATCCTGTTTGCAACTGACTTTGGGCTATTTTGGTTTTGGCAGGACCTGGTGCTCTGAGGACGGGGAATTTCACATCATCATTGGTTCAAAAGAAGCTGATTGCTCCTGTTTACCTTCCTCCTCACACCAATATCCTCCCATACCTATACCCGTAACTCTAGAGCAGTGTTTCTTAGCCTTGACAACATTAAGATGTATGGATATCAACTCTCAGAATTTCCCAGCCAGAAATTGAAGTCCACACATCTCCAAATTGACAAGGCTGAGAAACACTGCTCTAGAATACAGGTAGTCCTCAACTTACAGCCCTTCAGTCAATGACCATTTGAAGTTCTGAAAAACAGGTGACTTACTGCTGATCCTTACCACATACAACTGTCGCAGATTTCCCACAGTCATGTGTTCAAAATTTGGGAACTTGGCAACTACCGTGTTTCCCCGAAAATAAGACCCGGTCTTGTATTTTTTTTTAACCTTGAAATAAGCGCTTGGTCTTATTGCCATGCGCTCAAAAGCCCGATTGGGCTTATTATCAGGGGATGTCTTATTTTGGGGAAAACAGGGTAGCATGTATTTACCAGTGACTGCAATGCCCCGGGATCATATGACCACTATTTGCAACCTTCTCAGCTGGCTTCTGATAAGCAAAGTCAATGGGGGAAGCTAGATTCGCTGAACACCCATGACAAAACAATTGTAAAATTGGGTGTGAATCACTTGACAACTGTTTTGTTTAACAAACACAAAGTCTGGCCCCAGTTGGGGTTATATGTCAAGGACTATCTGTAACCTTGAATCAGATTATAGGTTTTACCTCTGTTTATCCACATGGCTGGTACTGGTACAGTAGCCTCATAACACCTGTGATGCTACCTCAATCAACCTTTCGTGATGATTGGCATAGTGACTTCCCATTTAAGATCTATAGCTTAAAGAACTACAATCAAACTACCAACTGTTGTATAATATATTGTATTATCTTCAAGAAACTGCTATGCTGACACCAAGACCTCCAGTTCCATAAGCCCCATTAAATATATAGTTTTCTGAGGGTCCTTGGTGCTGTCTGAGTTTGGTTGTTTCTTGTAGACATTTCATTACCCAAACTAGGTAGCATCATCAGTGCTAGTCAAGCTAATCAGAGTAGCACTGATGATGTTACCTGGTTTGGGTAAGGAAACATCTACAACCAAGCTCAGAGAGCACTGAATACAACTCATTTCTGAACTACAAATATTCTCCTTTGTTGATATACTTTTCTTCAAGCTGAACTTGAGTCCTGGAGACTACATGCCAGCATTCACACAATTATCTTGGGAGTTGCACGGAAAGGTTTTCCACTGTCCCTGCTGGGATCTTTTTCCAGTCTAGCCTAAAGCTAAGAATTTCCTGGTGGTCTCTTATCCGTACAAACCACTTGTAAGCCTGCTTAGTGTTTAAATCCAGGGCTCCCTAAAATGTACTCCTCAACTTCCATTCCTTTTAGGGGACTACAGGTAGTCCTCGACTTACAACAGTTCATTTGGTGACCATTTAAAGTTACAACGGCACTGAAAAATGTGACTTATGACCGTTTTTCACAGTTACGACCTTCGCAGCATCCCCGTGATCATGCGATCAAAATTCAGATGCTTGGTTCATACTTATAACTGTTGCTGTGTCCCAAGGTCATGCGATCCACCTTTTGCAACCTTCTGACAAGCAAAGTCAATGGAGAAGCCAGATTCACTTAACAACCGGATTACTATTTTATCAATGGCAGCGATTCACTTAATGATGGTGGCAAGAAAGATCGTAAAATGGGACAAAACTTACTTAACAAATGTCTCATGTAACAACATAAATTTTGGGCTCAGTTGTAGTCATATGTCGACTACCTATAATTGCTGCTGCTGCTGCTGCTTCTCTTCTTCTTCCTTCTCACATCTTCCTCCAACACCTCTCTCTACATGGGAACCCTAGCAAATTGTTAATGGAGTCATTCTCATGTTTGGTGTCTCCAACCCCTTCCACCACCTCCATTTCTGAAGACGCTCTCCAAACTTTCCTTCCAATAGGTGCACCAATGTCACTGTTCCAGTCCCACCCTTTTTCCATCTGTTTACCTTCTTGCTATTTTGGACCATTACACCCAATGAGAGCTCTCTGCCTCCCCGTCTTCCAGGTCATTCTTTTCCCCCAGATCCTCTAATCATGGTCTGGGGCAGTAACCCAAATGCCCCATAACTCATTCGTCTTCAAGCTCTTTGGAGGAACCCAAGCTTAACCGTTTCACCAACTCTTCCAAAGAATTGAGAATGTTGCGCAGGGTCCTACCAAGCGAGGCTCTGTCTGACCCAAAGGAGCATGTTGGAAGTTCGGTGAGAAAAGGAAGACTTCTGTGGGGTTATGCTCACAATCTCTACCTCTCACATAGCTCAAAAACCTTGAATGCTAACTTTAGTCCTGCTATTTTCCTGTCCCTCATATTTTAGTCTTCTTGGGAATCTTCACACGCACAGCTCTGCTGCCCCACCAAAACCACTTCCAAGATTTCCACATCCCTACTTTGAAGGCTGCTTTGTCTTTCCATCCTTCTATGAACCTTCTCCTGATAGTTGCTGCGTAGACTGACACCTTTTAAAACGCCTTTCCTGAGCTGCTTTGGTCTTCATTTACAGATGGGTTCCTGCCTGATCTGGTGGTGAAGAGGACATGTGCCAAGACCGTCCACTATATTCAAGCATCCCACTGCCCGCAGAACTTACCTTGTTTATAAGGCACAATGTTCTCCTCTCCCAATTTGATTTCTCCCACCTCCTTGGAGTCGCTCCTTCCAGTGAAATTGTTGCGGGGGTGAGCGGGAGGGCTTCCCTACCGCAACCAAGGGCCCTCTCCCTTCCCTCCCCCCTGCGGAAGCCCACCTGTCCCCACCTGGGCGCTGGGGCAGGTGGGGCGCGGGGCTCTGCTCACCTCGCTGTCGCGGTGGTCGAGACGCAGCTCGTAGTCGGGCAGAATGTCCCTCCGGCTGTTGACGTCCTCGAGGGCCATCTGGGCGGAAGGCAGGCAGGCTTGGCCCCCCGGCCAGCCGCCGGTCATGGGGAAAAGCGCCCCGATGTGCAGCCTCTTCTTGCCTGCGCCCAGCGGAGGAGAGAGCAAGAGCCAGCCCGTGAGTACCAGCAAGGCCGCCTGGGGGCCCCCGCCGGGCCGAGGGCCGGGTAAGGCCATGGTGCCGGCCGGAGGTCAGGGGCGACGGCGGCGAGGGCGCGCGGTGATAGCTGCACTGCGCGGTGGTGGCGGTGGCGGCGGCGGCGAAGGCGCCGGAGCCGGCTCCTCCATGGCGCTGCCCGGCGTCGGTGCTGCAGTAAGCGAGCAAGCGGGCGGGCGAGCTGGCGGGCGGGCGGGTTAGCGAGCGAGCCAGCCAAGAGGAGGGGTGGGGGGGAGAGAGGAGGGGGAGGATGAGGAGGGGGCGGGGGCTGATGTCAGCGCGGAGCCGGCGCGGAACGCCGCCGTCCAAGGGCGCGGGGGGAATTGCGATAAGCCCACCGCACCTGCCTCGTCGCAGGGGCGGCGGGCGGGCGAGCGAGCGAGCTAGGCGGCCAAGGAAACGCGCCGATGATGGGGAAGAACGAAGAGGGAACGAAATGCAGAGACCCAGGAGGGAAGGGGGGTTGTTGGAGAAAAGCAACCACACACACACACAAAAAAAGGTGCTAAGAAAAGAGCAGACGACTGGTAGGAAAGGAGAGGGGAGACTAAACGGTAAGGGGACCATCTGGGACGATGGGAGAAGCATGAAGAGGGAATGGATGAGAAGTGCGGAGAAAGGGCAGAGATGATGGAGAAGGCAAAGGAGGAATGGAGCTAGGAACGCTATGAAAGAGGTGTAACGTTCAAGTGAGGCAGACCAAAGCCAGGAGGAACAAAAAATGAGATTAGTAAACACACACATACACAGAGAGAGAGAGAGAAAGAAAGAAAGAAAGAAAGAAAGAAAGAAAGAAAGAAAGAGAGAGACAGAAAGAGAAGGAAGGAAGGAAGGAAGGAAAAGAAAGAAAGAAAGAAAGAAAGAAAGAAAGAAAGAAAGGAAAGAAAGAAAGAAAGAAAGAAAGAAAGAAAGAAAGAAAGAAAGAAAGAAAGAAAGACTGATGGGGGAGAGGAAGAAGCCAAAGGAATGGATTAGGCAGATTGGCCAAGTTTACCCAGCCAAATCCCTCTAAGAACTAATAGCTGGAATTGCCCAGCAGGCTAAGTTTGGTTAAACTTTATTGTTGGGAGCAGAGGCAAAGGGTCCTGTGAATGCAACCCACTTGGGTAAATGATTCAGAGTAGTATAAGAAACAGAAATTCAGCAGACAGATTAAGTCTGAATCAGAAAGAATGAGGGGGGAATGGACCAATAGGAGGCAAGATGAAATGATGAAGGAAGAGATGTTTGGAATGTTTTGGAGATATGTGGAAAAAGAATAACAGAATTACAAGAATAAGAATCAGGAAGCAAAGAGATGAAAGACAGAGCAAGAGGGGATGTAGATTTGGCATTTGTTGGAAAAGCAACCACACACACACACAAAAAGGTGCTAAGAAAAGAGCAGACGACTGGTAGGAAAGGAGAGGGAGACTAAACGGTAAGGGGACCATCTGGGACGATGGGAGAAGCATGAAGAGGGAATGGATGAGAAGTGCGGAGAAAGGGCAGAGATGATGGAGAAGGCAAAGGAGGAATGGAGCTAGGAACGCTATGAAAGAGGTGTAACGTTCAAGTGAGGCAGACCAAAGCCAGGAGGAACAAAAATGAGATTAGTAAACACACATACACAGAGAGAGAGAAAGAAAGAAGAAGAAAGAAAGAAAGAAAGAAAGAAAGAGAGAGACAGAAAGAGAAGGAAGGAAGGAAGGAAGGAAAAGAAAGAAAGAAAGAAAGAAAGGAAAGAAAGAAAGAAAGAAAGAAAGAAAGAAAGAAAGAAAGAAAGAAAGAAAGAAAGAAAGAAAGAAAGACTGATGGGGGAGAGGAAGAAGCCAAAGGAATGGATTAGGCAGATTGGCCAAGTTTACCCAGCCAAATCCCTCTAAGAACTAATAGCTGGAATTGCCCAGCAGGCTAAGTTTGGTTAAACTTTATTGTTGGGAGCAGAGGCAAAGGGTCCTGTGAATGCAACCCACTTGGGTAAATGATTCAGAGTAGTATAAGAAACAGAAATTCAGCAGACAGATTAAGTCTGAATCAGAAAGAATGAGGGGGGAATGGACCAATAGGAGGCAAGATGAAATGATGAAGGAAGAGATGTTTGGAATGTTTTGGAGATATGTGGAAAAAGAATAACAGAATTACAAGAATAAGAATCAGGAAGCAAAGAGATGAAAGACAGAGCAAGAGGGGATGTAGATTTGGCATTTGTTGGAAAAAATTATGGGGCAGGGGGTGGCTAGATTAGGATGATGGAAACCAGAAACCAATTGAAATCCAAAGGACTGGCAGGTACAAGTTGGAGACCTGAAGGCACCAATGATAGAAGCTTGGATAAAAAAAAAAGCTATGCAGGGAGGGAAGTGATAAAGAAGTTGGAAGGGTGATTAAAGAAGAGAAACATGAATTTTAAAAAAGATCAAAAAACCAGAAAAGTTGGAGTAAAATACCAGGCTTTCCACTGTGACTAGCAATATGCTTCCCTATTACTCATTTTTGGTGGAAGATGGACTTTGAAAAAGGGGGCAGTTGAAGAATGAAGAAATTGTGATGATAAAAGGCTGAGCAGAAGAGAAGGAGCAGAGAAAAGAGAGAACAGTTAGTAGAAAGTGGGAAAAATGTAGCGAGGTTCGAGGAAAAAGCTAGTAGAAATTAGATGTGGGGAAGGATGGAGAAACAACAGCTGAGGAGGAAGGTGAACTAATGAGAACAGATAAGAAGGAACAGAAATGCAGTTAATGTCGGGAACACAGAAAGAGGAAAATGACAGATGCAGTTAACAAGCAAGAGCAGGGGAAAAAAAGCAGATAAAAAGAAAGACAATGCAGGATGGGAATCAAAGAGGTGGGGAAAGGAGGCGGTAAGGGAAAGTGAAGAGGCTTTACAAAGACACACAGCAAAACACAAAAAGGCTGACAAAGGAAGGGTGGAGGCAAGGATGCAGATCAGGCATGGAGAAGAAAAAAAAGCAGTGGGATTTATCAAAACCCACCAAAAGGGATGCAGGGAAGCCATTGAGCGATGGAGATAAAATTGAGGCAAGGATGCCGTGGAAATGGTGAACAACAACCAGCAATTCACAAATCAGCAAATCATAGCCATTGAGAAAGCAGCAACGGTATGGTGTGCAGAAGGAGCCCATCTAACATATCAGGGCTACCAATTCTGGGCTGCATAAGTAAAGGTAAGCACATATGTGCTAGTCGTTCCCGACTCATCTCCGTTTCAAAGCCGAAGAGCCAGCGCTGTCCGAAGACTGTGGCCAAAGGCGCACAGAACGCTGCTACCTTCCCATCAAAGGTGGTCCCTATTTTTCTACTTAAATTTTTTATGTGCTTTCGAACTGCTAGGTTGGCAGAAGCTGGGACAAGTAACAGGAGCTCACCCCGTTATGCGGCACTAGGGATTCAAACCGCTGAATTGCCGACCTTTCCATCGACAAGCTCAGCATCTTAGCCACTGAGCCACTGCATCCCTTCTGTATAAATACATACCACCAATAGATGACAGTTGAGTTACAACTTTTCCTATACCTTTGCTGCCACCTAGTGAATGCCTGGATATTTGCAGCCCAGATCAGGTAGCCCTCATCTAGGTGTCCAGAAGAAGAAAAATCTTTTAGATTATTCTGTCTGCAGATAAATAGCATAAAAGGAAATAAACTCAGTTAGCAGGGCAGAGAAGGTGGAACTTGGTTCTAGCATGGAGACTCTGGGAGGGCAGGATTCCTGGGTTTTCTGAAAGGGGTGTGTGTAAATTGATTAGAATAGTGGTACTTGTGCTTTTTTGGGGGGTGGGGGTTGCACTGTGAAGTCCTTGGCTCTTTTCCCAGCTCTGAGAAATGGGGAGGAGGTAGTGTATATCACAAATTCCTCTCCCTGCTGGTTGCTGACATTTCCCTGGCAAAGAGACACATGCGGAGGTGGCTGGAAAAGGAACGGAAACAAAAAGAAATAAAGGGCCTCCCTGCAGCCCCAATTTAATGTTCACCCCTGTAGGGAGACGGAGACTTCGTAAGAAATGGTATGTGGAAGAGGAAAAACAACTGGAAAGGCAAAGGTTTGCAACCTGGAAATGTAGCCTCTGTTCCATCCTGTGTCCAGTTCTCCCTATTATAACTGCTTAGACTCTCATGGTTTCTTCCCTGTCTTAAAGTCCATTCTGCCTCTGTTAGGCAATTAATATAAAGTCTTGTGAGGAACAAGAGGGACGCGGTGGCTCAGGGGCTAGGACGGCAGCTCAGCGGTTCAAATCCCTAATGCTGCCGTGTAACGGGGTGAGCTCCCGTTACTTGTCCCAGCTTCTGCCAACCTAGCAGTTTCGAAAGCATGTAAAAATGCAAGTAGAAAAAAATAGGGACCATCTTTGGTGGGAAGTTAACAGCGTTCTGTGCACCTTTGGCGTTAAGTCATGCTGGCCACATGACCACGGAGACGTCTTCGGACAGCACTGGCTCTTTGGCTTTGAAACGGAGATGAGCACCGCCCCCTAGAGTCGGCAACGACTAGCGCGTATGTGCAAGGGGAACCTTTACCTTTACCTTTATCTTGTGAGGAAAAAGGAAAAAGAATTTGGAATTTGGCTTTTGATAGGGAGGGTCAAATTATAGTTCATATTATCTCCTGGAGGACCGCTTTCCAAAATGGCTAGGAGACAAACGTGTCCCTTTATACAGGACACACACACACACACACACAAAAAACAAAACACCCCCACCCAAGCAGCCTGTTTCAGCTCACAGAGCGAGATGTTAAGGCTATAGAAGGAATATTTGGAGATCCCGTTTTTTATTTATTTATTTATTTATTTTTCAAATTTTTATACCTTGTGAAAGGTATTGCCTCAAAAGATAACAGAAGAAAAGGGTGTGCACAATAGTATGAAGAATACAGGAAGTCTGATGCAGATTCCAAACGGCATTAGCAGAAGACTTATCAAAAGACATTTGCCAGCTGTTTGCTCCTCCCTCCATTGAAACAGCTGGCCTTCAGCAGGAGCTACTCTGAGGGGCAGGGCTGGTGGATGGAGAATGCGACAGTTGCTAGGCAACCATATTCTACTGCCAGTGGTAGATTTAGGCCTGGCAACAGAAGCCTCCTCTTGCAACTGGTTCTTGTAACCTGGTGCCCCCCAGATGTGACAAGATTTTAACTCTGCAAATTCCACCTTGGAGAGTACAAGGATGTTGAAGCCTATTCTAAATTTTGCCTGGCATTTCTCGTCCCCAATAATGAAATAACTGTCATAGGAAATATTCTTTTCCTATGTTTCGGCTGTCATCTTCCAATTTGGACCCTAGTCCTGTAGCTACCAATGGCAAGAGAGATGAGGTGGGGATGTGTGTTTCCCTACCTGTCTCTTCCCTGTCTTAAGATCCATTCAGCCTCTATTAGGCAATTAATGTCTTGTGAGGAAAAAGGGGCACCAAGCCCCAGAGGAACAGTGAGGAACTATGGCTGCCTCATCTCCAACAACGATTGGGTGATTTAATGTATCTCATGCTTGGGTTGCAATGTGACAGCACCAATACCTATTTAAAATTAAGTTCCTTGAAATGGATGTGCTCATATTCCTAGCATGTTCTTGGCAATCATATGGAAGCTGGATTTACCAGGTGATTTTCCGTTCAAGTACTATCAGACCCATCTTGCTTAGCACTAAGCCTAATCAAGATGACGACTGTTGCCATCTGCAAGAGACACCTGCCTTTAAAGAAAACCCAAGTCTGGCTCCTTCCTATTCCAAATGCTCACACATGCTGGGGTAACGGAGGAAGCCATCTGATCTTTAGCATGTAGAACACCAAAAGAAAAAAAGGGAAAAAAAGAAAACCCACAGCAGTATTAAGTTACGCCTCTGTGAAAAGCACTTGTGGTCCACAGTGTCCTTTAAAGTCCCAAGGGGAAATTACCTCATTGAATAATTTCAAAGTCTAATGCTTTTAAACAAGCTGCCTTGGAAATGATGAGGTCAACTTTTTTTGTCTGCCTGTCTAGCCAAGGCAACATTCACGCAGCCCATCCTAATTGGGTACTTTCCACATATGTGAGCCCCAGATTTATTAATTTATGAAATTTATTTGCCACCCATTTTATATCCAACGACTCTGGGTGATTTACAGCATAATCCCCGATCTTCTATATTAGCTCAATGTCCAGGTCAATTTGCTTCTAGTTCAAATATCTCAAATTTCTATTTTACCATTTGGGACACTCAAAGTCTTTCAGGGACTTGGATATGGGCCAGTTTCATAGTGTGGAGAACTGCTGTGGGCCAGTATCATACTGGTCTAGTTTTGTAGTGAGGGGACTTACTTTTTGCAACACTTTCCTCCTGGAGGCTAAGAAATTGCCTTATTCCTCAGTACTTAATGCCCTTATACTGGGTTCCAGAACAGTTAGTTAAGCACCTATATAGTTTTGTTATTATTTTTTTGCTGCAAAACAAGAAAGACACTAATCAGCTCAGATGTTTCCAAAGTCCACACTGGGAACAACTGTGGACTCCTGCAAACCTGAATTTGAACCAAGTATGTGATGTGAAGAACACGTGTGGTACAGTGAAGAATTACAATATGATGGCAGTGTACTACATAAAGATATTGCCTACATTGGTATTTTGGATCTGAATGATTGGAGAATGGAACAAGTAGTGATACAGAAGTACTCTTAGAAGCCTGAGAAGCATCACATTTGTTACCATGGGTCTGCAAGACCACAGAATAACAGAGTTGGAAGGGATCTTGGAGGTCTTCTAGTCCAACCCCCTGCTCAAGCAGGAAACTACTATTTCATACAAAAGTCAGCCTCAAGTCAGTTTTTCTCAGTTAGATTAATCCCTTGCCAGGCTGCAAGACATGGAATCATTCATGCCATACAGCTTCTGTTTCTCCACACACTTGCTGGCAGCTGTAAGGAACATGAATAAGACAGTGGAGAACCACAACCATGATGGCAAATTCCACAGGCTGTGTAGCTTTATAATTTATGGACCAGCCTGGGATTATTCACTTCTGGGTAATGGTTTTGGCAGCATGCCTAGGTAGCAAGTATTACAAATGCACAGACCAAAGGTTTCAGCAATCTAACAATTGATAGAGAGAGATGTAGAGTTAGGAAGCGGGTACTTAGTATAAAAGCATACTAAAAATTTGAAAAAAAATTTTTTGACAATGTTTTTGAAAATAACATTTGTTATCCCCTGAGAAAACTCAAGATAATAGATAGCAGGTGGTTCTTTCATATTATTTTGACAGCGGTCCCATGAGCTGGGTTGAGTTGAGAGAGAGTTGCTTGTCCTAAAGATACCCATTGAGCTTCATGATTTAGTAAAGATATTTGACATCTCTTGGTTTACTTCCACAGGTAATGATGATGATTATTTTTTACCACAGATCTAAGAAAGTGCAGAAAAACACATGCAGCCATCATCATAGTTGGGCGGGTGGGTGTGATAAAGAAGTTTAAATATATATATCTACAACTCACACTGAACTAATGGGTAGTTCATAGTCCACAATCTTCACTGAAGAAGACTTCACTTTACAGTAGATTGATTTTGGCTGATGTTAATAATAACAGCAACAACAATAATAATAATAATATAAATCAGATTTTTTTCCTGTTTAATTTAGGACCCACTGTACTATTACTTAACTTCTGATATGTGACTCTCTTAGAGGAGTGTGTATGCACCAAGTTTTGCCTTGCTTTTAAGCTATCAGCAGAGAAGTCCCTAATTATATTTTTGCTTCACTTATTCAGTTAGCCTCAGTTGAACCTACATCTCCTCAGTTTAAGTGTTAATAACATGAGGATAAAGTCTGTGGCTTGCTTTACGCAAAACACCTCTAATACCTCAAATCCAGGGGTGGGCTTCAAAAACTTTAGCAAGGGGTTCTCTGCCCGGTTGCTGGGTGGGTGTGGCCATGGTGGGCGTGGCCTAGTGGCCTCCTGCACCATGGCCGGGGTGTGTGTGTGTTTTTGCCTTCCCCGCCCGGGCTCCGGAAGCTTTCCTCGAGCCTCTGGGAGGGTCAAAATGGCCTCCCCAAACTCCAGAGGCCCTCTGGAGCTTTCCAAACTTCTGGTAAGCCCGTTTTTCGCTCTCCCCAAGCCTCCGCGTGCACCCTGCACTTACCTGCATCCTAAATGGGTCGTATGGGGACTCTTGGGAGAGGTGGGGGGGGCAGGGCTAGCCAGGAGTGGGATTTGGGGGTTCTCCAAACAAACACAGAATCTTAGCTAGAGGTTCTCCCGAACCCCTGCGAACCCCCAGCAGCCCACCCTTGTTCAAATCTACTATCAAAATGCAAACCTGAATGACATGCCCCATTCTTTGTCCTTTAGACAAGGGTTCATGACTTCTAGTTATGAAGGTAGCTAAATAAATAAAACATGGGAAAAAAAATTTTTAAGATGAAAGAAATGACAGACGAAGCAGGAGGGAACCCTTTACGTGCAGGACCAGCAATTGAAATTCTATGTCCCAAAGATCAAGGCAAGATAACTATAAAATATGAATAAAGATGTAGCTCCTAATTTGTGCATAACGCATAACTGGCTGAAGGAAAGGCTTGTAGCCTGGAGGTAAGAGCAACGTTTTGCCCATTAAAAAAATCTTCAGTGCAAGGAGGGCTCAAAATGAGGGAGAACAGCAGCCTTGTTAGTGAAGATAGTTCTCACCTACACACAGGAATCTTCTGATCTGGAATAAGAGTTTACAGCAATGCCCCCTTAGATGCCAATAGAGTGTGGGTGGAGAAAAGCCGACTCTTAAATTCCTGAACTTTTGTCTTCCTAGAAAATGCACCTCTGCACACCTTTTTATTCAAACCATATTCAGTGCTGTATGGCTCCCAGAATTTTTTTTTTTCACCACAGAGAGCTAATACCAATTTTCCACCCTGATGCCCACCGCCAGTGTTGAACCTCAATTCTCATAATCCCCAACCAATATCACCAAAGCTGCAGAGCTGAGAATGCAAGCTTTAAAAATAGAAGGTTCAGCTACGTTCTGATATCTTCCACCACAGGAAAGACTGAAAGGGCCCAATTCTGCCGGAGACTTTGAAAAAAAATACTCTTCCAAGGAAATGAGACAAAACTGGCAGAAGCAGCATCCCGTAATCCAGTATCCCCAGTGCCTCCCAGATCATGACTCACATTAAGAAGGAGAACAAGTAGTCTCGCAGGACATCTCCTGGCAACTGAGGGGAGCCTCCAAGCATTACCCATCAGAGAGCCAAGCTGAGGAATTTGAACCTGGGTTTGAAGGGGATCTCTCTTTTGATAGCTTTAAAAAATAAGATCTGGATGGAAAAAGAGAGAAAGAGAGGAGGAAATAGCCTCCCAGCAACATGCTTGACTAAGAGACAAAATGTGCAGGCAGAAAGATCTCTACAGAGGGTCTGACCGCAAGGTTGCAGCAGAATGAATCCATCATCAAGAATTCTGGGCAGATGTGCCCCCTTTCAGCAAAATGGACAAAGCCCATAAAGCAAGAGCGGAGATGCATTAAAAGCACAAGAAAGAGTATCTGTATCTCGTCTTCTGAATGCTAAAAACAACCCAAAGAAAACAGGTCATTCCTTTTCAGCCTATTGCCGTTTCCAGAGTTGCTGTAGGAATTCAAAAGAAGTTGCAAAACTCCTAGGTGCCTGAAGGACAGCGTAGATAAAATCCTGGTCTCTTTGAATTGTCTAGTTGGAGTCTGGGAGGTACAACTTTATAGGGAATCTAGTTCTCTTTGATTTGTTAGGCCTATGGGATTCTTGTTGTGCCATATAGGTCTTGAAAGGTTTCATTTTATTCCCCGTAATAAAATGGAATTAACGAGAAAATGCATATTAACAAGAAACCACTAATGATCCAAAGGTATGGGGTTATACCGGTAGTGGGTTTCTACCAGTTCACACCGGTTCAGGTGAACCGGTAGCGGTAATTTGGCCTGGGTCGCCAAACTGGTAGCAACCGCTGGCTGGCCACGCGCCCAAACTGGTAGCCCGGTTGCTGCTCGCTTGCCCCGCCCACCCGCCCGCCCACCCGCCCGCACAATGTCCTGGAAGCAGCTGGCAAAGAGGCGGCAGCTGGGAGGCTTCTTGCAGTTGCATTGAAAAAGAAAAAGAGTCCCAGAGGTTGCCGAAAGTCACTGAAAAAGCCACTGCCGCTACATCCCATTGCCTGCTGCGTCATGCTCAGACTGATGCATCCCATTGCCTGCTGCATCAGTCCAAGCCCAGTGCAGCAGGCAATGGGACATGCATGTGTGGCCGCTGCGAAGAACAGGGTGGCGACAGCAGTGAATTTTTTGGTGACCTCCAGTAATTTTCAGCAGCCTGCAGCCAGCCAACATAGCTGCAAAGCGGCTCTCAAAGAGGTGGTGGCTGGGAGGCTTTTTCTTTTTCGATGTGACTGCAAGAAGCCTCCCAGTTGCCACCTCTTTGCTAGCTACTTCCCAGCAGAGGCGGTTGGCTGGAGGCTGCCGAAAACTACCAGAGGTCAGCTTGCCTTCCCGACTCCAGACCAGCTGCCGTGGGAGGAAGGTAAGCAACCCAAAGAAAGAGGTGGTGGTGGGGGAAGAAGCAGGGCTAGAGCCAGGGCTGCTGAAGGAGGGGAAATGGGGCGACACGTGGGACTGGCAAAGAAAGGGCGGGGCAGCATGCAGAAGGAGGCCTTTGATAGATTAGGCCAGGCCTGGGCAGAAAATAAGTAGATAGGTATAAATTCAAAAAAAATTCCTACCTTTTTCTGTGGGTGTGGCTAGGTGGGGGGGTCATGTGATTGAGTGGCCATGGCCATGAGTGATGTCAAGTTGGCCATGCCCACTCAATCACATGACCATCAAGCCATGCCCACCAAGAAAGCCACGCCTACAGAACCGGTAGTATAAATGTTTGAAACCCACCATTGGGTTATACCTTTGACTCTTCACTCAGGCCTTTGATGAGGGGGATTGAGACCGCTAGACTCATCGCACGTGCCAACTTTTATCTTTATTTTTGATTGAGTTGATTGTAACTTGTTTGTCTGATTGCTGTAAGCTGCCCAGAATTGTTCAGAATCAGGCATACAAGTTTAATGATCATTAGTGTTGTTGATCGCACAGCTTGACCTTTAGACCAGATTCAGCATTTTTATCCATCTATCAAGCCCTTCCCAAGGACCTGCAATAGACAGATGTTGTTGTTTGAGGGTGTTAATGATATTGTCAACTCAACCTGTTTTTTACCCAGTAATTCAAAGGAGGCTGTTGAGTTTTGGTTTTGGCATGAATGAGGGTGAACAAATTGAAGTACAAGATAGAAGTACGGTACATTGTGTGAAGAAATGTGCTAATTTGATAGAGAAGGGTTCTTTTAAAAAAAAAAAAGGATAGTGTGGCAAGAACATCAATCGCTGCTATTGCCAATTTCTTCCAAAGCCCATTTTGATCTACCTACTTATTCATATTTGTCAAGAATCTCTTGATACTTTACTGTGTATTTAACCTGGTCTCACAAAAGTTCTAAACCAAGTGATAATTGCTTGGAGATCTTGACTAGCCTGGGATTAGTGAAGAATTTAAACAAGTATCTTTTCTATGTGATGCTGACACACCCCTCTTACTTGTTAACAGTGTAGTTGTCAAAGAATAAGCTTAATAATTGTGATCAGGATCTCAGAGAGAACAAAGTCTTGTCACCTATTCGTATCAGCTGGAACAGGCTACCGGGGTTGCAAACCTTCAAGAAATATGGAGGCCAAGCCCAATATTCATGAGTAGCAAGGAATGGAGGTGAGCTTTGTAGACATGTGAGAACAAGGATGGTAGGCAAAATAGAAATCAACTCACCTGATCCAGACCGGGAAACAGGAGGGCGCCACACTGCACGGAAACATGAAGAGAAAGGGATGAGACCCAAGAAGGATCTGGGAAAGTATTTTCACCCCTTCCCAAAGGGTATGACAATACAATATATCACAAGACTATATTCTTTCACATGCCAAATTAAATGGTTTGTAAGTGGCTGCTGGTGGTAGAAAGCTCATTATTCTACCAATTCCACCGATAAAGCTGCTTAATCACATTAGGGATCCCTAAAACCTATTCTAAGTATTTCAACAGCCAACTTAGTACCAATTCCAACTGATAAATTTGGGTTGCAAGTGTATAAACAGGCAGAGGTGGGATTCAAGTAATTTAACAGCCGGTTCTCTGCCCTAATGATTTCTTCCAACAACCAGTTTGCCAAACTTCCCAGAAAGTTAACAACCGGTTCTCCCGAAGTGGTGCGAACTGGCTGAATCCCACCACTGTATACAGGTAGTCCTCAACCTATGACCACAGTTGAGACCGGAACCTCCGTTACTAAGTGATGTGATCGTTAAGTGAGTCTTAGCCAATTTTACAACTTTTTTTTTTGGTCATGATAGTTAAGTGAATCCAACTTGCTCCATTGAATTTGCTTTGTGGAAGCCAGCAAGGAAGATCACAAATGGCAGTCATGTGACCCCAAGATCCTGCAACCATCATTACCAAGCGCCCAAATTTTAATCATGTGATCCCAGAGACAACTCCAATGGTTATAAATGTAGAGGACTGCTTGTAAATCATTTTTTTTCAATATCAGTGTAACTTTGAACGATCATTTTTAAAAAATGGCCATAAGCCAAGAACTTTCTATATAGCCAATGGCAGCAAAAAGACACACGGGAAACTTGGTCACTTTGCAGTCATCTAATGGTCACCTGGATTTTTGCAACCCAGATCTGATCATCCTGTCGGGTTTCCTGGATAGGTCTGTTTCAATCTGGATTTCAAACTGGATGGATTGGGATGAAACTTGGCCTTTCCTGTATTAGTAACTCTATACAGTTATTCTGTTATAACTGAAGCAAATTTTTAAAAGTATTTTTTCTCTCTCTCTTGCATATTAATATATATGTTTTTTTATTGTAACTGTTATAAATGTTCCATTACTCTTTTTAAACCTGATTGTAAAGCACTTTGATATATTTTATGGGGAGAGGCAGATAAATGTATCTCATCATTTATCATCCTCAGTATGGGTAGCCTTGAAAAAAGCCTTCCATTGAAACCCAGAGGTGAGAGAGTATGAGTTTGCACGTATGTACCTGAGAGTGAGTGCTTAAAGCAGAGGTGTCAAACTGCAGGCCAGATGCGTCACGCGCAGGCCATGCCCACCCCAGCTCCAAAGGCAAAAAAAACGTTGCAATACGTTATGTGATCGAGTTTGACACCCGTGGCTTAAAGGAAAATATAAAGGAGTGCATGTATATAGGTGTATGTATGCTATACAGGAATGTATAGGAATCAGTGAGTTTGAAGGCATGTAGAGATGAGAAGTTAGGGGCAGTTCTGCTCCAGTAGTGGGCTTTAATTTCGTTCGCCCAATCCGGGGCGAACCGGTAGCAACCTACCACTGTTCTGCTCCCTGATTCCAGCTACTTGTTACGGGTATGCAATGTATCCTGTCCAGTTAGCAGCATGAAGCCCACAAGCTTAAAATAAGGTTCCCTTCTCTATCTTCCTTCTTTTAGACCTTTGGGAGAGGCCCGATTGATACAGAAGGCTTTTAATTGATTGCTTTCTTGGCTTTATTATTTTAGAGATTATTTTTCCTCCCCAGCCGATGCTTTCTTTAATGCTAATAGAGACAGCTGTAATTTTGAATTGCATATTTTTCATCTGTTGCATGACGCGCTCTTAGGTAAGTCACTCTGAATTTATGCTCCGAGAAAGGCGGTATGGAAACAGTTTAAATAAATTAGAAGGCATTTCTAGGGTCTGCTGCGAGCTTATTTTATTCTGACTGATTTTTGCCATCAGTGCTATCACTAGTTGGGGTGCTTGAATGCTCTCATTCAGTTTGCCAGGAAATTACTAGCCATCATGAACTAACATGAAGTTCTAAGAATGATATTCCAATGCATAGAAAGCTAGAGTATATAACCCACAACCAGCAAATATGACTACTGCAAACTCTAAATCAGTGTTTTTCAAACATGGCAACCTTGAAATGTGTTAAGACAGGGGTGTCAAACTCACGCTGTCACGGCAGCATCACGTGACGTATCGGGACTTCCCCCCCTTTGCTAAACTGGGCGTGGCCAGTGCGTGGCACATCCGGCCCGTGGGCTGGGTGTTTGACAGCCCTGTGTTAAGATGTGTTAAAGATGAGCTGAAGTCCACAGATGACAAGTTTGGAAAAAAACACTGATCTAAGTCCATCTATCACAAATAGATATTATTTCTCCCAGAATTTCCGAAGTTGACAATCTTGAATACTCTTTCCCCCCCCAAAGGTTCTGCTCCAACTCATTCTTCCCTGTGTCTAAGGTTCCCCAGCTCTGCTCTCCTGCCTTATGACTTACACTCGCAAACGGGTTTGGCGGAGCTCCAGCGGCCCACCTTGGTGCAATTGCTGCGGGGACTGCCCACTAGGTAAAAGCCAGGATTGCAGCGATATTCCACCCAGGTGCCTTCAACAGGCACCCGTTCAATTGCCCGGACAGTGACTTGCCCATTCTCCAGGTTCAGGTGCATCTTGGGACAAGTGCGTACTGTAGAAAAAGAAGGCTTCGTTTCAGAAACATCTCCCAAAAATTATTGTACATAGCTTAGCATTGCTACGTGAGCCAACTAGGACTTCATGCTGTATAATTCTGTGGCTACCTGGACACAGAGTTAATGTATCTTTGGGACAGGAATTTGACTGTTCAGTAGCATCTGTTCCATTGTCATGGTTTTCCAACTGTGGCAACCTGCCACAGCCAACTCGCTGTGGCCAAATTGCCATGCCCAACTCACTGCAGGACAATTCACCATGACCAACTCACGGTGGGACAGCTTGCTGTGAGAAAATTTAACAATTCTATTTAATTATTTATTAATCACATTTATATTATTTAAAGTAAATTAAAAAAAACATTTTAATTTTTGCCATTCACATTTCATTCTGTCCCTCCTTTTGCACCCTTTCTTTAATGATTCTATTCCACTATATCTTTGTTATTAGTGTAATAGAATAGAATAGAATAGAATTTTATTGGCCAAGTGTGATTGGACACACAAGGAATTTGTCTTGGTGCATATGCTCTCAGTGTACATAAAAGAAAAGATACGTTCATCAAGGTACAACATTTACAACACAATTGATGATCAATATATCAATATAAATCATAAGGATTGCCAACAAGTTATAGTCATACAGTCATAAGTGGAAGGAGATTGGTGATGGGAGCTATGAAACGATTAATAGTAGTGCAGATTCAGTAAATAGTCTGACAGTGTTGAGGGAATTATTTGTTTAGCAGAGTGATGGCCTTCGGGAAAAAACTGTTCTTGTGTCTAGTTGTTCTGGTGTGCAGTGCTCTATAGCGTCGTTTTGAGGGTAGGAGTTGAAACAGTTTATGTCCAGGATGCGAGGGATCTGCAAATATTTTCACGGCCCTCTTCTTGATTCGTGCAGTATACAGGTCCTCAATGGAAGGCAAGTTGGTAGCAATTATTTTTTCTGCAGTTCTAATTATCCTCTGAAGTCTGTGTTTTTCTTGTTGGGTTGCAGAACCGAACCAGACAGTTATAGAGGTGCAAATGACAGACTCAATAATTCCTCTGTAGAATTGGATCAGCAGCTCCTTGGGCAGTTTGAGCTTACTGAGTTGGCGCAGAAAGAACATTCTTTGTTGTCCTTTTTTAATGATGTTTTTGATGTTAGCTGTCCATTTGAGATCTTGCGATATGATAGAACCCAGAAATTTGAAGGTTTCTACTGTTGATACTGTGTTGTCAAGTATTGTGAGAGGTGGAAGTATGGAAGGGTTTTTCCTAAAGTCTACCACCATTTCTACGGTTTTGAGTGTGTTCAGTTCCAGATTGTTTTGGTTGCACCACAAGGGTTCTTGTCCTACAGCGAGTTGTAGTGAGTTGGCCATGGCAAGTTGACTATGACGAATTGTCATAGACCCATCTTAAGACATGGCTTTGGGGCAGTGGTGAAATCCAAATTTTTTACTACTGGTTCTGTGGGCATGGTGTGGTGGGCGAGACAGGGGAAGGATACTGCAAAATCTCTACTCCCACCCTACTCCAGGGGAAGGATATTGCAAAATGTACATTCCTACCCCACTCCAGGGGAAGGATACTGCAAAATCCCCATTCCCTCCTCACTCCTGGGGGAAGGATATTGCAAAACCTCCATTCCCACCCCATTCTGGGGCCAGCCGGAGGAGGTATTTTCCGGTTCTCCGAACTGCTCAAAATTTCCGCTACCGGTTCTCCAGAACCTGTTGGATTTCACCCCTGCTTTGGGAACTAGGGAATTCTGGAAGTTGAAATCCACACATCTTAAAGTTGCCAAGGTTGGGAAACCCTGAATCAGGGATGAAATGCTCCTGGTTCGGACCGGATTGGCTGATGGTAGCGATGGTGGTGGATGGTTCGGAGAACTGGTAGCAAAAATCCCTGGCCCGCCCATGCCCACCCAATGCTCGGTCGCCTGCTTCCCCGCTTGCCGCTTCTTTTAAAAAATGCTTTTAAAAGGTAAAAATAATATGCTCTGATGATCACAGCTGAGCTGCCTGATTATTAGAGCCTTTTTTTTTACTTTTAAAAGCATTTTTTACAACTTATTTGGCTGAATAGGTTGTAAAAAAATGCTTTTAAAAGGTAAAAAAAGATTGTGTGCCACAATCACCCCCTGCCCCCTGTTCTACTTACCCCATGCCTCCTTTTGGGGTGCACCGCCCATTGCAGCAAGCAAACCGGTAGTAAACCGGTTCAGATTTCACCACTGCCCTGAATTAAGTCTTACGCTAAACCACTCATACTTTCAAAGCTGAAAGCATCTTCTGCAAAATTCCTTTAAAAAAAAAACACCACCTAGAAGGATGAAGTTAGTTGCACAAGATATTTGGCGATCAGGTAATTAGCTAAATGAAATAAATAGAAATATGTCCAATGTGGCAGATGTAGCTAATCTAGAACAGGGGTGTCAAACTCGATTTCATTGAGGGCCACATCAGGATTGTGTTTGACCTTGGGGAGCCAGGGTGGGTGCGGCCAAGGCGAGCATGGCTAGCTCGGTGTATGGGAGGGCCAGTGGTGGCCCAAGTGCTCTGCCAGCAAAAATGGGCTCCCGAGCTCTGTTTTCGGCTGCAACAGCCTCCTGCAACCCTCTGCCAGCAAAAACGGAGCTTGCAGCCCTCCCAAGCTCCGTTTTCACTGGCAGAGGCACCATGGGCTGGTCTTTTGCTGTTTCCAGGGCAACCCTGCAGGCCAGATCTAAGCACCCCATGGGCCAGATCTATGGGCCAGACCTTGAGTTTGACACCCTGATCTAGAAGCTTTGGACTGCACTGAAATTACCTCCCATTGTTCCCCACAGTTTTCATAACCACCAGATAATTTCACACACACACACACACACACCCTACCCACTTTGAGCACCACCACAGAAAGCTCTTCTCTCAGATACCAGGTACAACTCACAGCAACGGCTTTCAACATCACTGTCCGTCCAGGTGCCATTAGGGAGGCATTTTCGTACTTTGGGCCCCACAATTTCCCTCTCTGGGCGGCAGACGTATTCAATCTCATAGTCGAAAGGAAGGAAGTGGGCAGTCTTCACTTGTTCACGGGTCAGGCCTCTGTAGCGGATCCCACCGTCCCACGGAGGGAAGATGAGCTTGCAGCCTGGATGAGAAGGTAAAGCAAAAGACCCGTTCAGAGAAAAGAAGCAATATTGCACACCTGAAAAACATTGTTTTGACCTGAGCACCAAAGCTGTGTAGGAGTTTGGATCTGGGACATCAACTGAGTGATCTCAATCAGCTACAAAGCTTACGGCTGGGAGACCTGGAGCTGAATACTGTGCTGGCTTTCGCTTTCAACCTACACTTTTACAAGAGAGCTATGATGCTAAAAAAGTGTGCCTGTTTACACCTGTGTATTATTTCCTGAGCTTTTTGGAGGAAGGCCAAGAAATGAGTTCATCCTTGAATATTAATTTGAGAAGTCACTGAGGCACTTCAGAGCGACTAATCCTCCGTTGGCTCCAGACAGCCATCTTAAAAGCTGGATTTTGTCTTCCTTTATACCAACTATCACAGAGGTTTTCCTAGGTGCAATAGTAACAATAAAAAAAGAAAAAAGAAAGATTCTTCTGAATCAAATTCAGCTTTAGGTGACTACAGGAAAACACATCAGTGTAGCCTTCTGGGTAGCAGACAGAAACAATACGGCATTGTTTTGTTCAACTTGACAATCTAGGGGGATTCCTGACAGTCTTCCATTCAAGTCCTAACCACGTTGCCCAAAGAGAATTATGTGCCGCAGTCTGCCGTACACACATAAGAGCACAGTGGTTAGAATGCAGTATTGCAGGCTAATTCTGCTGACTGCCAGCAGTTCAATCCTGACCGGCTCAAAGTTGACTCAGCCTTCCATCCATCCAAGGTGGGTAAAATGAGGACCCAAATTGTTGGGGACAATATGCTGACTCTGTAAACTGCTTAGAGAGGGCTATAAAGCACTGTGAAGCAGTATATAAGTGCTATTGCTATTTATTTATTCACTTGCTTATTAATCCTAATTTTCAATCAGGAGCTCAATATATAATGCACTCTCCTTCCTCCACAACCATGCAGTGAAGCAGATGGGACCAAGCAAGCATGACTGGACCAGTGAGCATCTATGTCAACCAGTCCACCATCTTATCAATGTACCACAACCCCCTTACAGAGTCCAGTTTAATTGCATTCCAGAGAGACGATGTAGTTTTATGCCATATTCTTCATGTGTTTCCTGCTTCAGAATGGAGGGAAACTGAAATTTTCCATGCCATTGAAAAAGATTGTCGGATCTTTGAAAAGGGATTTGGGAGGTACTGTCGCCAAATGATGCACGACGAGATATGCTGAATCATATAGCTGGAAAAAGCAACACAGATCAAACAAGAATGAAAGTACAACGGTGATAACTATCTTATTAACCAGTGGCAATTCTGCCATAAAACACCTGCTGCCTGATAATAACTGTTATCAGGTATTTCCTTCTTAATTCACTGTTTACAATTCTTTCTTCATCCCCTCCCCCCCTCAGTAATCTGTGACTCAAGATAAACCTTCAGGCATAAAACCCGTGATGTTTACCTTGTAATATATGTGTTTGTTTGAAAATGCCACAAAATATGCCACAAGTATTTCTCCTTCCTTAATCCCATCTAAATGCAGGCTCAGTGATTTCAAGTTCATGACTGCTTCCACCCTGCCCTGTCACCTTTTTCAGTTAACAAACATCCCCACACACTTTCTCAAACTTTGGGGTATTGTGACCCCCAAAAATAATTTGTGTGAAACCTTCCCCCCCAAAAATTAACAATTTCTTTTTAAAAAATTTGTTTTATTGAGTTTTTACAATTAAACAATTCTTATTCAACTCTTGTGCATGACTGTGACCATTTAGATACCATCACACTAGTATGCTGTATACATTTTTACTAAATCCACAATCTATTATTTTCCCTTTTTTCTATTGTCGATCCAGTTGTACCATTCCTCCCATATTACGTAAAAATCTGAGTCCATCAGTCCTTTCAATTCAGTTCGTGCAATGTTTGGAGAAGCTCAAATATACCCTCTGAAGATTTAATAATTAAAAAAGTATTGGATTGCGCCGAGATGGATAAAATGACACTTGAATTGAAAAAATTAACAATTTCATTTGTGTTAGGGTTAAACAAAAAAAAAAAATACAGCTGCACTCACCTTAAGAATTAAAGTTTAATTTATTTATTTATTCAATTTACCTAGCTGCGTATCTCACATACATGACTTGGGGGGCGGGGCGCAGAATCAAAATAACAAAAACAATAAATAGAATAGAATAGAATAGAATAGAATAGAATAGAATAGAATAGAATAGAATAGAATAGAATAGAATTTTTATTGGCCAAGTTTGATTGGACACACAAGGAATTTGTCTTGGTGCATATGCTCTCAGTGAACATAAATATACATAAATGAATACAAATAAACATCCAGAACAAATAAAACAATGAAAACAATGAAACTAATCTGCAGGGAAGTACAATCCACACATTGGAAACAGTGCAACCATCTTGCAGGCTTCCTACCTCTGCTGGATCTCCAGGCCTAGTGACTAAACCAAGATTTCTGGAAGATCAGTAGAGCCAGGGCTGATTTAAACTCAAGTGGAATAATGTTCCAAAGGCAGATCTGATGCCATTGAGAGCTCAATTGAATCCGGAAGCAAACTGACAACCAATGGAGCAGAGGTATCATGTGGGCTGACCTAGGAGCGCAGATAAAGCCTCTGGAAGCTCCAGTTGGTTCATAAAAACACAAGCCTACATGGTTTTGTGCACATGTGTCACCTCTCCTGTGGGAGCTGCATTGTTTGCCAATTTGCTTCCTCGTGTAAGTCAAGGTGCTGGCTGTCACTTTTAAAGCTCTTCATGGTTTGGCACCAGGTTATCTGAGGGACTGTCTTTTGCCAGTCACTTTCTCCTGAATCCACTAGAGGGGGAGGCAAGGAATGTTGCAGGTCCAGTGATGGGATTCAGCTGGTTCGCACCACTTCGGGAGAACCGGTTGTTAACTTTCTGAGCAGTTTGGTGAACTGGTTGTTGGAAGAAATCATTAGGGCAGAGAACCGGTTGTTAAATTATTTGAATCTCACCACTGTGCAGGTCCCATCCTCAAAGTAGGTACACCTGGCAGGACCCAGAAGAAGGGCCTTCTCCATGGTGGCTCCCTCCCTTTGCAATATCATCCCTTCATTAGGCTGGCCCCCATTTCAACATTCTTTCCTAAGTCTCTGAAGACTTGGTTTTGCCAGCAGGCCCGAGGAACCTCGAGTGGGATGGAGCCCATCAAATGGTTTATTTGACTGTGTGTTGTTGTCCGGGGGTGGGTGGGTTATTGTTATTTATTTTTTTCTATTTTTTTTTTCTATACTGTGTTGTATTGCTTGTAAGCCCCCAAGACTCATTGTGAGAGAGTAGGCGGCTATATACATTTTCTAAATAAATAAATAAGTCCCTATCCTGCTACATTCTGCAGAAGATGCAGTTTCTGGATGCTCTTCAAGGGCAGCCCCATATAAAGCATATTACAAGTAATCCATTCAGATGGTGACCAGAGCCTGAGTAACTAAGTGACTACTGAGGGACAGTAGAGCTACCTGGAATGGGAGTAAGTCAGAGATGGGTTTCAGCAGGTTCTGTCCAGTTCTGGAGAACTGGTAGTGGAAATTTTGAGTAGTTTGGAGAACCGGTAGTAAAAATTCTGACTGGTCCCGCCCCCATCTATTCTCTGCCTCCCGAGTCTCAGCTGATAAGGAAGAAATGGGGATTTTGCAGTATCCTTCCCCTGCCACGCCCACCAAGCCATGCCCACAGGACCAGTAGTAAAAAAATTTGAAACCCACCACTGGAGTAAGTGGTAGAAAACCCAAATTTGTCCAAAGGCTCTCCTAGCCACAAATGACACCGGTTCATTGAGAAGGAGTTCTGGATTTAAAAAGTCTTCAAAGTTGTGCGTAGGGTCTGTTTGAGGCAGTACGATCCCTACCAGCACCAACGATAGTGTGTGTAGGAGCAGGTTGAGCCTGAGGGCAGAATTAAAGGGGTTATCAGTTTAGAGCCCTTGCATTCCCATAAGAGACTGAAGTCCAGCCCCCTGTGAATTCCATTGACCCTTATCCAGTGCCAATTTGGCTTGACCGTTAGTAGATCAGATTCTTGTGTACAAGTAGCATGTGATACATTTTTAATGCTTTGAATTCAACTCCTGCTCCTGGTTACTTGCATCTGGCATTATGTTCCTGGAACCTGAAGTTCCCCATACACAAGTCTTGCTAGAATTGAGCTGAAAACTATTGCTCTCCATCCAAACTCCCAGAGCCTCCAGACATGCCCAAGATAGGATATCAACAGCATCACTATGTTTTCTAGATGGTATCTCTACTGAGATTCCATCAGTATATGGATGATACCAAGCTGTACACATGGTATCTCTACTGAGATTCCATCAGTATATGGATGATACCAAGCTGTACATTGAGATACACAGCTTGGTATCATCCGTATATGGATGGTACCTCATTCCATGGTGATGTATAACCTCAGCAGCATCACTTAGATCAGTGGTTCTCAACCTTTATAGTGCTGTGATACCTTTAATAGAATTCCCCACGATGTGGCGACCCCAACCGTAAAATTATTTTTTTTTAGGCAGTGATCTCAGCGCGCCTCAGCAGCCACAAAAGGGGGAAAAAAGCGGCAAACTGTTTTTTTGAATTTATCGCGCCTGAAGCCGTATTGACTAGCGATCTGAACTGCTTGCGATTGCCTTGAGGACGGAGGCATTAAAGTGGAGACTCCTCCCCTATTAAGTTTATCGTCCCTGAAGCCAGATTAGGCTAGCGATTGGGATTGATTGCAGCTGGCTTGAGAGGGAGACATCAGAGCAAAGATGTCTCTCTTTTTTAATTCATCGCGCCTGAAGCAGAATTCGGCTAGCGATCTGAAGAGCCTGCAGCTGGCTTGTGGAGTCAACCATTGGAGCGCGATTCTTCGACTTGCAAGTATATTTCCCATATTTCCGATGGTCTTAGGCGACCCCTGGCAAACCGTCATTCAACCCCCAACGGGGTCGCGACTCACAGGTTGAGAACCGCTGACTTAGATCAAGGGTGTCAAACTCGATTTCACTGAGGGTGTTTGACCGACTCCCATGCTCCATTTTTGCTGGCAGAGACACTGCAGGCCAGTCCCTCACTGTTTCCAGGGCAGCCCCATGGGCCAAATCTAAGCACCCCACGGGCCAAATTCGGCCCCCGGGCCTTAAGTTTGACACCCCTGACTTAGATGTTACACAACAGCAGAGAAAGTACTGAACCCTGGAAAAAATAGATCCAGAAAACTACTGAATGATCAGCCTGATATCAATATCTGGAAAAGATAATCATGCAACGAATCTGTGAAAACCTAGAGGCAAACCAAGCAGTAGTAAAACTGGCGGGAGGCTCAGCCCACTGACCCAAATGTCATCAAAACTCTTCTGTGCATGGGCAGAAGCATCTGTGCATGCGCAGAAGAGCATGCGGGCACAATGCGAACTGGTAGTAAAGGTAAGTAGAACCCACCCCTGAAACAAAGGCATAACTGGAAACCAACATGGGTTTGTCAAAACCGAGATCATCTGTTGTGTCTCGCCCAATCTCACCACAGCCGGGGCCTGCTTATCTGCTTCCGAACACAGAGGAATGTTCTAGTATGCCTTCCGGCCCCAGCCCTGGCTCCATGCCCAGACAGGCTGAAGAGGAGGAAATATCTCCAGCCCCCAGCTCTGGCTCCATGCCCAGGCAAACGGAGCAACTAGACCCCTCCCCCTCCTCCACAGCATGTGAGCCTGAGGGAGGTCTATTGCCAACAGCTGCCAACTGGAGTGACCCTAGCGTCAGAAGACTTGATAGGCGGAGGCAACAGAAGGAAGGGAGGGGCAGGCCTGGATAAGTGCTGAGTCATGGAGCCACACCCCATGACCTATATAAAGGATCTGCTTTCTGGCATTCTCTGAGTCAGGCAAAGTCTAAACATATCTTGTTGAAGTCACTTTCTGATCTCCTGCCTGCCCTGAGGACTTTGCTAGGACTTTGGCAGAGCTGCAGAGGCACGCCTGATTCAGATTTCCCTGACCCGGCCGTCAGCGGAGGAGTGGGACACGACATCATCCCGGAGTAATCTTATTGCATTCTTTGACAAGGTGACAAAATTAGTAGATCAACAAATGTTGTGGATATAATTTACTTCAACTTCAATAAGGCATCTGATAAAGTAGAATGCAACCTAGTAGTTGATAAGATAGAAAAATGTGGGTTAGACAGCATCACCAGTAAAAGGATTCGTAACTGGCTGACCAACCACACTCAAAGAACCGCATGCAAGGAAGTGTGCAGTGGGTATGTCAAGGCTCTGTCTTAGACCCAGTGCTCTTCAATATCTTCATCAACGATTTAGATAAAGGGATAGAAGAAGAACTCATCAAATTTGCAGATGACACCAAGCTGGCAGGAATATCCAACACTTCAGAAGATAGGCTTAAAATACAGAAGGATCTTGACAAACTTGAACAGTGGGCCCTATCTAACAAAATAAAATTCAATGGTGCAAAAAGTAAGGTTTTACATTTGGGCAAGAAAAAAAACACAAATGCACAGGTATAGAATAGGTGGCTCAAAAGTTGTAACTGCGAGAGGGGTCTTGGAGTCCTAGTGGGAAATCACTTAAATATGAGCCAAATAGTATGCTGCAGCTGTCAAAACAGAGCCCTGGCTGCATTAACAAAGGGATAGAATCAAGATCACATGAAATATTAATACCAGTTGATAAGACCACAAATGGTTCAGTTTCATCCAGTTTTAGTTGCCACAATATAAAAAAGATGTTGAGACTCCGGAAAGAGTACAGAGAAGAACAACTAGAATGATTAGGGGGCTGGAGGTTAAAAGATATGAAGAACGGTTGCAGGAATTGGGTATGTCTAGTTTAATTAAAAGAAGGATTAGGGGTAACATGATAGCAGTGTTCCAATATCTCGGGCTGCCACCAAAAAAAAAGGGAGTCAAGCTATTCTCTAAAGCACTGAAGGTAGGACAAGAAACAATGGGTGGAAACTAACTAAGGAGAGAAGCAACCTAAAGCTAAGGAGACATTTCCTGACAGAACAATTAATCAGTGGAACGACCTGCCTCCAGAAGTTGTGTGTGCTCCAACACGGGAGGTTTTTAAGAAGAGATTGGACAACCATTTGTTTGAAATACGTAGTATAGGGCTTCCTGCTTGAGCAGAGGGTTTGGACTAGAACAGGGGTCTCCAACCTTGGCCACTTTAAGACTTGTGGACTTCAACTCCCAGAATTCCTCAGCCAGCAAAGCAAAGCTGCCTGAGGAATTCTGGGAGTTGAAGTCCACAAGTCTTAAAGTGGCCAAGGTTGGAGACCCCTAGACCAGAAGATCTCCAAAGTCCCTTCTAATTCTGTTGTTCTGTAAGGTGGCTCCAAGGATGGGACTTCTCACTCCTAATCTTGCTATATATGAAGAGATTCTCAAACTTTGCTCTACTGGAACTGCCCCTGAGGCAAGGGGCCCATCCCTCAGCAAACCTTGTCAAGGTTCCCGCTCTACCATTGCAAGATTGATTAGATTTTTTTAAAAACAAAAAACACGATCTCATGTTAGTCACCCAGGATCTATAGGGAAATCCTGGCTCACAATGTGAGAGCCCTTGATGGAGCCTAAAAATATTTTTGTTAGTCTTGAAGACAGCATTAGTAAAGTCTCCTATGACTTCAGCTGAATTCCTGCTGACTTCACAGATGCATCCTCATACTTTTCTTGGCAACTCTAGGAACGTTATTTGCTATTGCCTTTTTTCAGGATTTTTGAAGAATTTTCCCGACACTTTGAAATCCCCAGAAAAAGATGGGCTCCCACCCAATTGTTAACCAAGCACAGCCCTGCTTAACCTCTAAGCCAATGATAGTCAACCTGGTCTCTACCGCCCACTAGTGGGCGTTCCAGCTTTCATGGTGGGTGGTAGGGGTTTTTCCCGATACTGAAGCACTTTCCTTTTTTAAATTTAATTGACTTTTTAAAATTTTTTCATAGCATTATTTAAAAACATTTTCATTAGGTTTTCATAAAATTCCCCATGACAATTTAAATTTCTGAAAATATACTATTTGTATTGCCCGCGCATAAGTTTAGTTCATGTTACGTAAGTGAAACTAAATGGTGCTATAGTGCAACCGCAAACAAAAGAGCCTCGTCCCAGAATAGTTCGCGCATCTCCCCCCACACCACCCAGCTGTAACAGACAAGCAGAACTGGTAGCCGGTGCCCCCCCAACCCAATCCATGATGCACGAGAGGCATGCACAGACGACGATACATGGCGCATTACTATGGAACCGGTAAACGGTTAGAAAATTTTACTACTAACAGAGATACAAAAGAGGGCAGTAGGTATAAAAAGGTTGACTACCATGGGTGTCAAACTCGCAGCGTCAAACTCGCAGCGTCATGTTGACGTCACGTGACGTATCGCAACGTTTTCCCTTTGTGGACCTGGGGTGGGCATGGCCTGCACGTGACGCATCCAGCCCTCGGGCCACCATTTTGACACCTCTGGTGCTTGATCATTTGCTGAAGCCTAAAGATGCCACACATGTAGCAGATTATTATCAAGAATGAAACATAAAAGCATGACTTCTTTCCATTGTTTGGAAAACAAGCCACAATTGGCTGGACTTTGCATGATGTGAGAGACTGTAGGGATGCTGGGAAGGTACCAGGAGAAATGCTGAACAGTGAATAGACTGCAGTTTGTTAGCAGCTTATCTCATATATGGGAATTCAGTCGGCTGCAGAAAGACTGAGAGGAGAAGATTCATAGTCTTCGAAGAAATTCCATCAAACAAGCTCAATAATAAATAAGGGGTGAAAATTTTTCTACTGCAATTCTACATTTCTCTACGCTGCACCTAATCCTTGCATTAAAGCCCCTTATTGACGTCTGTGAAGCTCTATTTGCTTGCAGATTATATTGTGCTGTGAGGGGCTGATACACAGCACACTTTGCCCTAGGAATCAGGGGGGCTGAGTTCAAATCATCTGCTAAGACCAACTGAAACTACATTAAGGCTTAGTGCAATGTGCAAAACTCGCAGCTGACTAGAAATCTCTCAGTGCAACCCAGTACTAATGTCATAACACAGCAGTGTCTCACACAATTATTGGCAACTGTAGGTTCTAAAGATTGATTGAATGAAGGGGCTTCTGCAGAGAATATCCATATCTGAGAATGTATTTCCAAAGTCAATGAACGTCTTAGAAAGAGGATTGGTTTTGTTGAGAAACTAAGACTGCAATCAAAAAGAAATAGATAAATCTGGCAATAGTGGGAAGCTGTCTAGCTCAACCTTCATTGTAAGCATCTGGTATAATATGCCATGATGTCATCATGGAAATGGCACATGAGACATACTGTACTGTACTGTAATTGCAGAATCCCCATCGGTCCTAGGATGATGCCATGATGCCTCCTTACCCTTGGCAGATACCCATGACCTTTACTTTGATGCAGCTAACCCAGAATTAAGAGATAGCGGCCAAACCTGATCAAGAAGCATGGACCCACCAGCAAAAATCCAAGTTAACTTGTACAAAAACATTTGCATATGCTGCAAGAGCTTTTTGGATCCTGGCTTAAAGATTACTTTAACCATGTTATGCAATAGCATTCTAAATCATCCCTTAAATGTGGACAACCATTTAGATATGAGCCAGCAGTGTGCAGCAGCTGCCAAAAAAGCCAACACAGTTCTGGGCTGCATAAACAGAGGGATAGAATCAAGAACATGTGAAGTGTTAATACCACTTTATAAGGCCTTGATAAGGCCACACTTGGAATATTGCATCCAGTTTTGGTCGCCACGATGTAAAAAAGATGCTGAGACTCTAGAAAGAGTGCAGAGAAAAGCAACAAAGATGATTAAGGGACTGGAGGCTAAAACATATGAAGAACAGTTGCAGGAACTCGGTATGTCTAGTTTAATGAAAAGAAGGATTAGGGGAGACATGATAGCCGTGTTCCAATATCTCAGGGACTGCCACAAAGAAGAGGGAGTCAAACTATTCTCCAAAGCACCTGAGGGTAGAACAAGAAGCAATGTGTGGAAACTAATCAAGGAGAGAAGCAACTTAGAACTAAGGAGAAATTTCCTGACAGTTAGAACAATTAATCAATTGAACAACTTGCCTGCAGAAGTTTTGAATGCTCCAACATTGGAAATTTTTAAGAAGATGTTGGATAACAATTTCTCTGAGGTGGTATAGGGTTTCTTGCCTTGGCAGGGGGTTGGACTAGAAGACCTCCAAGGTCCCTCCCAACTCTGTTATTATGAAATGTTATTCATGCAGGTTTCAGAAGCACATTTCCAAGGCAGCCACAGGAGGTGTTATTCCTAGCCGGTGGTGGAGCCACCAGCTGAAGGGGAGGGGGCTCAGCCAAAAGGTGTACAAAGACATCCCAGCTTAAAGTCCATTCTGGGGAGGAAATGTTTGAGATCAAACTCTTAGGCTGTTATCTGCTGTTTCCAAAGGGCAGGCAGAAAGACTGTCAAAATTCTTGTAATATAGGTAACCAGCAACAAAAAATCTGTTTCAGCCTACCCATGAGTAATTCTGGTTACTTGCATTTGATAAGCATGGGAGAAAATTTGATTGCAGCTTCACTTTTTCAATCAATCAATTAAACAACAAGGAGCAGGATTCTCTTACCCCAGGAACGGAGATATCGGGTCAGCCTCCTGACCAGGATGGCTGCAAGGATAAATAGCCACCTGCAATCTGCCCACCCATCCCCACCACAGGTGGGTTTCAGCAGGTTCTGACCAGTTTTGGAGAACCGGTAGCGGAAATTTTGAGTAGTTCGGAGAACCAGTAAATACCACCTCTGACTGGCCCCGCCCCCATCTATTCCCTGCCTCCTGAGTCCCAGCTGATTGGGAGGAAAGGGGGTTTTCTAATCTTCCCCTGGATTGGGGAGGGAATGGAGATTTTACAGTATCCTTCCCTGGAATGGAGTGGGGTGGGAATGGAGTGGAATGGAGGGAACGGAGTGCGAATGGAGTTTGGTGGGAATGGAGATTTTACAATATCCTTCCCCTGCCACGCCCACCAAGCCACGCCCCTCAAGCCATGCCACACCCACCAAGCCACACCCACAGAACAGGTAGTAAAAATTTTGAAACCTCCCACTGACCCCCCCCCCACACACACCAAGGTTTTTTTTATCTTAGGCAAACACAAAAGGAGGCAAAGGAATGGAGTCCAATGGAAATTGATAACAGATTAATAGAGGGATGTTGTAAATCATTCAAATCCAACCCCCTACCCCAAGCAAGAGACCCGACAGCATTTCTGACAAATAAGATAAGGAACACATGGGGAAGGAGGAGGAGGAGGACAGAATACTAGATCAAGTGTCATCTGAACCAGGATTATACTGTAATCTGACCCAAATTGAACCAAACCCTATTAGGGCAGTCACTCAGCCTCAGGTAGCAATTCATGGGTTATAGCATAGCGGAGGATGTAATGTCGTCCAGAGACCATCTCCAAGTGGAGTGACTTTATCTGATTGTGATTCCCAAGAAGGTAGTTCTCTGCTTGCAGGAATCCACTGTTCTGGGCTTCAAGCCTGATCCAAACTTGTACAAAAACCTAATTTGCTTTTTTTAAATTTTTTTTTACATTTGTAAACAGATAACTTAGTTCATGCAGTAAGCCATAAACCATAATTCTACCATGTGCTGCTAACCCATCTCCCAAGAAACCACACATTGACTCAGTGTCCTCTACGAACCAAGTCACCGAATGAAACAGCAGTCCTGCTGGGTTACCTCAAAGGGATCCCATTTCCCACCACATCTAGCCAGGGGACTCTGGGAAGCCCATGAGCTGAGCAACATTCCTGCCCTGATATTGCAATGCAACACACCGATGCTCAGTGGCTCAAGATGAAAGCTCTCCCCCTCCCCCACTCCCTTGGGGCAGGCAGAAAAAAGAGTGTGTGCCTGAAGGCAGTGAAATCACGTGGGGGATGCAAGGCAGACTGAGGATTTCCAGTTCAGCTTTCAGCTCTCTCTCTCTTGCTCCCTAAAGAACAGAGAGGACGTGGGATGTCTGCATATTAAAAATATTTTTCAGGTGCAGGAGGGAATGGTGTGTTTAATTTTTATACAGGAAAAAAGAGGAAAAATATAACCAGCACTTGGCTGCGCCTAGAGGAACCTGGTTAGCCTCAAACAGATCATATTATAAGCAACTGCATTCTCTTTGCGAATGATGTAAAACTATTCAACACCACTGATGATGCTGCTACTCTACAAAAAGACCTTGACTATGTGTCAGAATGGTCAAACAATTGGCAACTCCAAATCTCAGCCAACAAATGCTCCGTCTTACACATTGGCAAAAAAAAAAAAATCAAAATACAAAATACAAGCCACTCTGTCAAAGACCTTGGAGTACTCATTGCAAATGATCTAAGTGCCAGAGCTCACTTTAAAAAAAAAGCTCATTGTAAAAAAAGCATTAAGAGTTGTTTACCTACTCTTGCATAGCTTCTTCTCCAGTAATATTGAACTGCAAACTAGGGCATACAAAAATTTTGCCAGACCAATTTTTGAATACAGTTCATCTGTCTGGAACCCGCACTGCATATCGGACATTAATACAATTGAACGAGTCCAGAGATATTTCACAAGAAAAGTCCTCCACTCCTCTGCTCGCAACAAAAAACCTTATGCCACCAGTCTCGAACTTTTGGGCTTAGACAGCTTCGGTCTGACCTAAGCATAGTACATAAAATCATCTGCTACAATGTCCTACCAGCCAATGAATACTTCAGCTTCAACTAAAACACTACAAGAGCATACAATAGATACAAACTCATGGTAAACCGATCCAAACTAGACTGCAGAAAATACGACTTCAGCAACAGAGTGGTCAACTCTGCACTACCTGACTCTGTGATTTCTTCCCCAAATCCCCAAAACTCTGACCTTAGACTGTCTACTGTAGACCTCACCCCATTCCTAAGAGCTCTGTAAGGGGTGTGCATAAGCGCACCAGCATGCCTACCATTCCTGTCCTAATGTCTTCTTTTATTCGTATCCTTTACATGCATTTATAATTATGTTTACACTTGTATCTGTCATAAAATATATGCTTGACGAAATAAATAAATAAAATAAATAAATAAACAGGATCAGAACCGCTTAACAACAGGGTAGGAAACAGCCCTGAAATCCTAGGGGAGTCAAATATATATATATATATATACCGGTATATTAAGCTTGACTTAAAGGGGAAAGGGTTACTATAATGCAGTGCTTCTCAAATAGTGGGGCGTGCCCCCCGAGGGGGCGCGAGGCTCCGTAAAGGGGGGCGCGTTTGACCTCGTTTTTTTTAATAATGATACTATTTACAGTCGCGCGGGGGGTGCGAAAAATGTTTTCTTCTTCCTAGGGGGGCATGACAGAAAATAATTGAGAAGCACTGCTATAATGAGCCAGACCCTTATATATTTACTGACTGATTTGCATATTGCATGAAACTATGGTTTATTTAGCCATCTTTCATTGAACAAACTACCATTGGCAGCTTTACATCATACACTAAGCAACAAATAATCATTTATGCATCCTAAGAGTTGGGTTTAGGCACCATGCCCAGCCAAACTAAACAAACCATGTTATCGTTTAGCATCATATGTGAACCCAGCCAGTGTTGCAATGAGGATAATGAATGAGGAGAGCTTTCTATAGCTGCCTTATATTTGTCAAGGCTGTTAAGACCTTGAATAGTCTGTTTTTCTTTACTCTCCCTGGTTCCAGAGATGGGCAATGTTGCAAGAGAGAGAAGTTACTGAGGGCTTGCAATGAATAGCACAGGTGGGTAGGGAGGAGCAAAGGACTTGGATGGCACACAAAAGGTTGCATCAAAGAAGTGGGCATTATCATCAGGCAGGAGAAAAGCAGAACTATAATTAAACACTGGACAACAGTCCTACTGCTAATCTAATAAAGCTAATTGGTTCAAGAAAGGGAAAGCTAATTTAAGATAGCAGAAGCCTATTATTGAGATACTTTTCTGTAAGGTGCTAGACTTCAGCTCTCATTATCCCTGGCCAGCATGATTTGGGATTATGTCTGACTCTGAAGAGTACCAGAGTGGCAGAAGGGGTGTAATCTCTGTTGTGATTTCTTCCCTGGTCAGGGAACAGAATTCTTGCAGATCAGAATGGATTCTCCCAGCCGTAAAATATGCTATGAATAGCAAATTCTACTCATGCCTTTTTTCCCATTACTTCCTAGAGCTGTTTCCCCCTCTTTTCTGAAGCAACCAACCAACCAATCACATTTAGAAAGAAGATTTTATAACTCTGCTCTAACAAGCGTAGAGTTGGAAGTAGGAAGGGATGAGAATGCAGCAGATGGATTGGGTGGGGGTGGGGAGCAAGGCCTTCCTATCATGGGAATCTTATTTTGGTTGCCAAAGGATTAGACCTAAAAGCGAAAAATTAATCAAGGGTCTTCTAGCAACTTAAAGTCTAGGACATTTATTATTGCATCAACTTTCATAGTTCGCTTCATCAGATCTACACAATATGGATTGCTGAGAAAGTGCGCACACCCACACAAACAGAGAGAGTGGGGGAGAGAGAGAAGGGAGGGAGGGAGGGAGAGAGAGAAGAGAGGGAGAGAGAGGGGAGGGGAGGGAGGGAGGAGGAGAGAGAGAGACAGAGATGGAGGGAGGGAGAGAAGAGAGAGAAGAGAGGGAGGGAGGGAGAGAGAGAAGAGAGAGAGAAGAGAGAGAGAAGAGGGAGGTGAGAGAGAGAAGGAGAGAGAGAAGAGGGAGAAGAAGAGAGAGAGAAGAGAGAAGAGAGAGAGAAAGAGGAGAGAGAGAGGAAAGAGAGAGAAGGAGAGAGAAGGAGAGGGGAGAGAGAAAGGAGAGGGAGAGAGAGAAAAGAGAGAGAGAGAAGAGAGAGGGGGAGAGAGAGGGAGAGAGAGAGAAGAGAGAGGAGAGAGAGAGAAGGAGAGAGGAGGAGAGAGAAGGAGAGAGGAGAGAGAGAGAGAAAGAATTATTGATAAGAGAGGATAAAAAAAGGTGAAAGAGAATTGTCCAAACATAAAGTTAGTAGCATCTGTTTGAATCCATCCCACACATATGGTAGCTGCAACTATAAGACCCACCCAATGAAATTAAATACCAGATCAACTAGTTCTTGGGAATAATCTGGAACAAGAGAGGCACAGAAGAGGGGGGGAAAACACCCCAATCAAAATGCCACTCATCACCTACTGTTCTCAGCTAAAGCCGCTCAACAATATAATTAATCATCAAAGAAAGGCGGCTTCCTTTCACGCATCTCCTAGGTGGTTGGCCCGGATTTGTTGCAGATAAACTGCTGAGCCCATAACAATTAATAACCAACCTCAATAAATAAACTGAATTTTAATTATTTTCAAAAGGAATTACTAATAGATTTGAATTATTATTTTAATTAATACAATAATGCACTATGCATGCCACAGTAGGGCCTAAAATCTGCAATGACTCTTCCCAGCTATTTAAACAACAGGACAGGGATAATAATATCACGCACCACATTGGGAAAACACACACACTTTCAGTCTTCTAGGAGGTATCTGTCCCCGCTCCCATCAGCACTGGGCAACATATTGTGCACTATACTGGATCCTGATCATCTTGCAGGAGAATAAATGCCGGACAATGCCGGCTGGCGGCCCCCAGAGGAAGATCCTTCTCTGTGGGGGCCCCCACTCTTTGGAATGAACTCCCCCCTGGTTTACGTCAAATTCCTGACCTTCGGACTTTTCGCCGCGAACTGAAAACATATCTGTTTGTTCGTGCGGGGCTTTCTTAAATTGTTTAATTTTAAATTTTAAATTTTTCTGTTTTTAATTGGGGTTTTTAGATTCTTAATTATTCTAATTCCGGCCATATAGTATAATAAGTTTTTTAATTGTATTTTAACTGTATATTGCTTTCTTTTATCCTGGCTGTACACCGCCCTGAGTCCTTCGGGAGAAGGGCGGTTTATAAATCTAATAAATAATAATAATAATAATAATAATAATAATAATAATAATAATAATAATAATAATAATAATAATAATAATAATAATAATAATAATAATAATAATAATAAATAAGCATAAATCTGATATAGAAAATGGCAACAATCCCAAAAGAGAAATATCATTTCAACTCCCCAGGCTGTTTCTGACCTCGGGGGTCACCATCCTTGGGCGGGGGTGTGGGTGGGGAGAAGAAAAGGAATGAATCAGCAAACCAAGGAGCTGGAAATTCATCCGACAGTTTAACACCATTTCTTACAGGTTAAACAAAGACTGCAATTTCTTATCACCCATGTATTTACTAATTAAGTGCAGGAATATCTGGGTTACAACTAAGTACTGTCTAATTTTGGTTGGCTATTAGGTAACTGTACCTTTCAGCTTTTCTTTCACCCTTTTTCTTCTCTTTACCTAAACTGTGTGCGTGTGTGTATGTGTGAGTGAGTGTGAATGATCCCCCCACCCTCATTTCCCCTGAGTCTTCACGCAGCCCGGGTTCGGGTGGACGTTCAGGGGCTCAGGACCCCGGACAGCACCCCGGTATTTGGGGAGCTGGTTGGATTTTAAATCAGATTTGGGTTAATGTCAGGGCTCCAAGTAACACGCCAACAAAAGAAGACTCTGAGGCTAGCAATTCCTCAAAGTTCCATTTTATTAGAGATGCCACATCTGGGAAAACCCGAATCTGAAAGTTTCCAGGTTTTCCCCACCCAAAGGAAAGTTCAAGTCCCTTCCCCTGCACCCATATGTCCATCACATGGTCCAATCTAAGCACTGTCCCAACTGGAGATGCCTCCCAGTTCCGGCTGTCCAGGTGCAGGGCAAGATGTCCTTGACTCTCTGAGAAAGGAATGTTATTATGACTACATATCACCCATGCTCCATAGAATTTCCCCTCCCAGTTTCCCATAGTAGTAAATGTGGCAGGCCTGAAGATCCAGCGAAAAAGATGGCTTCCAGGCCTGACAGTGTGTTTGTGCATTCTGAAAATGCCTGAAACTTAATGAGCAAAGCCATCAGGGAAGAATCTTGGGACAGACAATCAAGTTCCCACCAGATGGATATACTCAGCACATTTTAAAATAAATGAAGCCATACCCACTATGGAAGATGGACAATTATATAAATTTGAAAAATTAACAAATATAATCAAAAATATTGTGAAGAAACAATGGACCATCTTGTTAGCTGCAGCAAGAACATCACACAGACAGACTGCAAACAATGGCATGAGAAAGTAGATAATGGATGTTGCAGTATCTGGAGGCTTCGCTGAAAAAAAGAAAAAGAACCAGAGAAATTCACAAAATATAAAGACCTGCAAATAGAAGTAAAATATTTGTGGCAAAAGAAAGCAAAGATAATATCAATGTGCCTTGGGTAAAATCCCAAAATATCTGTAGCACCACTTGCATCCTGTCGGCATTGACAAAATGACCAGCAGTCAATTGCAAAAGGCACCTTTACTTGGAATAGTTTACATCCTGGGATGATACCTTCAATCCCATCTGTTTATGGGATGATACCTTCAATCCCATCGACCATGGTATCCTGCTGCGCCGGTTGGAGGGATTGGGAGTGGGAGGCACCGTTTATCGGTGGTTCTCCTCCTATCTCTCTGACCGGTCGCAGTCGGTGTTGACAGGGGGGCAGAGGTCGGCTCCGAGGCGCCTCACTTGTGGGGTGCCGCAGGGGTCGATCCTCTCGCCCCTTCTGTTCTTTATCTACATGAAGCCGCTGGGTGAGATCATCAGTGGTTTCGGTGTGAAGTACCAGCTGTATGCGGATGACACCCAGCTGTACTTTTCTACACGGACCACCCCAACGGTTATCAAGTGCTGTCCCGGTGCCTGGAGGCCGTACGGGTCTGGATGGGGAGAAATAGGCTCAAGCTCAATCCTCCAAGACAGAGTGGCTGTGGATGCGGCATCCCGGTACAGTCAGCTAAATCCGGCTGACCATCGGTGGCGAGTCATTGGCCCCGATGGAAAGGGTCCGCAACTTAGGCGTCCTCCTGGATGAGCGGCTGTCTCTAGAAGATCATCTGACGGCCGTCTCCAGGAAGCGTTCTACCAGGTTCGCCTGGTACGCCAGTTGCGCCTTTCTGGACCGGGATGCCCTATGCACGGTCACTCACGCACTCGTGACGTCTCGCCTGGATTACTGCAATGCTCTCTACATGGGGCTCCCTTGAAGGGCATCCGGAGGCTGCAGTTAGGCCAGAGTGGGGCTGCGTGGGTGATAGATGGAGCCCCCCGTGGCTCCCGTATAACACCCATCCTGCGCAGGCTGCACTGGCAACCTGTGGCTTTGCGGGTGGGCTTCAAGGTTCTGGTGACCACCTTTAAAGCGCTCCATGGCATTGGGCGGGTTACTTACGGGACCGCCTACTGCTACCGAATATCTCTCACCGACCCGTGCGCTCTCACAGAGAGGGTCTCCTCAGGGTGCCGTCAGCGCGGCAATGTCGTCTGGCGACACCCAGGGGAAGGGCCTTCTCTGTGGGGGCCCCCACCCTCTGGAATGAACTACCCCCCGGACTTCGTCAGCTTTCGGACCTCCGGACCTTCCGCCGCGGGCTTAAAACATATTTATTTAACTGTGCAGGAATGGGCTAGATTTTAAATTATCGGTTTTAAATTGGGTTTTATTCTATTTTTTAATTCTAAATTAACGGGCTTTTTAGAATAAGTTTTTTAATTGTTTTTTATATTGTATTTATATGTTTTTAAATGCCTGTACACCGCCCTGAGTCCTTCGGGAGATAGGGCGGTATATAAATTTGATTAAATAATAATAATAATAAATAATAATAATAATTTATCCCAGCTTCTTGGGAAGAACTCAATAAATGGATAAAATATCAAATCCAGCCTAATCCTTTGGCTGACAGCATGATGAACAAAAATAATTATTATTTAAGTGTTATTGGTTTTTTTTAAACTACCGTGTTTCCCCCCCAAATAAGACCCTATCTTATATTTTTTTGAACCCTGAAATAAGCTCTTGGTCTTATTGCCATGCGCTCAAAAGCCTGATTGGGCTTATTATCAGGGGATGTCTTATTTTGGGGGAAACAGGGTAGTTGTGCGCCATCCAGAGCCCCTTGTTTTGTGAGATGAACAGCTAATAAATTTGAAAAATAAATAAGTAAATCCTGATCCTTTAAATTTCTTTAAATTTCTTTAAATTTAAACCTTTAAATTTCTAGGTTCTATCATATCGCAAGATCTAAAATGGACAGCTAACATCAAAAACATCATCAAAAAAGCACAACAAAGAATGTTCTTTCTGAGCCAACTCTGAAAGCTCAAACTGCCCAAGGAGCTGCTGATTCAGTTCTACAGAGGAATTATTGAGTCTGTCATTTGCACCTCTATAACTGTCTGGTTCGGTTCTGCAACCCAACAAGAAAGACACAGACTTCAGAGGATAATTAGAACTGCAGAAAAAATAATTGCTACCAACTTGCCTTCCATTGAGGACCTGTATACTGCATGAATCAAGAAGAGGGCTGGGAAAATATTTACAGATCCCTCACATCCAGGACATAAACTGTTTCAACTCCTACCCTCAAAACGACGCTATAGAGCACTGCACACCAGAACAACTAGACACAAGAACAGTTTTTTCCCGAAGGCCATCAGTCTGCTAAACAAATAATTCCCTCAACACTGTCAGACTATTTACTAAATCTGCACTACTGTTAATCTTCTCATCGTTCCCATCACCAATCTCTTTCCACTTATGACTGTATAACTGTAACTTTGTTGCTGGCAATCCTTATGATTTATATTGATATATTGACCATCAATTGTGTTGTAAATGTTGTACCTTGATGAACGTATCTTTTCTTTATGTACACTGAGAGCATATGCACCAAGACAAATTCCTTGTGTGTCCAATCACACTTGGCCAATAAAAAAAAAATCTATTCTATTCTATTCTATTCTATTCTATTCTATTCTATTCTATTCTATTCTATTCTATTCTATTCTATTCTATTCTATCAAAACATTTCTTCTTTAGAATTATTATGCCCAGAATCTAAAATTAACAAACCATGCCTCTGACCTCAGAATGGAAACTATGTTCCAAGGTTTGGAAACTACTGGGCAGAATATGTGGAAGGAAAGATAACGTGTGCATCTGTATACATGTATCCTGTCAGGCACAAGCAACCAGAACCACTCGTAAATAGTCTTAAATTGTAACTATTGTTTATCATCTATGCTACAAGAATCTCATCAAATCGCATACCTTCCCTTGGAAACGCCCAGATAAGATTTCATGGATTTGGGAGGGAGATAGTGCTTATGCTGTTTGCAACTGTGCACTAATTCTAAGCTAGGCCCTTACTTGACCCCTCACATTTGCAAATCGGTAGTCAAGGTATGTGGATTTCACCCCTGGAGAGAGCCACCAGAGAGAAGGCCCTTCTTCTTGGTCCCACCAGATGGATCTTCTTAGGAGAGGGATCCCGTAGCGTTCCCTGACTCCCACTCTCTAGGGTTGGATAGATCTGCTTTGGAAAAGACAATCCCTCAACTAAGCTGATCCCAAACCATGCAGAGCTTTGAAAATGATGATGTTACCTAACTGAAGTAATGAAATGTCTGCAAGCAAACAACTTAGCTCAGGGAACACCAATGACTCCACAGTTCAAGCCTGAGCTATATCCAGTTTTGGTCACCAAACTAATAAAAAAAGATGTTGAGACTCTAGAAAAAGTGCAGAGAAGAGCAACAAAGATGATTAGGGGACTGGAGGCTAAAACATATGAAACATGGTTGCAGGAACTGGGCACGGCTAGTCTAGTGAAGAGAAGGACCAGAAGCACGCGGTGGTACCAGAAACTGAAAGAGCAGCCACCTGGTGTGCATTCATTCCCACACCAGGAGGATGCTCTTTTGGTTTCTGGTATGCGCATGCGCATTGGCCACCTGGTCTTCCGGTGTCTGGCACGCATGCATGTGCGAAGACCAGCTGGCTGGTGCACTTGCATGTGGAGGAAAGCAGAAGATCATCCTCCTGGTGCATGCATGTGCACTGGCCAGCTGGTCTTCACGCATCCATGCGTGCCAGACACCAGAAAACCAGGTGGCCAGTGCGCATGCACGTGGCTGCTCTTTCGGTTTCTGGCGCATGCATGGGCACCAGCCAGCTGGTCTTCACATATGCATGTGCACCAGAAACTGGAACTCCAGACATGAGTGTGCTGGAAACTAGAAAAGCAGCCGCCCGACGTGCATATGTGTACTGGGTGGCTACTCCTCCAGTTTCCAGCACATATACTCACTCCCATTTCGGCACTTGGTGCCAAAAAGATTCACCAACACTGGTATAGGATCTCCTGCTTGAGCAGGGGGTTGGGCAAGATGACCTACAAGGTCCCTTGCAACTCTGTTTATTCTGTTCTGTTCTGTTCTATTCTGTTCTTAGCATAAAACCTCCTACAATTTGGTGTCCCCTCCTGCTAAGTTAGACTATGAGCCCCATTATTCTTAGCTGATAACAGGAGTGGTGGGATTCAGCCAGTTCTCTCCGGATCGTGTGAACCAGTAGCGGCGACTGTGGGAGGCTCCGCCCACCCACCCGGACATAATGTGCGACTACTGCGCATGCACAGAAAGCCATGCGCATGCGCAGAGGTGACGCACGCACACATTTGCGAAGCAGTAGGGAAGGTAAGTGAATCCCATCTCTGGCTGATAAGGAAATAAGGTTTTAGCCTCAGTTTTAGTCCAACATACCAGGAGGAGCACCAAGGGCTGCTTTAAAATATAACGGTCTTCATTCTGCTGGTTGCTAAGGAAGAGATAACTTCTTCTCCGTCCCTTCCCCTGTTGGAGCTCCGACTGCGCAAATCCAGATTTCAAAGAAAAGAAAGCAGGTGTGCTAATGATCATGCAGGCGAAAACCTGAACCACGCACGGAAATCAAGCAATTATTGTAAAATATGTAATTGCAAAAACATCTATCAGGAGTCGACTTTTTTCGCGGGAACATTATATGAATCATAAAGCATAATTTTGGGGAAGACAATACCCTCCTGATTACCATCAATACCTCCATTGAAGTTTATTCTTCTGCACACAATGGAGCTGGATTGACGGAGAACGGCTTTCTTAATAAGGCTGCAAGTTCTCAGGCAGCTCCTGGAGCTGCACCGGTAATGGCAGTTGGACTAAATGAGGGTCAGAATTTGTCCTTGCTGTGCTAAATCAGGACAAATCCTTAACTTTGCCGCTTTGCTGGAGGTCTCCCCCAAGCTGCAGTTCTTAAGAAACATAAGCACATAAATATCACCTTGCTGGATTGGACCTCTGACCCCATCTAGTCCAGCAGTCTGTTCATGCAGTAACCAAGCAACTGCAGATAGAAGCCCAGTGGTCTCTCAGCATGCAGCCTTCAGTGGGAACTGATCTGACAGATGTCATGGGATTTTGAGGAGGGCCATAAAAGATACTTAGAATAAAATCGGTCTAGGGCAGCTCTCCCCAGCTTGAGCAGATAAGAATAACAGAACAACAGTTGGAAGGGACCTTGGAATTCTTCTAGAATAGAATAGAATAGAATAGAATTTTATTGGCCAAGTGTGATTGGACACACAAGGAATTTGTCTTGGTGCATATGCGCTCAGTGTGCATAAAAGAAAAGATACGTTCATCAAGGTACAACATTTACAACACAATTGATGGTCAATATATCAATATAAATCATAAGGATTGCCAGCAACAAGTTATAGTCATACAGTCATAAGTGGAAAGAGATTGATTCTAGTTCAACCTCCTGCTCAAGTAGGAGGCCCTATACAAGTGATGGCTAACCTTTTTGCCATCACGTGCCAGGAGGGGAGGGTGTCACACGTGTGCGTGCCCACACTCATAATTCTATGCGCCCTGCCCCTGCGCATGTGCGTGCGACCCCCCCCCAGCTCCTGGCACGCAATGGCTCGGTAGGCCCATTTTTTTTTCTCACCTGGCTCCAGGGCCTCTCTAGGAGTCTGGGGAGGGCAAAAACGGCCTTCCCCACCCTCCCAGAGGTCCTTCGGAGGCCAAAAATGGCCCGTTTGACAACGTCCAGTCCCGCGCATGTGCACATTGGAGCTGAACTTGTGTGCCCACTGATATGGCTACATGTGCCACCTGTGTTACATGTGTCATAGGTTTGCCATCACAGCCCTATCCCTTTTCAGACAAACAGTTGTCAATTAGCATAACATAACAACAGAGTTGGAAGGGACCTTGGAGGCCATCTAGTCCAACCCCCTGCCCAGGCAGGAAACCCTACACCATCTCAGTCAGATGGTTATCCAACATTTTTTTAAAAATTTCCAGTGTTGGAGCATTCACAACTTCTGAAGGCAAGTCGTTCCACTTATTAATTGTTCTAACTGTCAGGAATTTTCTCCTTAGTTCTAAGTTGCTTCTCTCCTTGATTAGTTTCCACCCATTGCTTCTTGTTCTACCCTCAGGTGCTTTGGAGAATAGTTTGACTCCCTCTTCTTTGTGGCAACCCCTGAGATATTGGAACACAGCTATCATGTCTCCCCTAGTCCTTCTTTTCATTAAACTAGACATTCCCAATTCCTGCAACTGTTCTTCATATGTTTTAGCCTCCAGTCCCCTAATCATCTTTGTTGCTCTTCTCTGCACTCTTTCTAGAGTCTCAACATTGTGGCGACCAAAACTGGATGCAATATTCCAAGTGTGGCCTTACCAAGGCATTATAAAGTGGTACTAACACTAATCTTGTCTAATCTCTTCTTTTAAAAACCTCCAATGAAGGAGCACCCACAGTGATTCTTCTAACTGTCAGGAAATTTCTCCTTAGTTCTAGGTTGCTTCTCTCCTTGATTAGTTTCTATCCATTGCTTCTTGTTCTACCCTCAGGTGCTTTGGAAAATAAGTTGACCCCCTCTTCTCTATGGTAGCCCCCTGGATATTGGAACACTGCTATCATGTCTCCCCTAGTCCTTCTTTTCATTAAACTAGCCATACCAAATCAGGGGTGAGCTGATGCCCTTGTAACAACCGGTTTGCCCAGAACCGAAAATGTGAGCCTGTGCAGGGCATAACAAAACCGGCGATTATATAGGACATGATAGCGCCAGGGTGGGTGGGCGGAGCCAGCCTTGGTCAGAACTACCAGTTCATCCGAACTGATCTGAACTGGCAGCAGCCCACCACTGCTTGCAACCTGTTCTTCCTATGTGTCATATCCCAGAATCCCCCAATCAGGATGGCTACTGCTGACAACTCTGGGAGTTGAAGTCTACACAACTGGATATCTCCAGACTGGAGATGAGCAGCTTTCTCCAAGCTACTATCTTTCAGCTGCACGGAGAATAAAAAAATTATTAGAGCAGGGGTCTCCAACCTTGACAACTTTAAGACTTGTGGACTCCAACTCCTAGACTTCCTCAGCCAGCAAAGCTGGCTGAGAAATTCTGGGAGTTGAAGTCCACAAGTCTTAAAGTTGCCAAGGTTGGAGACCCCTGTATTAGAGTATTAGCTAAGCATTCTGACAATTGCGGTTTCAAACAGCAGGTTTGGGAAGGCTGCCTTGGGACCCTTTACCCAAAACACGAGGAAACTGCAAGGCCCAGTACAGCCACTGCTTCTAATGTTTTATACTCCAAGATTATTTATTTTTATTTGATTTGATTTCTATAGCTATCCGCCTCAACAAGTGACTCTGGCCTGGAAGGATGAAGGAAAAGCCATTTTTTCTAACAATTTGGAAGTCTAAGTTGGGACTTTTCCAAGAGCTCACTTAAAATTTAATCTTACTTGACTTGGCATACACAGAAAGAATGCTAGACAGGCCTAGGATCGTTTTCAAGGCATTTTCAATCCAGAATACACAAATTGCTGTGCTGAATCAAGTCACAGGCCCATCCAAGTTTTAGCACGTCATCCCCAGCAGTGTGCAGCCAAATGCCCCTGGGAAGCTGAAAAATAGGGCATGATCGAGATAGTTGTCCCCTGTTGTTTGTCCCCAGTGACTGATAATTATGTTAGCCATAATGAAGGCAAACCACTCAGCAGCTTCCTCCACAAAGAAAATTGCCATGTAATTAACCGGCATTCAAGTTGGTTTCACTTCCAGACAAAGCAGCAGCCAGCCACCAACTGCGGTTGTTATTTTTTGCATTAATTGAAGACATTTACCCTCACAAAGGCATTAAAAAAGGAAGCAGAGATTTCTGCCACTGTCGCTTTCACTGAGTTTTGAAAAGGGTTGACTCCATTTGACTTTTTCAACCAAACAACTTGGCAGGATGTGGATCCAGAGGCAAATTAATATAGTTATTGTTATTAATTTTATTATTATTAAGTTGTTGTTGTTGTTCCATTTTAATACATAATACAATGTGTTATGTATAACTGTGAACATACTTAATACTTCTACCTCTTATTTTCCTTAAAAGAACAACGACCCTGTGAGGTAGAGTTAAGCTGAGAGAGAGGAAGTGACCCAAAATCTCTCAAATCCAATATCTCATTACAGCGAAAGGATAAACAAATAGATATTTTGGGTCAAGAGAGAATAATCGTCTGGGGAGTAGGGCCAGTGGATTTATATCAATTTAACTTTCAGCCTATGCTTCAACACACAGTACAGGTAGTCCTCGACTTACAACCATAATGAAGCCTGACCATTATGATTGTAAGTCATAAAGTGGGCAATCACGTGACTGATCTGACTGTACAATATTTTTTGTGGTGCTCATTAAGCGAACATGACGGTCATTAAGTGAATCCCAAGTGATTTGTTCATTATGACAAAAGAGCAAAATAAATAATAGTTTGGGCAAAAACATTCTAAAGCTACGTGAGTGCGATGCTGGTTGCAAGCTGGTTACCGAGCACCCAAAATGCTCGGCAGGGGAAGAGGCAGCCGTCGGAACTTCAGAACCAGACCTTTTGGGAGGTCTGGTCACTAAAAAGATCACTAAAATGGTCACACAGAAAAGGGAGTCGGCCTATTCTCCAAAGCCTCTGAAGGCAGGACAAGAAGCAATGAAGAGAATCAACCTAGAACTAAGGAGAAATTTCCTTATAGTTAGAACAATTAACCAGTAAAACGAAGTTGTGGGTGCTCCAACACAGGAGGGTTTTAAGAAGAGATTGGACGGCCATTTGTCTGAAATAGTATAGGACAGGGGTCGGCAACCTTAAACACTCAAAGAGCCACAAAGGTCCTAACCAGAAGCCCCTGTTCAATTCTGGAGCCAACTGGAAATCCAGTTCCCACATCATAGTCTCCTCCTAGTGCGGTGTCCTTTTTCCTCTGCTGACCCGAAGTCTGGTTCCCCCATCATAGAGTTTCCTCCTAGCATGGCGTCCTTTTTCCTCTGCCTGTCCTAACCGAAGCCCTATCAATTGCGGAGCCAACCAGCAACAGGGAGCCACAGCAGAGCGATGAAAGAGCCACATGTGGCTCCAGAGCCCCGGGTTGCTGACTCTTGGTATAAGGTCTCCTAATTCAGCAAGGGGTTGGACAAAAAGTCCTCCAAGATCTCTTCCAACTATGTTGGAAGCGACCATTTTTGGTTCTGGATGGGATGGGATGGCCTCAAATGGGCCTAGTGCACAATCTAGGGGTTCTTTTGGACTCACACTTTCTGTCCAAGGAGCAGATGGCAGTCATGGCCAAGAGGATCTTTGGGCAATTTTGTAATGTGGACCAGTTGTGACCATTCTGGGATCATGAGACTCTGCTCACAGTCACTTGTGCTCTGGTCACCTCCCGAATGGGCTACTGTAGCTTGCTTTACATGGGGCTGTTTTTGGAGAGTATCCAGAAAAGCTTCAGCTGGTGGAAAATGCAGCAACATGGGCAGTTATTATGACTGCCCTTAGATGGGCATCTATTATACCTGCATTGGTTGCCAGTTTGCTTCCAGGTCCAATTCAAGGTGATGTTTTTTACCTTTAAACAAAGCCCTATATGGCATAGCACCAGGTTTATCTGAGGGGCTGCTTCACCCCTATTACAGCTACTTGTCCCTTCAGGTCTGGCAGGAGAGGCACGCTGCGGGTCCCATCTGGTAAGGCAGTGATAGCTAACCTTTTTGCCGTCACGTGCCAAAAATGGGGGGAGTCACACGCGCGCGTGCCCACACCCATAATGCAATGTCCCCCGTGCATGCATGACACCCTGTTCCCCACGCATGTGTGATCTGTATGTGACGCCCCTGCCCCGCCCCGCGCATTCACGTATGAAATCTCCCCCCACAGCCCGTTTTGGGCCTGGCAGGCCTCCCTGAAGCCTCCTGGGAGCAAAAACAGGCTGTGGAGGGGTGTGTGTGCACCGCACCCCCTGCGGCCTGTTTCGGTGCGGGGGTGCACCTTTCCCCCACGCTCCCCATCCCCTCGTGCATGTGCGCACGTCTCCCGCATGCGCCCTGCCCCCGAGACCCAAAAATCAGCTGGCTGGCAGGAGGCCTGTGAGCATGCACAGTGGAGCTGAGCTGGGCGATGGCTCGCGTGCCCACAAAGAGGGCTCCATGTGCCACCTGTGGTACGTGTGCCATAGGTTTGCCATCACGGTGCTAAGAGTTCCATGTGACAGTACCCAGGCGTGACCTTTTCTACCAGGGCACCCACTCTCTGGAACAGGGGTCTCCAACCTTGGTCCCTTTAAGACTTGTGGACTTCAACTCCCAGAGTCCCTCAGCCAGCTTTGCTGGCTGAGGGACTGTGGGAGTTGAAGTCCACAAGTCTTAAAGGGACCAAGGTTGGAGACCCCTGCTCTGGAATATCCTCCCACTTGAAATGAAATGAGCCTCGACTCTTATGGTCAAAATGTGCTTTTTCAGGAAGCCTGGTAATCGGGTGCCTACATGCTCTTTGTACTGTATGTAAATATCTTCCCTCTCACGGTCTGACTTGTTTTATCCATTTTTATTCTTTTCATGGGTTCACCAAATGTTTTAATTACCGGCTTTACTGAGCAGCGCCTGGTGAAATGGGCAGCCTTGTAACCTTAGCCAATAAAAATAAAATAAAAATAAGTGCGCTGGACCCGGATCACACTTTGATTAAAAGCACAAAAAGTAGGCCAAGCTGGTTTTTCTCTCCCCCCCCCCCCCTTATCCCTTGTGAGCCTGGCTCGCTTATAAGTACAGATGGGTAGATATTCAACAGGTAACAACCGAGGAAAGGAAATAGCTTCCTCTTTAGAATATCTACTTATTATTCAATGGCTGAATGGCCCTGGAGCGCCGATGGAGAAGAAGAAATGACAGATTTGTGCAACTGAAGCGGCATATGTAGATAATTGTCTCTGCAGCTCTCATCTTTTCTATACTCCGAGAAAGCACATCAGACATACCCAGCTTTTATGTGGGTCACCTCATCTATCAGTATTCGGAAGATGACTCTGGCTGGGAAGGAAAACATCAGACAGAGTGAAGCGCTCGGCTGCAGAGAACCGAGAAGGATGGACTGGGATAACCCTTCCCGGAATCCGCGCTGGTTTCAAGGAAGAGAGGACGCTTGCATTGATTCTCACTGTGACTTCACGTAAGTCCTCGACTTACGACCATAAATTGTCTGTTGCTAAGCAAGGCAGTTGTTAAGTGAGTTTTGCACTCTTTCACAACCTTTTTTTGCCACAGTTGTTAAGCAAGTCGCTCCAGTTGCTGGCGGAGGAAGGTTACAAATATTGATCACATGACCCTAGGTAAAGGTAAAGGTAAAAAGGTTCCCCTCGCACACACGTGCTAGTCGTTCCCAACTCTAGGGGCTGGTGCTCATCTCCCTTTCAAAGCCGAAGAGCCAGCGCTGTCAGAAGACGTCTCCAATGTCATGTGGCCGGCATGACTCAACGCCAAAGGCGCACGGAACGCTGTTACCTTCCCACCAAAGGTGGTCCCTATTTTTCTACTTGCATTTTTTATGTGCTTTCAAACTGCTAGGTTGGCAGAAGCTGGGACAAGTAACGGGAGCTCACCCCGTTATGCAGCACAAGGGATTCGAACCGCTGAACTGCCGACCTTTTGATCGAGAAGCTTAGCGTCTTAGCCACTGAGCCACCTAGGACAGTGCAATTGTCATAAATACATGCCAGGAGTCAAGTGCCCAAATTTTGATCATGTGACCATGGGGATGCTGCAAGGGTCGTAAGTGTGAGAAATGGTCATAAGTCACTTTTTTCAGTGCCATTGTGACTTTGAATGATCACTAAATGAATGGTTGTAACAGTTCATTTAATTAAGTTACAACGGCATTGGAAAAAAATGACTTATGACCGTTTTTCACACTTATGACCATTGCAGCATCCCCATGATCAAAATTCAGATGCTTGACAACTGACTCACGTTTATGATGGTTGCAGTGTCCCGGGGTCATGCCGGATCGCCTTTTGCGACCTTCTGACCAGCAAAAGTCAATGGGGAATCCCAGATTCGCTTAACAACCACATTGCTAACTTAACAAATGCAATGATCCACTTTTAACAACTGCGGCAAGAAAAGTCGTACAATGGGGCAAACTCGCTTAACAAATCTTTCACTTGCTAACATCAATTGTGGTCATAACTCGAGGACTACCTTTATAGTGTCGCTACCAGAGTAACACCTGGTAAGGATGATGGGCTACTATGGGAGTCTAGTCTGGGTGATGGAATTGGGGGCTTCACCTTGCAGCTACAACTCTGGCAACTACATTTTTATACACCGTGAATCATTCATTTAGAGCAGGGGTCTCCAACCTTGGCAACTTTAAGCCTGGAGGACTTCAAGTCCCAGAATCCCCCAGCCAGCTTTGCTTAGAGTCCAGGAAAATAGAGTCTTAGAGTCTTAGAGTCCAGGAAAATAAAATCTGTCACTACCTCCATTTCTTCCCCATCTATCTGTCAGGAATTGAGAGGGCTGGATGTCATGATCTTAGTTTTCCTAATGTTGAGTTTCAAGCCAACTTTTGCACTCTCCTCCTTCACCCGCATCAAGAGGCTCTTTAGTTCCTCTTCGTTTTCTGCCATTAGAGTGGTATCACCTGCATATCTGAGGTTGTTGATATTTCTCCCGGCAATCTTAATTCCAATTTTTGATTCATCCAGCCCCGCCTTTCTCATGATGTCCTCTGCATATAAGTTAAATAGGCAGGGCAATAGTATACAGCCTTGCCGGACTCCTTTCCCAATTTTGAACCAATCAGTGGTTCCATGTCCAGTTCTCACTATTGCTTCTTGACCCGCATACAGGTTTCTCAAGAGACAAATAAGATGGTCTGATACGTCCATCTCTTTAAGAACTTGCCACAATTTGTTGTGATCCACACAATCAAAGGCTTTAGCATAGTCAATGAAGCAGAAGTAGATGTTTTTCTGGAACTCCCTAGCTTTCTCCATGATCCAGCATATGTTTATCCCTTTAAATATTGATTTTTAAAAATATTGTTGATTGTGCTTGATTTCCTTGCACTTAAGTATAAACATTTTTTTAAAAAAAGAGATATCTCAATATACTCTGCCTTTGATTCTATGAAGATAAAAGGCAGTGCAAAATTACCAGAAAAAGAAAAAGTACTACTATTTGGCTTATGTATTTCCTTTGAGGTTGAAACCTTCTGTATCTAGGTTTTTTTTTTTTTTAAAAAAGCAACAATAACCCTTGATTACTATAGCTAAAAATATGCTTTAATAGAGCAATCCTATGCTCTGCTCAAAATGCTTTTACAGCAGAATGCTCTGACCTTGCCAAACATCCTGTAGGCAGGGACAAAGCTGAAAAACATGCCAAATTTATTTCTATGATTGTTGGTTGGTTTGTGGGGGGGGAAAAACAAACTTCTTCCACAGTAAGCAATGATATTATTTATAGAATCTTCAGAACACAGAAATGTAGAGTTAGAAAGAACTGTAAGGATCATCTAGTCCAGGGGTCCCCAATGCCCGATCTGTGGCCCATTGCCAGCAGTGGTGGGATCCTTCCAGTTTAACAACTTTCCAGTTTAACAACCTTCTGCGTTAGTGCTAGGGAATTAAAACAGCTAAGGTACGGCAATCCACTCTGCCGCGCTAATAGCTGCGAAGATAAAGGTAAATAAACCGCAGGGGCGGCCGGGCCCAGCTGATTGTTGGAGCGAACCGGTTTGTTCCCAGCTGATCGTTGGAGCTACCGGTTTGCCCAAACCAGTAGAATCCCACCCATGAGTGTCAGGCTGTAGCCCGTTTGGGCCACGGTTAGTGGTGGCGAGCATGCCTCTGTACACATGAAGCTGCATTTGTGAAAGTGGCATGCAAGTATGAAACCATTCCCTCCCCCCCCTCTCCACTGGCCTGCCAAGTCAGAAAGGTTGGGGACCACTGGGATGCTGTAGTGGAGCCTCTTCTTCAAAGCAGTGGAGAACCCCACCAATTCCACAGGGAAAAGGCTTACTCCTGTAGAGATCTTACCTTCACAAAGGTTTTTTTTTATTGTCTATAAATAATAATCAAGGGCCTTGAAATAACAGGAGTCACTAGAAACTTCAGAAGCTTTGTGACAAGACAAATGACACGATAGAATACAGCTGCCAGACCCAACTGTGGAATGGGGTAACTCGCCTTGGCTCTCTTGCCACAGTTATCTAGCCATAGCTGACTTGCCACGGCCAACTTGCCATGGGACAACTCAACATGGCCAACTAGCCATGGGACAATTCGTCATGGACAATTTAATGCAGGATAACTCAAGAGAGATTGAAGTAGAATTGCAGCTCATCCCAGCCTTGAGGACTTCTAACTTGAGAAGATTCAAACCTAAAGCAAGACTAGGCCCACTGCAATTTTTTTGTCCCTCTCTTGAGTTATCCTGCATTGAATTGTCCCATGGTGAGTTGGCCAGAGTGAGTTGGTCTCGGTGAGTTAGACACAATGAGAAGGTCAGAGTGAGTTGACTGAGGCGACTAGTCCTAGATCTGTAGCAGTTATAACATTATAACTGGGCCGGTTTAGCTCAGGCTGGTAAGGCCTGTTATTAAGAACACAAAGCCTGCAATTACTGCAGGTTCGAGCCCGGCCCAAGGTTGACTCAGCCTTCCATCCTTTATAAGGTAGGTAAAATGAGGACCCAGATTGTTGGGGAGGCAATAAGTTGACTTTGTAAAAATATACAAATAGAATGAGACTATTGCCTTATACACTGTAAGCCGCCCTGAGTCTTCGGAGAAGGGCGGGGTATAAATGTAAACAAAAAAAAAATTTAAAAAAAATTATAACATTAACAGAGTTGGAAGGGACCTTGGAGGTCATCTAGTCCAACCCCCTGCTTACACAGGAGACCTATACTAGGGATTCAAACCACCGAACTGCTGGCCTTTCTGATCAACAAGCTCAGCGTCTTAGCCACTGAGCCACCTAGCCAGGCTGATGAGACTAGGAGAGGTTAATATCAAGAGGGGAATCTTCGAAACTCACTATCACAACTATTGTTATCAGTGCATTGATTCCTCTGTCAACACTACTGAACAGGTCTTGCTCATGGCTATCAAACATCAAAAACATCTGCCAGACTATACTTTGCATGGATGTTCTGAAGCTGTATGGAAAAGCACCCTTGCCATCAGCATGGAAAAAATAGTGAACATTGAAGATGCTTTATGGAAATGAGATCAAAAGTCTGGTTGAGGAAGAACACTGTAAATACCTGGGCGTCCTTCAAACTGACAACATCAAGCACACCGAGGTCAAGAAGAAGATTAAAGGGGAATTCATCATGAGAGAGTGAAGAAGATCTTATAGTCCAAACTCAGTGGAGGAAATATTTTCAAGGCAATTTACACCTGGATAATTTCAGTCATTAGGTACACAAATGGAATAGTAGACTGGATTTAAACAGAACTAAAAGCCCTGGGTAGGAAGACCAGAAAAATAATGACAATGAATCATGCCTGTCACACAACTCAGCAATTTGACAGACCCTACTTACCAAGGAAAATAGGTGGGCGTGGAATGTTGCAAGTACATCAGACAGTTAAAGAAGGAAAAAGGGCACTGGAAGAATATCTGAAGGACAGTGAAGAAGATGCATCCAAACCAGTAAAGCATGAAGGCTTACTGAATACCGGAGAGACCAAACTGGTGTCCAAGAAAGACCAAACAAAGAACAGAAAGATTTGGCAAGGCAAAATATTTTACATGGCCAGTACACACATACAGCTAGTAGGCAAAGCAGATAATAAGATCTGATAATGGCTAAAATAGGAAGGTTAAAGAAAGAGGCAGAGGGGCTAATTAAGTGGTAATATCCAGCAGGTTCTGGAGAACCAGTAGCGGAAATTTTGAGTAGTTTGGAGAACTGGCAAATACCACCTCTGGCTGGCCCCAAAGTGGGGTAGGAATGAAGGTTTTGCAATATCCTTCCCCCAGGAGTGGGAAGGGAATGGGGATTTTGCAGTATCCTTTCCCTGCCACACCCACCAAGCCACATCACGCCCACCAAGCTACGCCCACAGAACCGGTAGTAGAAAAATTTGGATTTCACCACTGGGCTAATTGTGACTGCACTAGACCAGGCCTTAAGAATGAATGCATTCATGGCTGAAATTCTGCATCCAGGTTTGTTACAAAAATGTTGCTGAGACATTGGAAAAGGTGCAGAGAAGAGCAACTAGGATGATAAAAGGCCTGGAGACTAAAACATATGAAGAATGACCGCAGAACCTGGATATGGCTAGTTTAGAGAAAAGAAGGGGTAGCAATGACAAAATAGCATTGAATAATGCTATTCCAGTATTTGAAGGGCTGCAACAGAGAAGAGGGGATCAACTTATTTTCCAAAGCACCTGAAGACAGGACAAGAAACAATAGATGGAAACTAATCAAGGAGAGAAACAACCTGGAATTAAGGAAAAATTTCCTAACAGTGACAACAATTAACCAGTGGAAGGCTTGATTTCAGAAGTTGTGGGCGCTTCATCACTGAAGGCTTTTAAGAAGAAACTGGATAGCCACTTGACTGAAATGATATAGGGCTGTGATGGCGAACCTATGGCACACGTTCCACAGATGGCACGCGGAGCCCCCTCTGCAGGCAGGTGAGCTGTTGCCTACCTCCGCTCCACCGCGCATGCACGTGGAACTCCTCCCAGCAGACTGATTTTTAGGTCTCTGGCGCGGAGGTGGGGCGCATGCAGGAGATGCGCACACATGTACAGGGGTCTCATGAGCATGTGCAGGGGCGGGAGGGAGTCTCGCATGCGTGCGCAGAGGGTGGGGGGAGCGCAGGGGGAGTGGTGCATCCTCCAGTGCCAAAACGGGCTGCAGGGGGTGCGGCGCACCCCCCCTCACTCCACGGCTTGGTCCCAGTAAGCTTCAGGGAGGCTTGCCAGGCCCAAAACAGGCTGCAGGGGTATGTGAATTGCATTATGGGTGTGGGCACATGCACGTGCGACCCCTCCCCACACACTCCCCCCATTTTTGGCATGCGAGCAGGTGGTTGGACTAGAACAGGGGTGTCAAACTCAAGGCCTTGGAGCCGGAGCCGGCCTACGGGGTGCTTAGATCTGGCTCACAGGGCTGTCTTGGAAATAGTGAAGGGTCGGCCTGCGGTGCCTCTGCCAGCAAAAACAGAGCTTGGGAGGGCCATGGGCAGCACTCCCAAGCTCCAAACTCCCAACCCTCCGGTAGAGGGTTGCAGGAGGCTGTTGCAGCAGAAAACGGAGCTCTGTTTTTGCTGGCAGAGTGCTTGGGCCACCACAGGCACCCTCGACCCGAGTGACATAGAGCTGATCATGCCCATCCCACCCCCATCCCCAGGTCAAACACAACCCTAATGCAGCCCTAAATTAAATCAAGTTTGATACCCCTGAACTAGAAGATCCCCAAGGTCACTTCCAGCTCTGTTATGAATGATGGGAATTGAGTAGCTAGCAATACACAGCAAAAGCTGCCTCTTCTAAAAAAACTGGGAAAAGCAGTGGATCACTTAGTTATCTGCTGCAGTAAGATCTCACAGACTGACTACAAACAATGCAATAACAAAGTAGCAACCCTGATTCATTGGAATAAATGCAAGAAATACCATTCGCCTGAAAGCAAGAACTGGTGGGATTACAAAACAGACAAGTAATAAAAAAATGAAGAATCTAAAGTGCTCTTGGATTTTAGGATTCAAACTTGACAATTAACTGCGATATAACACCCCAGGCTTAACAATCGTTGATTAAAAAAAAAGATATAGATGTTGCAGTATCTAGAGACAGCAGTAAAGAAGAGAAAGTACTGGAGAAAAAAATCACAAAATATGATGACCAAATGGAAGTAGAATAACAATGGCAAAACAAGCAAAGGTACTAATTGTAATTGGCACCTTGAGCGCAATTCCAAAAAACATCTGCCAGACTATACTTTGCATGGATGTTCTGAAGCTGTATGGAAAAGCACCCTTGCCATCTGCATGGAAAAAATAGTGAACATTGAAGATGCTTTATGGAAATGAGATCAAAAGTCTGGTTGAGGAAGAACACTGTAAATACCTGGGCCCTTCAAACTGACAACATCAAGCACACCGAGGTCAAGAAGAAGATTAAAGGGGAATTCATCATGAGAGAGTGAAGAAGATCTTATAGTCCAAACTCAGTGGAGGAAATATTTTCAAGGCAATTTACACCTGGATAATTTCAGTCATTAGGTACACAAATGGAATAGTAGACTGGATTTAAACAGAACTAAAAGCCCTGGGTAGGAAGACCAGAAAAATAATGACAATGAATCATGCCTGTCACACAACTCAGCAATTTGACAGACCCTACTTACCAAGGAAAATAGGTGGGCGTGGAATGTTGCAAGTACATCAGACAGTTAAAGAAGGAAAAAGGGCACTGGAAGAATATCTGAAGGACAGTGAAGAAGATGCATCCAAACCAGTAAAGCATGAAGGCTTACTGAATACCGGAGAGACCAAACTGGTGTCCAAGAAAGACCAAACAAAGAACAGAAAGATTTGGCAAGGCAAAATATTTTACATGGCCAGTACACACATACAGCTAGTAGGCAAAGCAGATAATAAGATCTGATAATGGCTAAAATAGGAAGGTTAAAGAAAGAGGCAGAGGGGCTAATTATGGTAATATCCAGCAGGTTCTGGAGAACCAGTAGCGGAAATTTTGAGTAGTTTGGAGAACTGGCAAATACCACCTCTGGCTGGCCCCAAAGTGGGGTAGGAATGAAGGTTTTGCAATATCCTTCCCCCAGGAGTGGGAAGGGAATGGGGATTTTGCAGTATCCTTTCCCTGCCACACCCACCAAGCCACATCACGCCCACCAAGCTACGCCCACAGAACCGGTAGTAGAAAAATTTGGATTTCACCACTGGGCTAATTGTGACTGCACTAGACCAGGCCTTAAGAATGAATGCATTCATGGCTGAAATTCTGCATCCAGGTTTGTTACAAAAATGTTGCTGAGACATTGGAAAAGGTGCAGAGAAGAGCAACTAGGATGATAAAAGGCCTGGAGACTAAAACATATGAAGAATGACCGCAGAACCTGGATATGGCTAGTTTAGAGAAAAGAAGGGGTAGCAATGACAAAATAGCATTGAATAATGCTATTCCAGTATTTGAAGGGCTGCAACAGAGAAGAGGGGATCAACTTATTTTCCAAAGCACCTGAAGACAGGACAAGAAACAATAGATGGAAACTAATCAAGGAGAGAAACAACCTGGAATTAAGGAAAAATTTCCTAACAGTGACAACAATTAACCAGTGGAAGGCTTGATTTCAGAAGTTGTGGGCGCTTCATCACTGAAGGCTTTTAAGAAGAAACTGGATAGCCACTTGACTGAAATGATATAGGGCTGTGATGGCGAACCTATGGCACACGTTCCACAGATGGCACGCGGAGCCCCCTCTGCAGGCAGGTGAGCTGTTGCCTACCTCCGCTCCACCGCGCATGCACGTGGAACTCCTCCCAGCAGACTGATTTTTAGGTCTCTGGCGCGGAGGTGGGGCGCATGCAGGAGATGCGCACACATGTACAGGGGTCTCATGAGCATGTGCAGGGGCGGGAGGGAGTCTCGCATGCGTGCGCAGAGGGTGGGGGGAGCGCAGGGGGAGTGGTGCATCCTCCAGTGCCAAAACGGGCTGCAGGGGGTGCGGCGCACCCCCCCTCACTCCACGGCTTGGTCCCAGTAAGCTTCAGGGAGGCTTGCCAGGCCCAAAACAGGCTGCAGGGGTATGTGAATTGCATTATGGGTGTGGGCACATGCACGTGCGACCCCTCCCCACACACTCCCCCCATTTTTGGCATGCGAGCAGGTGGTTGGACTAGAACAGGGGTGTCAAACTCAAGGCCTTGGAGCCGGAGCCGGCCTACGGGGTGCTTAGATCTGGCTCACAGGGCTGTCTTGGAAATAGTGAAGGGTCGGCCTGCGGTGCCTCTGCCAGCAAAAACAGAGCTTGGGAGGGCCATGGGCAGCACTCCCAAGCTCCAAACTCCCAACCCTCCGGTAGAGGGTTGCAGGAGGCTGTCGCAGCAGGAAACGGAGCTCTGTTTTTGCTGGCAGAGCGCTTGGGCCACCACAGGCACCCTCAACCCGAGTGACATAGAGCTGATCACGCCCATCCCACCCCCACCCCCAGGTCAAACACAACCCTAATGCAGCCCTAAATTAAATCAAGTTTGATACCCCTGAACTAGAAGATCCCCAAGGTCGCTTCCAGCTCTGTTACGAATGATGGGAATTGAGTAGCTAGCAATACACAGCAAAAGCTGCCTCTTCTAAAAAAACTGGGAAAAGCAGTGGATCACTTAGTTATCTGCTGCAGTAAGATCTCACAGACTGACTACAAACAATGCAATAACAAAGTAGCAACCCTGATGCATTGGAATAAATGCAAGAAATACCATTCGCCTGAAAGCAAGAACTGGTGGGATTACAAAACAGACAAGTAATAAAAAAATGAAGAATCTAAAGTGCTCTTGGATTTTAGGATTCAAACTTGACAATTAACTGCGATATAACACCCCAGGCTTAACAATCGTTGATTAAAAAAAAGATATAGATGTTGCAGTATCTAGAGACAGCAGTAAAGAAGAGAAAGTATTGGAGAAAAAAATCACAAAATATGATGACCAAATGGAAGTAGAATAACAATGGCAAAACAAGCAAAGGTACTAATTGTAATTGGCACCTTGAGCGCAATTCCAAAAAACATCTGGAGCAGCACTTGAACATCAACACTGACAAAATTACTACTAGTCAATTGAAAAATTGTGGCTTTACTTGAAACAACTTACATCTTGCAATTATTGTTAAACAATAATATCTACAACAACATCTGCCTAACCAAGGTCCGTAAGTAGTGCAGTACTCAATGGATAGGCAAAAATGCCAGATCAAATCTAAACATCTGGCTGACTGTGTGATCAACCATAGTATATTAAACTTGTTTACTGCTTGACTCTCAAAAACTCAAGAGTTATGCCTATGCCATTCTTGTTTTGGAAACTCTGGCTACTAGAGCCACGGTGGCACAGTGGTTAGAATGCAATATTGCAGGAAACTCTGCCCACTGCCAGGACTTCGATCCTGACAAGCTCAAAGTTGACTCAGCCTTCCATCCTTTAGGGCTGGGTCAAATGAGAACACAGGATGCTGACATTGTAAACTTTTTAAAAAAAATTTGAATTTATATCCCGCCCTTCTCTGAAGACTCAGGGCGGCTTACACTTGTGTTAAGTAATAGTCTTCATCCATTTGTATATTATATACAAAGTCAACTTTTATTGCCCCCAACAATCTGGGTCCTCATTTTACCTACCTTATAAAGGATGGAAGGCTGAGTCAACCTTGGGCTTGGTGGGACTTGAACCTGCAGTAATTGCAAGTAATTGCAAGCAGCTGTGTTAATAACAGACAGACTTAGTCTGCTGAGCCACCAGAGGCCCTGGTGTTTAGGGAGGGCTGTAAAACACGATGAAGTGGTATATAAGTCTAACTGCTATTGCCGCTTTTGCTCTCTGGCATCTTCAATTTTACAACTTTGCCAATTATTATACACATCATCTTGCCCATGTTACTGCTCATGGTATCTTTTTCTTTATTACTGGATCTCATTTTATATAATATTAGATTTAACTTTCCGGTACTCTGAACTTCATTCTATTTATTTATACCCTACCTGTCATACTACAATGGTCCAGGTAGTGTAAGAAGTTATCATCTTTGTTTTAATACAGCAAAAAGAGAATAATATAAAAGCATCCAAATACAATAATAAGAGATACAATAATTAACATAAGTATGTAAGCCTCGCCACACTGGAATGAGCCAAGGCCCATTGTAGTTGACAATGGTCAGACATATGCCTCTAGGCAGTGGTGGGATTCAAATAATTTAACAACCGGTGATTTCTTCCAACAAGCAGTTCACCAAACTGTTCAGAAAGTTAACAACCGGTTCTCCCGAAGTGGTGCGAACTGGCTGAATCCCACCACTGCCTCTAGGGTGTTCACAAGGAAGAAGAATAGAATAGAATAGAATAGAATAGAATAGAATAGAATAGAATAGAATAGAATAGAATAGAATAGAATAGAATAGAATTCTTTATTGGCCAAGTGTGATTGGACACACCAGGAATTTGTCTTAGGTGTATATGCTCTCAGTGTACATAAGGAGAATAAAATACATTCATTGAATAAAAAGATACAACATTTAGTGATAGTCAAGGTTACTAATAAGTTATCAAATCATACTAGGAAACAAATAAAAACAATATCTGTTAAGTTCGGGAAGTAACGAGGCTGGAGACCAGGGTAGTGACAACAGCTCTTTAATATAGGGTGAACCCAGCAACCTGGCTGGGGAAAAACAACCCTTTATATACTGTTTAACCGGCGGCTTCAACCAATCAGCAACGTGCTTGTTTCCCGCCAAAATATTTAAAGATACATAACACTCCTCCCCTCCCAGAAAACACTTTACCACTATTTACATATTATTTACATGTTATTTTTCGACGTAGTCACGCAAATAACCTGGGCGTCTCCTGATTCTTTCGGACCTGCGCGGTTCAGTCCTGGGTGGTGTTTTGAGTTGGTCGGAGGGGCTGTTTTCTCCTCCCAGCTCTTTCTCTAGGCCATCGGGCCCTGGATTACTTGCAGACTCTTTTTCTTGGCCATCCGGCCTTGGATTACTTTTAGAGTTTTCCCTGCTGTTTCCATTGGGAACCTGATGGCGTCGCTGGACCTCCGGGACCTCAGCTAAGTCTTGCGCCTCCCCCGGGTTATGGTCTGCTGTGGGTTCAATATATGAGTGGTCATGATCTGTCTCTTTTAGCTCGGGTTGTTCAGCTATTCGTTTCCTTATCTGATCTATGTGGCGCCTCCATACTCGGTTGTCTTTTAACTCAACTAAGTATGATTTTGGACCGGTTGCTTTTATGATTTGCCCTGCTAGCCAACTTGGGCCGTCCCCATAGTTTCGGGCCCACACTCGGTCGCCTATGCCCATTTCTCTCGTTTTTTTCCAGTTCCCCCTTGTAGCCCTCTGGTGTGTAATGGGGATTCAAACGGTCAAGTGGGCACCGGAGCTTCCGTCCCATCAATAATTCGGCTGGGCTTCTGCCTGTAGCAGTGCTGGGGGTTCTATGTTGAATGGCCAGAAAGAAATCTATCTTTGTCTGCCAGTCACCTGGCTTGAGCCTGGACAATGCCTCCTTAGCGCTCCGGACGGAACGCTCTGCAAGGCCATTCGACGCAGGGTGGAAAGGCGCAGAGAGGGCATGTCTGATGCCCTCATCAGCCAAGTATTCCTCAAACTGGGCTGCCGTGAATTGCGGGCGTTGTCGGACACCAGAGTGTCAGGCAACCCGTGGGTTGCGAATAGGTGGCGCGGGCTGCGATTACTGCCTCGGCTGTCATGGATTTCATGAGGATGATCTCCAACCATTTAGAGAAAGCGTCGACAACCACTAGGAAGGTTTGGCCGTGGAAGGGCCAGCAAAATCAATGTGGATTCTTGACCAGGGCCCTTGGGGTTTTCCCATTCCTGACTGGGGCCGTTGGAGTAGAAGGCTATAGGGGCTTCTGTGCCGTTTGGAAGTCTGTGGCTGAGCACAGCCCCACCCGTAAGGGAGGCATCGCAAACCAGCACTAATGGCAATGAGCTATGATACTGGATGAGCAGGCTATCGCCGAGAGCAGGTTTTTACTGCTCGAAAGCCCTACTTTCCGACTTTCCCAAGACCAAACAAAGAACAGAAAGATTTGGCAAGGCAAAATATTTTACATGGCCAGTACACACATACAGCTAGTAGGCAAAGCAGATAATAAGATCTGATAATGGCTAAAATAGGAAGGTTAAAGAAAGAGGCAGAGGGGCTAATTAAGTGGTAATATCCAGCAGGTTCTGGAGAACCAGTAGCGGAAATTTTGAGTAGTTTGGAGAACTGGCAAATACCACCTCTGGCTGGCCCCAAAGTGGGGTAGGAATGAAGGTTTTGCAATATCCTTCCCCCAGGAGTGGGAAGGGAATGGGGATTTTGCAGTATCCTTTCCCTGCCACACCCACCAAGCCACATCACGCCCACCAAGCTACGCCCACAGAACCGGTAGTAGAAAAATTTGGATTTCACCACTGGGCTAATTGTGACTGCACTAGACCAGGCCTTAAGAATGAATGCATTCATGGCTGAAATTCTGCATCCAGGTTTGTTACAAAAATGTTGCTGAGACATTGGAAAAGGTGCAGAGAAGAGCAACTAGGATGATAAAAGGCCTGGAGACTAAAACATATGAAGAATGACCGCAGAACCTGGATATGGCTAGTTTAGAGAAAAGAAGGGGTAGCAATGACAAAATAGCATTGAATAATGCTATTCCAGTATTTGAAGGGCTGCAACAGAGAAGAGGGGATCAACTTATTTTCCAAAGCACCTGAAGACAGGACAAGAAACAATAGATGGAAACTAATCAAGGAGAGAAACAACCTGGAATTAAGGAAAAATTTCCTAACAGTGACAACAATTAACCAGTGGAAGGCTTGATTTCAGAAGTTGTGGGCGCTTCATCACTGAAGGCTTTTAAGAAGAAACTGGATAGCCACTTGACTGAAATGATATAGGGCTGTGATGGCGAACCTATGGCACACGTTCCACAGATGGCACGCGGAGCCCCCTCTGCAGGCAGGTGAGCTGTTGCCTACCTCCGCTCCACCGCGCATGCACGTGGAACTCCTCCCAGCAGACTGATTTTTAGGTCTCTGGCGCGGAGGTGGGGCGCATGCAGGAGATGCGCACACATGTACAGGGGTCTCATGAGCATGTGCAGGGGCGGGAGGGAGTCTCGCATGCGTGCGCAGAGGGTGGGGGGAGCGCAGGGGGAGTGGTGCATCCTCCAGTGCCAAAACGGGCTGCAGGGGGTGCGGCGCACCCCCCCTCACTCCACGGCTTGGTCCCAGTAAGCTTCAGGGAGGCTTGCCAGGCCCAAAACAGGCTGCAGGGGTATGTGAATTGCATTATGGGTGTGGGCACATGCACGTGCGACCCCTCCCCACACACTCCCCCCATTTTTGGCATGCGAGCAGGTGGTTGGACTAGAACAGGGGTGTCAAACTCAAGGCCTTGGAGCCGGAGCCGGCCTACGGGGTGCTTAGATCTGGCTCACAGGGCTGTCTTGGAAATAGTGAAGGGTCGGCCTGCGGTGCCTCTGCCAGCAAAAACAGAGCTTGGGAGGGCCATGGGCAGCACTCCCAAGCTCCAAACTCCCAACCCTCCGGTAGAGGGTTGCAGGAGGCTGTTGCAGCAGAAACGGAGCTCTGTTTTGTTTTTGGGCGCTGGAGCCTTTCTGATTGCCTTGACCTTGCTCTCAGTGGGGTGAATTCCTTTCTTGTCTATTCGGTAGCCCAAGAATTCGACGGATTCTACCCCTATCTGGCATTTGTTCACTTTAACCTTTAGTCCGCCTGACCGGAAAATGCCCAGAACCTTTCTCAGACGCTCCCCCAATTCCTCTATGTTTTCTGCTGATATCAATACATCATCAAGTAGGAACTACCCTGGGAGCCCTTGCAGAAGTCGTTCCATTAAATTTTGAACAGCCCTGGTGCCACACTCACCCCAAATTGTAATCGGGTACACTTGAATGCCCCTGTGAGTTACAATCGTTTGGGCTTCGCTGTGTTGGCGCTCACGGGCAGTTGTTGGTAGGCTTGAGCCAAGTCTAACTTTGCAAAGACTTGCCCTTGCCCCAAAGAGTGCAGCAAGTGTTGCACCACGGGAACCGGGTAAGCGCTTTTCTGTAAGGCTTTGTTTAGCGTCGCCTTGTAGTCAGCGCAGATTCTAATTGACCCATCTGGTTTTACTGGGGTGACGATTGGCGTCTCCCACTTTGCGTGATCGACTGGCACCAAAATCCCCTGATTTATGAGCTTATCTAGCTCCTTGTCAATTTTAGGTTTAAGGGCAAAAGGGACTCTCCTTGCCTTTAACCTAATGGGAGCTACCTGGGGGTCTAAGTTGAAGGAAATAGGGGTCCCCTTGTACTTGCCCAGGCAGTCCTTGAAGACATCTTCGAACTCGTTCATGAGTATGTCTTTCAGGTTACAGTCACTTCTGTAGATGCCAGTCACTCCCATGCCCAGTGCACGAAACCAGTCTAGTCCCAACAAACTAGGCAGGGTCCCTTCGACGATCGTGATGGGCAGGGTCTTCTTGTGTGGTCCGTACTCGACTCGGACAGAGGTGGTCCCTCGAACAGGGATGCGATTCCCTTGGTAGTCGTGACTCGTAGCGTTGTGTTTGCAGGTGGCGCCGCGACTGATGGCAGTGACTTCGCCAAAGTGTCCCAGGACATGATGGTGATCGCTGACCCGTGTCCACTTCAGTCGGCACCGTACTTCTTCTATTTTGGGTTTGGTGAAGATCTTCTTCTCCACCGGGTTGAGGCGCGCCTATGACCACAGTCGTTTGGTTTGAATCGCGCCTTTTTGTTTGAGCCAATCGCGGGTCGCCTTGCCGATCCAGCTCTGATTGGCCGATTTGAATTTTCGGCGGGAAGGTTGGGGAGCTCGACAGACTTGAGCTAGGTGCCCTTCTTCTCGCACCGCCGACATGTTGCGCCCTTGAACTTGCAGTGTTGGCGCTGGTGTTGACCTCCGCAACTTCCGTGATTCGTCCCGGTCCTCTTGCCCGTTTCTCGGTTCGACAAACCCTTCCTCATCCTCACCATCAGATTCGGTTTGGATCTCTTCTGGTGCACCGGGTTGACTTTGTGCTCGCCTTTGGTGTGAGAGGCTTTTGCAGGGTCTCCGCCGCTTGGGTGGACATTTCATGCGCCTGGCTTCGCCCAGGGCGTTTGCCAGCATCAGATTGCTTTTCGATAGCAGCCGCCCGCAAACGCATGTCTCTGACCCCTGATGAGTTGCTCCAGCAGCACCTCGTCCAGGTCTCGTACCCACAGTCTTTGGAGGCTTTCAGGGCGGCCATGTAGTCGCCGATGGATTCGCCTCAGCTGTCGGCGCCTCCAAATTCAAACCGCCGACGATTTGGACGGCGTTGGTGCGAAGTGGTTTTTTAGTAAGGTTTGCAGAGTTTGCCACGATACCGATTGTATCGGCGTTGGCTCTGCCAGGGCTTCCGCGATGTCGATGACCTCGGGACCGCAGTGGCTCAAGAAGTATGCCCTTTTGCGGTTGTCTGGAACTCCTTGCAGTTCGTTGGCTTCTAGAAAGCTTTCGAAACGGGTCATGTACGTTCCCCATTTCTCTCTAGCTGGGTCAAACGGCGCGGGCGGAGTGTAACTGGCCATCTCCGCGTTTCTGCCCTGTGTTTGCTGGGTTCGGTTCTTCCGTGCTTCAGCTCGGTTCTGGTGCTCCTTAGCCTCGAAATCCCATCCTCGTCGCCAGTGTTAAGTTCGGGAAGTAACGAGGCTGGAGACCAGGGTAGTGACAACAGCTCTTTAATATAGGGTGAACCCAGCAACCTGGCTGGGGAAAAACAACCCTTTATATACTGTTTAACCGGCAGCTTCAACCAATCAGCAACGTGCTTGTTTCCCGCCAAAATATTTAAAGATACATAACAATATCATTGAAAGATACAAGCAACATGGTTATAGTAACAAGTGGGAAGAGATAGATACTAGCAAGGAAGAGAAGAATAATAGTAATACTAATTTAATCTTAGTAAATTATTTGACAGTGTTGTGGGAATTAGTTAAGCAGAGTGATGGCATTTGGGGGAAAACTGTCCTTGTGTCTAGTTGTTTTGTTCTTGTTCCGTGGCTACTGGTATTTGGAGCAGGCTGTCCCCAACTGAACCAAATCCTTGAGAGACCCATCCTTCATAGACTTAACAGAATAACAGAGTTGGAAGGAATCTTGGAGGTCTTCAACTCAAACCTCCAGCTCAAGGCAGGAGATCCTTTACCATCCTGGTCAAATGACTGTCCAGTCTCTTCTTGATAACCTCCAGTGTTGGAACACCCAAAGCCTCTGAAGTTGAGCTGCTCCACTTGTTAATTGTTCTCAGTGTCAGGAAATTTCTCCTTAGTTCTAGGTTTGTCCTCTCCTTGATTAGTTTCCACCTATTGCTTCTTGTACTGCTTTCAGGTGCTTTAGCGAATAGGTTGACACACACACCCCTCTTTTTTGTGGCAGCCCCTCAAATATTAGAAGATGCCACCATGCCATCCAGTGGTGAAATCCAAGTTTTTTTTACTACTGGTTATGTGGGCGTGGCTTGGTGGGCATGGTGTGGCTTGGTGGGCGTGGCTTAGCGGGCTTGGCAGGGGAAGGATTTCCATTTCCACCCCACTCCTGGGGGAAGGATATTGTAAAATCCCCATTCCCTCCCTATTCCTGGGGGAAGGATATTGCAAAATCCCCATTCCCTCCCCACTCCTGGCGGAAGGATATTGTAAAATCCCCATTCCCTCCCCACTCCTGGGGGAAGGATATTGTAAAATCCCCATTCCCTCCCCACTCCTGGGGGAAGGATATTGCAAAATCCCCATTCCCACCCCACTCTGGAGCCAGCCAGAGGTGGTATTTGCTTGTTCTCTGAACTACTCAAAATTTCCGCTACCGGTTCTCCGAACTGCTCAAAATTTCCGCTATTGGTTCTCCAGAACCTGTCAGAACCTGCTGGATCTCACCACTGGTGCCATCTCAATCCCTCACCTCACCAGACTAGCCAGGATTTCTCCAGTCCTTCCTCCTCTTAAGTCCATCCAAGTCAGAATCCGTCACCTTGTTTTGTAGCAATAAATTCCACAAGTTAATGATCCATTAAGTAGGTCAGTTGCAGTATCATGAGCTTTCAAGGTCTGAGGTGAGTTCAATCCTTTTTTTAACATTATGGCACAGTCTCTGCATGAATTATCTCTACATGAAATACAGCAGCACAGATATTTACTTAACAACAAAAACAAAAGGATGACTAGAATTTTCCTGGTCTATTAGTGACGGCTCACAAGCAACCCATGCCTACTGGGGAATTGTCAAATTATAAGACTGAGGCAATTTCTAACAATGTATGCTGGTTTCTTGTTTAACCTTTCAAAAATACCAAATGGATGGAGGCTGATTGGGCCTCCATTAGAACCCCTGTTTTGCCTGCAGAAAATCCAAGCCTGATTGTCTTTGCCTGCGTACCTTGGAGGGCAGTGAGGTTGGTGAACCAGGAAAAGGAAGGCCCTCTTTCCACCATCTTCCCTCCATCACACATGACTCAGAAGATTCATTTGGGTCTTTTTTTTAAAAACCAACGTTAAGACGTTTTAAATATAAAGATACCCTGTTTCCCTGAAAATAAAACCTCTCCGGATAATAAGCCCAATCGGGCTTTTGAGTGCATGCGTTAAAATAAAACACCCACATCCCAAAAATAAGACTTCCCCAAAAATAAGACCTCCCCGAAAATATTTAAATGCACGTGCAGCCAGTCCCCGCCATTTCCTCTGGTTAGGGTTAGGGAGACAGAGCTGGAAATCAGGTAAGATGGCAAGAGGAGCCCCATCTTGCTCCATGCGCCTCAAAATAATAAGACCTCCTCGAAAATAAGGCCAAGCGCTTATTTCGGGGTTCAGAAAAATATAAGACAGGGTCTTATTTTCGGGGAAAACACAGTATTGTTTTGAGCAGAGCTTAGACAGGTATTGCACGCTAGAGAAACAGTAGCATGTTGTCTTAGATCAGAATGTACCATCTTGGGGGTATGCACAACACAAGGAACTGGAGTGCCCAGAGAAAGAGGCCCAAGAGCAGAAGGAGGAATCTTACCTTCTGTGATATTCAGATGGACTGCTCCATGGCCAGGTTGTGATATCGCCAGCAAACTCACCACAAGGAAAAACGGCATCTGGGGATAAGAGGAAAGGTAATGTCCATACAAGGATTACACCACAGGTTTAAGAGAATAACAGAGTTGGAAAGGACCTTCTAGTCCGACCACCACCCCTTCTCAAGCAGGAGACTCTACACCAGAGGTGCTATTCAGCAGGTTCTGACTGGTTCTGGAGAACCGGTAGCATTAATTTTGAGTAGTTCAGAGAACCAGCAAATACCACCTCTGGCTGGAGCCATAGTGGGATGGGAATGGAGATTTTGCCATATCCTTCCCCCAGGAGTGTGGAGGGAATGGGGATTTTGCAGTATCCTTCCCCCAGGAGTGGGGAGGGAATGGGGATTTTGCAGTATTCTTCCCCAGCCATGCCCACCAAGCCACACCCACAGAACCGGCAGTAAAAAAATTGAATTCTACTACTGCCCTACACCATTTCAGACAAATGGACGACCAAGCTCTTCTTGAAAACCTCCAGGGATGGAAGTTGATTGCTCCAAGATGATCATGTTGGGGATGATCATGTTGGGGATGGGGATGGGGAAAAACAGGCTGCGACTCAACCCCTCCAAGACTGAGTGGCTGTGGATGCCGGCATCCCGGTACAGCCAGCTGATTCCATCGCTGACTGTAGGGGGCCAGTTATTGGCTCCCATGGAAAGGGTCCACAATCTAGGCGTCCTCCTGGATGTACGGCTATCCTTAGAAGAACATATGACGGCCGTCACCAGGGGAGCTTTTTATCAGGTTCGCCTAATACGCCAGTTCCTTCCTAGACCAGGATTCCTTATGCACGGTCACTCATGCCCTCGTCACTTCCCACCTGGACTACTGCAATGCTCTCTACATGGGGCTCCCCTTGAAGAGCACCCGGAGGATCCAATTGGTCCAGAATGCTGCTGCGCGGGTAATAGAGGGAGCACCTCGAGGCTCCCATATAACACCTCTCCTGCGCAAGCTGCACTGGCTTCTGGTGGTCTTCCGGGTGAAATTCAAGGTGTTGGTTACCACCTTTACGGCACTCCATGGCATAGGACCGGGTTACTTACAGGACCACCTGCTGCCACCAATTGCCTCCCATCGACCAGTGCGCTCCCATAGGGAGGGCCTCCTCAGGTGCCATCGGTCAGACAATGCTGACTGGCGACCCCCAGGAGGAGGGCCATCTCTGTGGGGGCTCCTGCCCTCTGGAATGAGTTGCCTCCAAGGATACAACAACTCCCTGACCTCCGGACCTTTCGCCGCGAGTTAAAGACATTTTTATTTCATCGCGCAGGGCTGGCCTAATAGTTTTAATGGGGGTTTTTGCTAGAGTTTTTAATTTTTTGCCAAATTGAATTAGTTTTTTAAACAAAATATGTTTTTAACTTTTGTTTTTTATTCAAAAAGTTTTACAGAAAAAAATTTTTCCCTTCCCCCTCCTCCCCTCCCTTCACAACCCCTCCCCCGACTTCCCAGAACGAGCACAAGGTAAAGATAAAACAAACATATGCTAAAAAAATTTCGTCCCAACTTAATTATACCCCTACAATCATCAATTCCTAACTTCCCCCGAAAACAATCAAAAATAATACATCATAATCATTCAAAAACAGTCTGATAACTCTTAGTCTGATATCTACTTTGAATATAGTCAATCCATTTTTTCCATTCCTTTAAGTATCTTTCTTGCGTATTGTCTTTCAAAAAGGCTGATATCTTCGCCATCTCAGCCAAATTGGCAACTTTCAATATCCATTCTTCTATTGTAGGTACTTCTTTTTTCTTCCAGTATTGTCCTATTAGTAATCTTGCTGCTGTTATTAGATTTAAAATCAATTTAGTCTCAATTACTGTACAGTCCGTAATAATTCCCAACAAAAAAATTGCGGCAGGAACTTTATCTTCTTTTTCAAAACATTTTGTAAAATCCACCAAATTTTTATCCAAAAGGCCTTTATATCCTTACAAGTCCACCAAATATGAAAATATGTAGCATCATCACAATTACATCTCCAACATTTTGCTTGCATATCTGGGTACATACACGATAATTTCTTAGGATCTAAGTGCCATCTATAAAACATTTTATAAAAATTTTCCCTCAGATTCTGTGCTCATGTGAATTTAACATTTCTAACCCAAATTTTTTCCCAAGTTTCCAATAATATTGGCTCCTGAAAATTTTGTGCCCACTTTATCATACAGTCCTTTACCAAGTCCCTTTCAGAATCTATTTCAAGTAACACATTATACAATCTCTTTATATGCTCCTGAGACTGATTTCTAATTTGCTTTACCAAATTTCCCTCGTTCTGCTCTATACCAATTTTCTGATCTTCCTTCCATCTAGCACGTAGTTGCTCATATTGAAACCAAGTATAATTTTTCCCTTCTTCTTTTAGTACGTGCAGAGATTTTAATTGCAAATTACCTCTTTCAGTATACAAAAGATCTTTATATGTAATCATTTCCTGATTCTGTTCTATATTTATATTCTCTATTGTATGTCTAGGACTTGCCCATATAGGAACCTTATAATTTAGTTTGTAAGAGTATTTTTTCCAAACACGCAGAAGAGCAGTTCTTAACACATGATTTTTAAAGGCCTTATCCACTTTTTTGTCATAAATTAAATATGCATGCCATCCATATAGCAAGTCATAACCTTCTATATTCAAAATTCTTTCCTCTGTTAAATCAAACCAATCACTTATTACAGAGAGAGTTTTTAACTTTTGTATTGTTTGTATTGTTTTATTTGGCTGTAAACCGCCCTGAGTCCTTCAGGAGAAGGGCGGTATACAAATTGGAATAATAAATAAATAAATAAATAAATAAATAAATAAATAAATAAATAAATAAATAAATAAAATGTATTCTTGATTTCCATTACTATATCTACTCAACACAGGTGGGTGCAAAATATTTTGTGAACCTTGCCCTAAAAAAATTAAGAACTGCACAAGTAGTCCCTATCAGAAGGCATGTGATCATAGAAATAGCAATAGCACCTAGGCTTATATACCACTTCACAGGGCTTTACGGCACTCTCTAAGCAGTTTACAGAGTCAGCATATTGCCCTCCCCCCTACAAAATGAGTCCTCATTTTACCGACCTCAGAAGAATGGAAGGCTGAGTCAACCTTGAGCTGGTCAGAATCGAACTGCTGAACATGATGTAAGACAGGGGTGTCAAACTCAAGGCCCAGGGGTTGGATCCAGCCTGCAGGGTACTTAGATCTGGCCCACGGGGCCCAGAGATGGGTTTCAGCAGGTTCTGACCAGTTCTGGAGACCTGGTAGCAGAAATTTTGAGTAGTTCGGAGAACTGGTAGTAAAAATTCTGACTGGCCACACTCTCATCTATTCTCCCAAGTCCCAACTGATCGGGAGGGAATGGGGATTTTACAGTAACCTTCCCCTGGATTGGGGAGGGAATGGAGATTTTACAGTATCCTTCCCCTGCCATGCCCACCAAGCCATGCCCACCAAGCCATGCCACACCCACCAAGCTACACCCACAGAACCAGTACTAAAAAAATTTGAAACCCACCACTGGTGGGGCCACCCTGGAAACAACAAAGGACTGGCCAGCTATGCTTCTGCCAGCGAAAACAGGCTCCCGAGCTCCATTTTCAGCTGCCATTGCCTCCTACAGTAAAAACCTCTGCCAGCGAAAACTCTGCCAGTGAAAATGGAGCTCGGGAACTTGTTTTCGCTAGCAGAGCGCTTGGGCCACCACAGCCACTGACTGGAGTGACATCGAGCTGTCCACACCCCCGGTCTCCCCGAGGTCAAACACAACCCTGATGTGGCCCTCAATGAAATTGAATTTGACACCTCTGATGTAAGACAAATTTATTAAAAGACAGCACAGCAACTTCACTGCCAAGTCCTGAAACCTTATCTTCTGGTTACATTTATTTATTTAGATTTACTGATCTCCTAACTCTAATGGATTTTGTTACCTCGCCCAGACTCCTGAGATTTTACGGTTCGGTTACTTTCAGGTGTTATGCAGAAATTAAAACAAATGTGTTTGTTTGCTTGCTTATATGCAGCATCACTAAATCTTGCAACTCCTGATGGTAGAATGAGGCCTTTGCTACTGGACATGCACACTACAAGTTGACAATGCTGGCATTCCTGATAGCCTTCCAGTCAAATAGCATAGTGTCCAACACACACAAAGCTTATGTGTGTTGGACACATAAATACACACTTAAATACCTTATGCCACCAGACTTGAAATTCTGGGTTTAGAAAATTTAGAACTATGCCGCCTTCGGCATGACCTGAGCATAACTCATAAAATAATCTGCTACAATGTCCTTCCTGTCAATGACTACTTCAGCTTCAACCACAACAAAACACGAGCACACAATAGATACGAACTTAAAGTGAACCGCTCCAATCTTGATTGTAGAAAATATGACTTCAGTAACAGAGTTGTTAATGCCTGGAATACACTACCAGACTCCGTATCTCAACCCCAAATCCCCAAAACTTTAACCTAAGACTGTCTACTGTTGACCTCACCCCATTCCTAAGTGGTCTGTAAGGGGCATGCATAAGAGGACCAGCGTGCCTACCGTTCCTGTCTTAATGTTCCCTTTAGCTGTATTCATTTGATGTATTCATTTCATGTTTATACTTATATATTATTTAATATGTATTTGACAAAATAAATAAATAAATAAAAAATAAAAAAATAAAAAAGCTAATTAGCCAAGTTCCTTTCAAGCGGAAGCTGTCTGGTTCCTGTTTAATCAATTTTTAAGTGGCCTTTCAAAGTACACTGCCCTGCCTGCAAGCCAGGACAAGTAGTCCTCAACTTACAACAGTTCGCTTAGTGATCATTTGAAGTTACAACTGAAAAAAGTGACCTATGACCATTTTTCATACTTAGGACCATTGCAGCATCCCCATGGTCACGTGACTTACATTCGGATGCTTGACAACTGACTCACATTTAGCACGTTTGCAATGTCCCAGAGTCCTGTGATTTCCCCTTTTGCAACCTTCTGACAAGCAAAGTCAATGGGGAAGCCAGATTCACTTAACATCCGTGTTACTAAGTTAACAACTGCAATAAATCGCTTAACAAATGTGGCGAGAAAATGGAGCAAAACTCACTTCACAAATTTTTTACTTTGCAAGTGTAAATTTTGGGCTCTGTTGTGGTCGTAGGTTGAGCTGTACACGAAACTGGCTTTAAAAACACAAATAACTACCAAGAACCAAGAAATGCAACAGATGATTTTAATCAAAATGAAACAAGACGTTCTTGTACTCCAAGTACATTAAGCACATATGGGCAGGAATAAACACCTTTTCAGAATGTTTTACAAAGCAATAGGTTGAAACTGCCAAATTCTGCAGGGTTCTAGGAATGTGCGGCCAGCAAAGAGACTATCTGATCCTGAATATGCACGATGTGAATAATTCTGAATGGTGGGTAACCATACAGGATCCAAAAGGCTGGTTTTATTTCCCAGAAAGGAATATTGTATTTTTCAGAGTATAAGACATACCTTAGTTTTTGGAGAGGAAAATAAGAAAAAAGCTGATTGGCAGGTGGATCAGCCTCCCAGAATACCCCCAATCAGCTGTTCCCAGAGGTGAATTTTAGCAACAGGTTCCTTGGTTATGAGCTCTGTGCCTTGCTTTTTTTTTTGCTTTTTTTTTCCTGCCTCTAAAAGCCTCCAAAACAGAACTTCAGAAAAAAAGCCTGGGGGCTTCTTTTCTGAAGCTTCTTTTAGCCTCTGAAACCTCCATTTGAGAAGCTGGGTGGGGCTACATTCGGAGTATAAGATGCACCCAGATTTTCACCCTATTTTTTGGGGGGGGGGGAAAGGTGTGTCTTATACTCAGGGGATGCGGTGGCTCAGGGGCTAGGACGTTGAGCTTGTCGATCAAAAGGTCGGCAGCTCAGTGGTTCGAATCCCTAGTGCTGCCGTGTAACGGGGTGAGCTCCCGTTACTTGTCCCAGCTTCTGCCAACCTAGCAGTTTCGAAAGCATGTAAAAATGCAAGTAGAAAAAAATAGGGACCACCTTTGGTGGGAAGGTAGCAGCGTTCTGTGCGCCTTTGGCGTTGAGTCATGCCGGCCACATGACCACGGAGACATCTTCAGACAGCGCTGGCTCTTCAGTTTTGAAATGGAGATGAGCACCGCCCCCTAGAGTCGGCAACAACTAGCACGTATGTGCGAGGGGAACCTTTACCTTTATACTCCAAAAAGTACTGTATATAGAAATAAAATAATCTCTCAGCTGAACAGAGTTCTTGTTCATGGACGGTTTTAAAGGTTAAAATTAGTATTTTAAAATGGATTTGGAAATTAATAGGAAGCCATGCAACTGATAAAGAATTTGGTTTGAATGTCACATAGCAATTGCAAAAGTTCTGGCCACCAGCTCCTGCTCTACCTGCAAATTTTAAATTATCTTCAAGGGAGCTCTGCATAAAAGGACGCTATAGTCATCAACCCTGCATCTTACCCAATAAATGAGTTTTACTTTAACATGAAGTGCCCTAAATTGGTTATAAAACCATGCCTAGCCATTGGCACTAACTGCACCTCCTCTGAGCATGCTGAATTCAAAAGGTACGCATTGCATAAATGACTTTATAAATGAAGTGCTGTCTTTTATAAATGAAGTGTTGTAAAAGGATTTTCCAGATCAGCAGTATGGTTTTCTTCCTGAGCCCAAGTTTTAACCTGTTCATTGTTTCAGCCATTTCCTCTTTTTTTTTTGAATCAAGTTTTATTAATTTTTTCTTTCACATAACATATTTTATGAACAGAGTAATGACCGAATCATATCTTATACAACTTATCATATCCAAATACACTTTACATAGCTTCAATCTCTACCAAAATATTATTTTTCCCTACTTTTTTATCTTATCTTAATTCTTCTATACTTATTATGATGTACATAATAATAATAACAACAGCAACAACAACAACAACAACAACAACAACGAGTTGGAAGGGACCTTGGAGGTTTTCTAGTCCAACCCCCTGCCCAGGCAGGAAACCCTACACCACTTCAGACAAATGGTTATCCAACATTTTGTTAAAAATTTCCAGTGTTGGAGCATTCACAACTTCTGCAGGCAAGTTGTTCATTGATTAATTGTTCTATCAGGAAATTTCTCCTTAGTTCTAAGTTGCTTCTCCCATTGATTAGTTTCCATCCATTGCTTCTTGTCCTACCCTCAGGTGCTTTGGAGAATAGCTTGACCCCCCTCCTCTTTGTGGCAGCCTCTGAGATATTGGAACACTTGATCTCATGTCTCCCCTAGTCCTTCTTTTCATTAAACTAGACATACCCAGTTCCTGCAACTGTTCTTCATATGTTTTAGCCTCCAGTCCCCTAATCATCTTTGTTGCTCTTCTCTGCACTCTTTCTAGCGTCTCAACATTTTTTTTACATCGTGGTGACCAAAACTGAATGCAATATTCCAAGTGTGGCCTTACCAAGGCATTATAAAGTGGTATTAACACTTCACGTGATCTTGATTCTATCCCTCTGATTATGCAGCCCAGAACTATGTTGGCTTTTTTGGCAGTTGATGCACACTGCTGGCTCATATCTAAATGGTTGTCCATAGGACTCCAAAATCTCCCTTATTTTACAACAATCCTTCTTCTCCTTCTCCTCTCTTTCCTTTCCTTCTCTTCTTCTATCCTTTTCTACTTTCTTCTTTCCTCCTCTCCTACTCCTTTTTTATTTCCCCTTCCTTTCCCCAATCCTCCTTCCTTCCTCCCTTTCTAACCTTCTCTCCTACTCGTTTCCTCTCCCATTCTTCCTCTTTTCCCTTTCTTCTATTCCTCTCTCTCCTTCCTCTCTTCTCCCCACCTTCTATCCCTCTACTACTCTTTCCATTCTCTCTCCATTGTTATATTCATTTTCAATTCAATATTTTCCAAAATGGTATCCGAGCAACCCTGATTTTTTTCTCCATTTCTTGAATAGGATTCTCAAAATCCCCATCACATTTTTTGATTATTAACAATGTATTTCATCTTATTCCATTTTTACATTGAAACCTTTTAACTTAGTTAACCTGCCACCTCTTATTTTCCTTAATTCCTAATTTCTTATTCTAACATCAATTAATTATTTTATTTCATAATTTACTAACATTTCAATTTTATATCTTAATTTCAGTTATTTTCATAGTTAAACCAAACTGCATTTCATATTACATCTGCTGATATATTTTACAATAAACAATATATTTCATCTTGTTTGCTTCTTACATACAATTTCTACTATTAACAGTTCCCTTAAATCAACTAATAAATGCTTTGTTTCCCTTCCTTCTCTCCATTATTCTTCTCCTTTTAACCATTTTCTTTTGGCCTCTCCAAAATTCCACTTCTTAATATTTTTCTCCTTTTATCCCATTCTCTTATCTTTTTCTATTTCTATTTCTAGTATATTTTCCCCTGAATCCTTTCTCTAACTTTTAAACTGTTAACTTCATAATTCTCCCCCTGTTTTTACCCAGTCTTTTCCCATTTCCTTCTCTTCCCTTCTTTTTGGGGGGATATTCCCCCCATCCATTTTTTTTGTCACTGTCAATCCCAGTATAATTATTTATCTTTTTATCTTCAGTTATTTTCCCTTCGTGTTCTTGCTTCTCATTTATATTATCTTTTTTCTTTTTTGTGTATTCTAACCAGGCTTCTGCTTCTTTATTCCCCTTAAATGCTTCACGCACATTTTTAAGCATCTCCATTAGTTACTCATACTCTCAATGCTCCATATTGTCAATTCAATTTTTTTAAATTTTAATTTATGTTTAATTAAGATTCAAGTCCATGTAGTCTCTCTCTTTTTTAATTTCCAAATAATATCCAGTTCGAATATTTATCTAGTCCATTCCAATTTAAGGCTTTGTTCTTTTTTGCCTCCTTTCAAAGTCAAGACCCAGCTGTTTAAAAATAAACAAATACTCCTTAAAATTTCTCATGGTAGTCAAGGTCCTTGCTGTTCCTTCAATTTTCAAAACAATTGTTATAGCATTTTCTTTCCACCAGCAGATGTCTCTCTCTAATCCACAAATCCCAAGACAACAAAGTAGCATGTTTTTAATTTCTCCAAATTCCATTTTAAATCCAATTATAAAATTTCCTTTCTTGTGCTTTAATATTTTAGCTTCCTCTTTGTTCTTTCTTTCAATATCAAAACTATCACAGATAATTCAGATCTTCATTAAAGAGTGTTTTCTCTCGGTTTTCTTTTTCCTCTATTATTTTTAATATCTCCAAATCCAATTTTAAGTCCAGGTAGAAAGTTTTCTTTTTTGGGCTTTAGTCCTTTAACTGTCTCTTTATTCTTCTCCTTCCAATTAAAATCCCTAAGTGCCAATTAGCCGCTTATTTCTATGCAGGACCTCTTTTAAGCTTTTTAAAAATTTCTTTTTACCTGTGAGTTGGCCAATCACTCACCCGGTAACAATACTCTATTCAAACATCGCTCCTGCACAAATCTTAGTCCGGTTGCCCCAGCTTCAGAGCAGTCGTTTTAATGGGCACCACCCCACCGCCGATTCAGAGAGCTGCCTCCGACCTTTCGAGGAACTTGCCTGTTCCTCTTGGTCATCCGAGGTGCCTCTCCTTCTTCGCCATCCCTCCAAGATGGTTCCGGTTCGAAGACCCCCTGACAGCAGTTTGTCTGGCTGGATTTTGCAAGGCTCATTGGAGCCCACTATTTTCCATCCAGTCTCGCCATTACACTTCTGGTTCTTTTTCATTTCAGCCATTTCCCTAGGATGAAATGATGAAAAACAGAGCTTACATAGAGTGTCATTTGCACACTTGTTTCATCTTGTGTCAGAAATGCAGGAACTAAAAAGGGGGGGATTAATTAATTTAATATTTAAAAAATTTAAAAGCTTTGATAAAAGCTTTATGTAGTTCTAGCCCAGTACTGGGCTACATTAATGGAAGAGATATATCTGATTAACAAGTCATTCTGTGTGCAAATCGGTCCCAGAGAGCACTGTAAAAGATGGGTAGTTGTTTGAACAGGGCCTCATGTGAATTTCCTCATGCTTGGGAGAAACCCCCATTTTCCCATGTAATCCCTAATTCTAACTAGGCCAGTGTTTAAATATCTCCAGACCAGGCAGCTCCGCAAGCAGTTCTATCCAATTATGAAGGTGTTTTACTTGAGATTTCCATCTTTTTTAATCATTCTTTTTGGGGTATACTAACAATCTCCTCAGGGACAGGGTGGCTCAGTGGCTAAGATGCTGAGCTTGTCGATCGAAAGGTCGGCAGTTCAGCGGCTCAAATCCCTAGTGCTGTGTAACAGGGTGAGCTCTCATTACTTGTCCCAGCTTCTGTGAACCTAGAAGTTCAAAAGCACATAAAAAATGCAAGTAGAAAAAATAGGAACCACCTTTGGTGGGAAGGTAACAGCGTTCCGTGCGCCTTTGGCGTTTAGTCGCTGGCTCTTCGGCTTTGAAATGGAGATGATCACCACCCTCTAGAGTCAGGAATGACTAGCACATATGTGGGAGGGGAATCTTTACCTTTACCTAACAATCTCTTCAGCCCACTAATGACATCTCAGTCCACAGTTCCAGATGATTTCTTTAGGTAGTTTCATGTAAAAGTTTAAAAAATGGGGGCAAGAGAGAATCTTGAGTAGCCTCTAAGACCAATTATAAAAGTTGGAAGTATCCACTTTCTGAATGTGACCACCCACACAAACTAAATCACAAACTCTCATCTTTCTGGGAGACCTAAATCTATCTTCCATAAACTGGATAACAAATGAATGTACAACCGAACCAATTCATACTACTCTATACAATGCAGTTACAAACCTAGGCCTTGAACAACTAGTAACTAACAATACTAGACTCAAGAACTGCCTCGACCTCATCTTTTGTAATAACGCAAACTCAATTTATGGACTACAAGTAAAAGAACCCTTTTCCAACAGCGACCACTGCATGATAAACTTTTATTTAAACATACACCCTCGCATAAATCGTCTCAACAATAGTACTCCAAACTACAATTTAAAAAAAGCCAACTATGACCTTATGAACAATGATCTCTCATTTCTTGACTGGCATAATCTATTCTCAACCTGTATCACTACAGAAGACCACTATAAAGTATTCCTACTTGAAATCAATAAAATCATCAAACTATATGTACCACAAATCATCACCAAAATCAAAAGGAAAAGCAAATTTCTCATATCAATAAAAAAGTTGCAATCCCCAAAAAAAATCCCTCTGGAAAAAAAAACAAAAAAGGTTATGTAGCAAACTTCAAAAACCGCTACAAAAATATTTGCAACCAAATAAAAACAGAATGTAACACTTACCACACTAAACAAGAAGAAAACCTTCTACGCACCAATTCCAGTCGTGCTTTTTATAATTTTGTGAACAATAAACTTAAAGAAACAAGAACCATTCCACCACTAAAAGAATCTAACGGTAAAGAATGTACTGACGAAACAGTTAAAGCAAACCTCTTTAACACGTTCTTTGGCTCAGTCTTTGTAAACAGTGATGGCTCATATCCAACATTCCTCAATTGTACCAAAAATGTTAACAACAACTCAACACATATAGACTCCACAGAAGATAACAACGACTTAACACACGTAGACTTCACAGAAGATAATGCTGAAAAAGCCCTTCGCAACCTGAAACCATCATTATCTATTGGACCAGATGGACTATGTGCATACTTTTTTTAAAAAAACTTTCAATTAATATAGCTGAACCCCTAAGCATAATCTTTAATAAAGCCTTCAAAACTAGTTCCCTTCCAAAACTCTGGTCTCTAGCCACAGTCATCCCTATCTTCAAAAAAGGAGATCCAAGCCTTGTTGAAAATTACAGACCTATCTCTCTATGTTGTGTCTCATGCAAAGTAATGGAATCCATCATAAACCAATCCATTACACTCCATCTCGAAACAAACAACCTTCTCTCTAATAAACAATTTGGTTTCAGAAAAAAATTGTCTTGTAACCTACAACTTCTCCACTGCAAAAACATATGGACTACCAACCTTGATCAAGGAAAAGCAATAGATGCAATCTACATAGACTTCTGCAAAGCTTTTGATTCAGTAGTACATGATAAACTACTCCTCAAACTAAAATCATACGGCATTTCGGGACCTCTTCACAATTGGATAAATGCCTTCCTGTCAAACAGACAACAAGTGGTCAAAATTGGCAACATTATATCTAATCCTGTTCCTGTCAAAAGTGGCATTCCCCAAGGTAGTGTTCTTGGACCAACACTCTTCATACTATACATAAATGATCTCTGCGACCTCATCTCAAGTTATTGTGTTCTCTTTGCTGACGATGTCAAACTATTTAATACCACTAATAATACTTCTACCCTTCAAGAAGACCTCAACTTAATTTCCGATTGGTCTAAAACTTGGCAACTCCAAATCTCAACCAGCAAATGCTCAGTCTTACATATTGGAAAAAAGAACCCTAACATCAAGTACAAACTTGATGGACATTACCTAACTGATGACCCCCACCCTGTCAAAGATCTTGGAGTTCTCATATCAAACGACCTTAATGCCAAAGCCCACTGCAACTACATAGCAAAAAAGGCCCTAAGAGTTGTAAACCTAATTTTATGCAGCTTCTTTTCTAAAAACTCTACACTACTAACTAGAGCATACAAAACATTTGCCAGACCTATTCTTGAATACAGCTCATCCGTCTGGAACCCATACCACATCTCTGATATAAATACAATAGAAAGAGTCCAGAAATATTTTACTAGAAGAGTTCTTCACTCCTCCGAAAACAACAAAATACCTTATACCAACAGACTTGAAATCCTGGGATTAGAAAACTTACAACTCCGTCGACTTCGACATGACCTGTGTTTAACACACAAAATCATCTATTGCAATATCCTTCGTATAAAAGACTACTTCAGCTTCAATCGCAATATTACAAGAGCAAAAAATAGATTCAAGCTAAATGTCAACCGCTTCAAACTTGATTGCAGAAAATATGACTTCTGTAACAGAGTTGTTAATGCTTGGAACTCATTACCTGACTTCATAGTCTCTACTCAAAATCCCAAAATCTTCAACCAAAAACTGTCTACTGTTGACCTCACTCCTTTCCTAAGAGGGCTATAAGGGGCGTGCATAAGAGTACAAAAGTGCCTAGCATTCCTGTCCTATTGTTCCCTTCATTATATCAAATTGATATAGTTGATGCATATTTTTTTACATATATATATCTATATATATCTATATGTATGTATATATATATATATATATATATATATATATATATATATATATATATATATATATATACAGTATATACAGTATATATTCTTCAAAATATGTTGTTTTATCTATGACAATTGTTTGTGTATACTGTTGTGACAAAAATAAATAAATAAATAAAAAATTTAAGTCACCCTGACACCAATACTCCCAGTCCCATTCTAGAGGAAGCATTTAAGAATCACTGGGAGGTTCAGAGACCCTACAGACTTACAGTATATTCTCTCACTCCCCAACCTCCAAGGTAATCAGGGTAGCTTCCATTCCCCAAATGTCTAGAAAACAGAGCAGAAGGGATTTAAATAATTTGTGTCCTCGAAAACTCTTGGGAATTGACAAGATGTCACCTACTCTGAAACCCAAGAATTTTGTGAGAGAATCTGAATGATCAGTCTTGAAAACAGAAGACCTATGTTGGCTTCTTCAGCAGTTGAATCACCCTTTAACACATTTCTTCTCTGATCAACATATTGTGAGCCCAGTCCTGACAGATTTCATTAGTGAGGAAAGACAAGGATCTGGAGCCTGAGCAGTCAATCTTTTCATCTTCAAAGGCTTCCAGCTGGTGGGACACAGCTTGATTAGGTTTCATCTGCAGAGATGTGCGTTCATAATGTCATGCTAGGGAAATGCTAATCAACTGCCTAGCAGTATCAGACGTAGAAGCCAATGGCAGCCTCTGGAGTGCGTCATGCAGGCAACCATCAAGAGCCATATGAGGCCCATGATCTTCCCATATGAAGACTGGGAAACTATGGCAACTTTATGATCTGTTGCCAGAATTCCTTAGACTTTAACTTAGGGAGTTAAAGTCCACAGGTTGCAAATTTGCCAAAGTTGCCCACCCCGGCCTAAATCAATCTAGAGACCAGTGGTAGACTGCTGTCCTCAAGTAGCAATAGCAGTTAGAAATATATACCGCTTCACAGTGCTTTACAGCTCTCTCTAAGTGGTTTACAGAGTCAGCATAATTGCTCCCAACAATCTGGGTCCTCATTTTACAGACCTCAGAAGAATGGAAGGCTGAGTCAACCATGAGCCAGTGAGATTCGAACTGCCAAATTGCTGGCAATCAGCAGTCAGCAGAATTAGCCTGCAGTACTGCATTCTAACCACTGCGCCACCACAGCTCAAGTAGCTTGTCAGTACAGTAAGGTATATATAACACAAGTTAGTTCCATGGCTGTACTTCCATCTGAATTTGTCAAAGCGAGTATGAAAATTACACAAACATTTTGACAAGAAATTCTTATGGATTCCACATACTGACTCTGTAGCGCCATACACTCCTTTCCCATCTTATAACTAAGATTTTACTTTGATGATACTTTCATTTTAGTGTCAGGAATATTTATTTTTCAGTTACTTCAAAACAAGATGAGTAGCGAATAAATTTAATGAATAAATAAAAATTAAATAAATAAATATACAAAGCACTGTCTCTTCTTGTACAAACATGTACAATGACATCCAGATAATAACCATATTTCTTTTTTGTCTGCATTATTTCAGCCTATTTTTATTTATTTGTCTATCATTTCTCTGTCTATCAATCATCTACCTCTCTCTCTTTCTCTTTCTCTCATCTATCTATCTGTCTGTCTGTCTGTCTGTCTGTCTGTCTGTCTATCTATCTATCTATCTATCTATCTATCTATCTATCTATCTATCTATCTATCTATCTATCTATCTATCTATCTATCTTCTCTGTGTGTCTCTCTCTCTTTCTATCCATCCACCCATCTATCATCTCTCTCTCTCTATTTACCATCTCTATCTATCTATCTATCTATCTATCTATCTATCTATCTATCTATCTATCTATCTATCGATCTATCGATCTATCGATCTATCGATCTATCTATCGATCGATCTATCATCTGTGTGTCTTTCTATCCATCCATCCATCAGTATCTATCTATCTATCTATCTATCTATCTATCTATCTATCTATCTATCTATCTATCTATCTATCTATCTATCTATCTATCTTCTCTGTGTGTCTCTCTCTCTTTCTATCCATCCACCCATCTATCATCTCTGTCTCTCTCTCTCTATTTACCATCTCTATCTATCTATCTATCTATCTATCTATCTATCTATCTATCTATCTATCTATCGATCTATCGATCTATCGATCTATCGATCTATCGATCGATCTATCGATCTATCGATCATCTGTGTGTCTTTCTTTCTATCCATCCATCCATCAATATCTATCTATCTATCTATCTATCTATCTATCTATCTATCTATCTATCTATCCATCCATCATCTCTCATCTCTCTCTCTCTCTCCCATCTCTATCTATCTATCTATCTATCTATCTATCTATCTATCTATCTATCTATCTATCTATCTATCTATCTATCATCTCTATATCTTTCTATCTCTATCTCTATCTATCTACCTACCTATCTACTACCTATCTACCTACTATCTCTAATCTATGTATCACATTTTTGAACCGCCCATTTCTCTCACAGAGGGACTGTTTGTTGTCAATTAACCCAAAACTGCTTTTGAATACCATTTGTTAATTTCACTCTAAAGCTGTAATCCTGCATTTTATTTACAGTATCTATTCCTTAATAGCTAGACTGTTTTATCAATTTTCATTATTTGGTGCACACAGTTCCCTCAGCTGTTGCTGGGGCTGTTCTTTGCCTTTAATCTAAACCGTAAACATTATTTTATTATAATTAATACTTGACTACATAATTTGGATTGTATCCCCAAATCCTTCCAAATGCAATTTCTCGCCTCCGCAGTACATTCCTGTGAGTGAAAAAAATCTGTCAAAAATGAAAGAAATCTATACTGTACAATAAATGTATATTGGGCAGGATGCATGTTTAGTCCTATATGTATCTGAGTGTGTTTGTACATAATGTTCTCATTTGTTTTGTTACAATTTTAACACTTGGGTCTGTAATTCTTATTCTTTCAAATATCCACGGAGGTGATATACCACCCAAATGCCACTTAGAAGTAGCTTCCCCCTATATTTATATTTAGGTTTTTTTTAAAAAAAACCAAAAACCAAAAACCTTGCATTCTAAAAAACATTCCCATCTATAGATTGGATGAGTCCTAGAGAGTCCCTTGTGTAAGCAAGAAAACTCACCACATATGAGGGATCTGATCCAGCAGAGCTTTGCGCATTCTTTTAATGCAGGGGTGGGTTTCTAATTTTTTTTACTACTGGTTCTGTGGGCATGGCTTATTTTGTGGGTGTGGCTTGATGGTCATGTGACAGTGGGTGTGGCTTGATGGTCATGTGACTGGGTAGGCCTGGACAATTCAATGTCTCTCATGTCAAGGGGTACCTCGCCTGGCCCCTCCCCTCCCAGCCATTCCTTGTCACACCCAGCCTCAACGTATCTATAGTTCTGCAAAAATGTTGTTCACCTTTTTTTAACTTTATTATCTACATACTATAGATCAGGGGTCTCCAAACTTGGCCACTTTAAGACTTATGGACTTCAACTCCTAGAATTCCTCAGCCAGCTTTGCTGTCTTAAAGACTTAAAGTGGCCACGGTTAGAGACCTCTGCTATAGATGCACTTTCATGGACAATTGAAAGGAGGAAATGGCTCACATGCTTTGCCCAAGAGTGTGATAGGCAACAGTCTTTTAAGGGGCTGCTAGAAATAAGGGGGGAGGGGCAAAGTATTTTCCAAAGCACCAGAAGGCAAAACAAGAAGCAATGGATGGAAACTCAACCTAAAGAGAGAAGCAACCTAAAACTAAGGACAAACTTCCTGACAGTGTGAACCTATATAGGTTTCAGTCATAATTTCACATATAAAATAGCCATTCATGTAATACAACCTGCATATTGTTCAAAACAATCATTAGTATTATGGCTGATGTTTGACAGCAAGCCTAAAATCCCCATATAAGAATTCCTCCTCTTATCCAATTTGTTGTTCAGCTGACCCAGAAAGGAGCTTCCAGCTCTGTCAATTTAAAATGACAGCATTTGCCAAGCGATCTCCTGGCTGAGAAGTGAGCCAATCATTTGGGAGGCTTCTTGGCTTCTCAATTTAAAGGGACGGTGTCTTGTGTTTTTTTTCCTCTTCTTCGACAAGTGAGTCTTGATTTTTTCCTTCTAGCTGATCAGCTGGGAGTCGGGAGGCAGAGAATAGATGGGGGTGGGGCCAGGCAGAATTTTTACTACCGGTTCTCCGAACTACTCAAAATGTTTACTACCAGTTCTTGCGAACTGGGGAGAACCGGTAGCAACCCACTATTGTTTTAATGTTCTTAAGGGATAGAAACCCCCTTTTGGAGACAAATGAACTTGAGGGACTTATTGTTGTAGAATGGGGTGTCAAACTTGATTTCATTGAGGGCCATAGGATGTGTTTGACCTCAGGGACCCGGGCTGGGCGTGGCCACAGTAGGTGTGGCCAGCTCGATATCATTCATGTGGGGGGGGCGCATGTGGTGACCCGAGAAGCAGAGGTGAAATTCAAAATTTTTCCCTACCGGTTATGTGGGCGTGGCTTGGTGGGCATGGCAGGGGAAGGATATTGCAAAATCCCCATTCCCACCCCACTCTGGGGCCAGCCAGAGGTGGTATTTGCCGGTTCTCCGAACTACTCAAAATTTCCACTACCGGTTCTCCACAACCTGTCAGAACCTGCTGGATTTCACCACTGCCCGAGTGCTCTGCCAGCGAAAACAGGCTCTCAAGCTCAAGGGTGAAATCTACTTACTTTCTTTACTGGTTCGGAAGTGCACGCGCCGCATTAAAAACACATTATTTCCCGGTTAAAACCAGGAAGTAACGACACTCAGGCAGGTGGGCAGAGCTTCACTCCGCCATCACTACCGGATTGCCAAACCACCGACCATGGCAGGGGTAGTCAACCTTTTTATACCTACTGCCCACTTTTGTATATCTGTTACTAGTAAAATTTTCTAACCGCCCACTGGTTCCACAGTAATGCGCCGTGTATCATTGTCTGCGCATGCTTCTCGCGCATCATGGATTGGGTTGGGGGAGGCGCTGACTACCAGCTCTGCTTGTCTGTTACAGCTGGGTGGTGTGGGGGGAGATGCGCGAGCTATTCTGGGATGAGGCTCTTTTGTTTGCGGTCGCACTATAGCGCCATTTAGTTTCACTTACGTAACGTGAACTAAACTTATGCGCAGGTGATACAAATAGTACATTTTCAGAAATTTAAATCATCATGGGGAATTTTATGAAAACCTAATGAAAATGTTTTTAAATAATGCTATGAAATTTTTTTAAAAATCAATTAAATTAAAAAAAAGGAAAGTGCTTCAGTATCGGACAAAACCCCTACCACCCACCATGAAAGCTGGAACGCCCATTAGTGGGCGGTAGAGACCAGGTTGACTACCACTGGACAATGGGCACTAACAGATCGCCAGATCTGGTCAGAACCGGGAGCACTCACCCCTGCTCAAGCTCCATATCTGGCTGCGATGGCCTCCTGAAACCCTCAGGCAGCAAAAATGGAGCTCCGTTTTCACTGACAGAGGCACTGCGGGTCGGTCCTTTGCTGTTTCCAGGGTGGCCCCGTTGGCCATGATCTAAGCACCTCGCAGGCTGGATCCAGCCTGCGGGCCTTGAGTTTGATACCCCTGTTGTAGAAGGTAAGTGGGGAATATGGTCACCTTCACCCTTGACCTTCCAAATCTCTGTCTCTTTTGCCTGTGCTAAAATTATTTCACGTTTTCCAAATGTTTTAGGAGAAGACGGCTCCAAATGCTGACCCTGAGCCTTGGTCTGCGTAGACAGGGACTATTTATATATCAGCCAATCAAGAACACAAAAGGAGAAGGAGAGAGAATCACAATGGGGTGGCCACACGGACCATCTGCTGGGGACGAAATTCAGGAACAAAACCCAGTTTTCCATCCACCAGACAAAATCTCCCCCTTCCTTGCCATAATTCTTACAATGCTCTATTCAGGGAAGCAGCCCAAAGGCACAAGCAGAGCAAGGATGGCACAGATATGTTGTTTTGTTATTAAGCCCAGTCTGGAGAGGAAGAAAGAAGGGGGCCCTTTCATCAGTGGGAGAGACGGTGTACGGCTGCCCTCGTGTGGTTGTTTAGTCAAGAATTGCAATCATTAGGAGGGGGCCTTGCTGCACCCTCCCAGTTATTGGTGTCAGCAAAGGGTCCAAGGGAGGCAGTTCTCCCTGGGATGCTACAAACCCTTCCTATCTCAACTTCCCCACCTAAAGAGAGAGTTAATGTTTTGCTTTTCTAGAAATAGGGGTAGAAAGGAAAACATCTGGTCTCTCTTGTGTAAGGGAAGCTTTCTCCTGCTTAAGTGGTTTTAAACCAGTGAGAGGACAGTCTTCACACTGTTTGATACTGCCTGGAGGAGGACCACTCTAAAAATCTTCCCTGATGGGACATGGCTCATGTCTCTCTTAAAAGGCAACAGAGCTAGAAAATCAGAACCTTTGGTGCAGCAAAGGAAAGGGGAAGGGGAAAGGAAAGGAAAAGAAGTGGAGGGGAAAGGAGGGGAAAGGAGGGGAGGGAAGGAAGAGGGAGAGGATGTGGGAGAGGAAAGGGCAGGAGAAAGGAGAAAGGAGAAAGGAAAGGAGAGGAGAGGGGAGGGGAGGGGAGGGGAGGAAGAGGAAGAGGAAAGGAGAAAGGAAAGAAGGAAAGGAAAGGAAAGGAAAGGAAAGGAAAGGAAAGGAAAGGAAAAGAGGTGAGGAGGAGAGAAAAGAAGAAAGGAAAGGAAAGGAAAGGAGAGGAGAGGAGAGGAGAGGAGAGGAGAGGAGAAGGGGGGAGGAAGAAGAAGAGGAAGAGGAAGAGGAGAAAGGAGAAAGGAGAAAAGAAAGGAAAAAAGGGGGAAAGAAAAGGGAAAGATAAAAAGAAAAAAGAACAATGATTGAAATGTTCCACAGATTCTACTTTTTTTAAAAAAAGGATGTCCATGAAATTATAATTTATTAGGGTGATCATATCTAGGCTGCAATATCCGAACAATTCCTAGTTGTTAACAAACAGTCAGTGTTCCTTTGGTACTAACTTATTTATTTATTTATTTATTTATTTATTTATTTATTTATTTATTTATTTATTTATTTATTTATTCGCACTTTTATACCGCCCTATCTCCCTAGGGACTCAGGGCGGTTTACAGCCATATAAAACATATATATATATACAGAATAAAACATTAATTTAAAAAACTTATTACATAAGGCCGAATATTTAAAATAGGAATATAAATAATATTCACGCAGCTCCCATGTAACACCTCTCCTGCGCAGGCTGCACTGGCTACCTGTGGCCTCTCGGGTGCACTTTAAGGTGCTAGTCACGACCTTTAAGGCGCTCCATGGCTTAGGACCTGGGTACTTACGGGACCGCCTACTGCTACCACATGCCTCCCACCGACCCGTACGCTCTCACAGAGAGGGACTCCTCAGGGTGCCGTCCGCCAAACAATGTCGGCTGGCGGCCCCCAGGGGACGGGCCTTCTCTGTGGGGGCTCCCACACTCTGGAACGAACTCCCCCCGGGCTTACGCCAGATATCTGACCTTCGGACATTCCGTCGCGAACTGAAAACATATCTTTTTATTCACGCGGGGCTGGCTTGAATGGAATTTTAAACTCAAATTTTTAGCAATTTTAATGGGGTTTTTGGTTTTATGGTAAATTTCTTAAATTTTTCAGGCTCATTTAATAAGTTTTTAATTGATTTTAACTTTGTATATTGTATATTGTTCTTTGTTGGTTTTATTCTGCCTGTACACCGCCCTGAGTCCTTCGGGAGAAGGGCGGTATAAAAATCAAATAAATAAATAAATGAATATAAATAATAAAACCCCATTAAAACCAAATTTAAAATTTAAACATTTAAAAATTCTAGTCCAGTCCTGCGCAAATAAATAGATGTGTCTTAAGCTCGCGGCAGAAGGTTCGAAGGTCAGGAAGTTGATGAAGTCCTGGGGAAAGCTCGTTCCAGAGGGTGGGGTCCCCCACAGAAAAGGCCCTTCCCCTGGGTGTCGCCAGTTGGCACTGCCTGGCCGACGGCACCCTGAGGAGTCCCTCTCTGTGAGAGCGCATGGGTCGGTGAGAGGCAATCGGTGGCAGCAGACGGTCCCGTAAGTAGCCCGGCTCTATGCCATGGAGAGCTTTGAAGATCATTACCAAAACCTTGAAGCGCACCCGGAAGGCCACAGGCAGCCAGTGCAGTCTGCGCAGGAGAGGTGTTACGTGGGAACCACGAGGGGCTCCCTCTATCACCCGCGCAGCCGCGTTCTAAACTACCTGGGGTCTCCGGGTGCTCCTCAAGGGGAGCCCCATGTAGAGAGCATTGCAGTAATCCAGACGAGATGTCACGAGAGCATGAGTGACCGTGCATAGGGCATCCTGGTCTAGAAAGGGGCGCAACTGGCGAACCAGGTGAACCAGGTAAAAAGCTCTCCTGGAGACGGCCGTCAAATGGTCTTCAAAAGACAGCCGTCCATCCAGGAGGATGCCCAAGTTGCGCACCCTCTCCATTGGGGCCAATGACTCACCCCCAACAGTCAGCCGCGGCTGCAGCTGACTGTACCGGGATGCCGGCATCCATAGCCACTCCGTCTTGGAGGGATTGAGCTTGAACCTGTTTCTCCCCATCCAGACCTGTACGGCTTCCAGACACCGGGACAGTACTTCGATAGCTTCATTGGGGTGGTCCTGTGTGGAAAAGTACAGCTGAGTATCATCAGCGTACAGCTGGTACCTCACACCGAAACCACTGATGATGTCACCCAGCGGCTTCATGTAGATGTTGAACAAGAGGGGCGAGAGAATCGACCCCTGGGCACCCCACAAGTGAGGCATCTCGGGGCCGACCTCTGCCCCCCCGTCAACACCGTCTGTGACGGATCAGAGAGATAGGAGGAGAACCACCAATAGACGGTGCCTCCCACCCCCAACCCCTCCAACCGGTGCAGCAGGATACCATGGTCGATGGTATCAAAAGCCGCTGAGAGTCTAATAGGACCAAGGCAGAGGAATAACCCCTATCCCTGGCCCTCCAGAGATCATCCACCAACGCGACCAAAGCCGTCTCAGTGCTGTATCCGGGCCGAAAGCCGGACTGGAATGGGTCTAGATAGACAGTTTCCTCCAGGTACTGGGGTAGTTGACATGCCACCACACTCTCTACAACCTTCGCCGCGAAGCGAAGGTTGGAGACCGGACGATAATTAGCTAAAACAGCTGGGTCCAGGGAAGGCTTCTTGAGGAGAGGCCTCACCACTGCCTCTTTCAAGGCAGCCGGAAAGACCCCGTCCAACAAAGAAGCATTCGTAATCCCCTGGAGCCAGCCTCATGTCACCTCCTGTGCGGCCAGCACCAACCAGGAGGGACACGGGTCCAGTAAACATGTGGCGTTCAACCTACCCAGCAACCTGTCCATGTCCTTGGGAGCCACAGGGTCAAATCATCCCAAACAGTCTCAACAAGACAGCTCTCTGACATCTCGCCTGGATCTACCCAATTTTGGTCCAGGCCATCCCGAAGCTGAACGATTTTGTCGTATAGATAACCACTAAACTCCTCAGCACATCCCTGCAATGGGTCATCCCGCTCCCCCTGTTGAAGGAGAGAGCGAGTCACCCGAAACAGGGCGGCCGGGCGGTTATCTGCCGACGCAATGAGGGAGGAGACGTAGCAACGTCTCGCTTCCCTCATTGCCACTAGGTAGGTCCTAGTATAGGACCTAACTAGTGTCCGATCAGCCTCCGAACGACTGGACCTCCAAGAACTCTCTAGGCGTCTTCTCCGGCGTTTCATCCCCCTCAGCTCCTCGGAAAACCAGGGAGCTGGTTGAGACCTACGCCGGGTCAGAGGCTGCAAAGGCACAACACAGTCTAAGGCCCCCGCCGCGGCCCGTTCCCAAGCCGTGACAAGTTCCTCGGCCGTGCCGTGAGCCAGACCCTCAGGAAACGGCCCAAGCTCCATCTGGAACCTCTCCGGGTCCATCAGGCGCCTGGGACGGAACCAACGTATTGGTTCCGTCCCTGCGGTGTTGAGTGGCGGTCAGAAAGTCCAGGCGAAGGAGGAAGTGATCTGACCATGACAAAGGTTCGATGACTAAATCCCTCAAGTCCAGATCCTTCAACCACTGACCAGAGATGAAAATCAAATCCAGTGTGCCTCCCCCACTGTGAGTAGGGCCATCAACTACTTGAGTCAGGTCCAAGGCCGTTATGGAAGCCGTGAACTCCCGAGCAACTGTCGATGACATGCCGGTCGATGGCAAGTTAAAGTCCCCCATGACTATAAGTCTGGGGGTCTCCACCGCCACTCCAGCAAGCACCTCCAGGAGTTCAGGCAGGGCTGCTGTCACGTCGCAAGGAGCCAGGTACGTGACAAACAAGCCCATCTGACATCTATGACCCCACCTCACAAAGAGGGATTCACACCCGGCAATCTGAGGTACAGTGGTCTCCCTCGGCTCTAGACTCTCTCTAATCACAACCGCCACCCCCCCACCCCTACCCTGGGCCCTCGGCTGATGGAATGCTCGGAAACCCGGTGGGCACATTTGAACAAGGGGCACGCCGCCTTCTGTGCCCAACCAGGTCTCCGTAACGCCCATAAGGTCCGCGGCACCCCCCTGGATAAGATCGTATATTAGGGGGGCCTTATTGACCACAGACCGTGCGTTGCACAGCATCAGCCGAAGGCCCGGGCTCTGAGGGTCTTGACCATCCGGGAAACGGGAAAAGTCAGAGAGTTCGGGGCGCGCGATCGCCTGCAAACATCGAGCGCGTGCCCACATAGAACGATATGAGCCCCCACTTCCGCCATATCTGCCCCTCCCACTTACCGTACAAATAGGACCACCCTCAGCAAACGGAACGCAATCCTCCCCCGTAACCTTTGAACCTATTAACTTACAGCCGCGAGCACACGCAGGAACTGGACACCCTCCCGACGGGCTACCCCCAACACCCGCCCTTACCCTCCCACCCCTTAAAAATGCCCTATCTAAAAAAACCCAAAGGCTCTTTCTCTTCGCATGCCACCTCTGTGGGTCCCAAGACCCGTCATTGAGGCCGGCCCTTGGTAATGAAGTGGGCCATTCCTGCGAGGCGGGGGCACCTTGCAGGCGCAAGAGTTCCGGTACCGAATATCGCATAACTAAAATGAAGATAGAAGTCGACGAGAGGTGATACTGTCCCAGGATGGCAGACTAACTTGTAGTCATCCAAATATTTTGTGGTTCAGATAATCTAAATTAATACATGATTTAAATGTAAGCTCTTTCTGCTTCTAGGTAAATTCCATCATTGTTACACAAATGTCACAAAAGATGCACGTTGGATGACAGTCTGAACTACAAAAGGTATGAAAGGTAATACAGCGCACCTATTTTGTAAGAAAGGGATGTGTGACCATCCCATCCTGCAAAATAGTTCAGTGCTTAACACAAGTTCCTGAAAAACATTTCAGGGGGGGAAAAAACTCCCTAACGGGAAGCAATTTCATTTTAATCACCTCCATTCTTCCTCCTGCTTTTGTGGTGGCAGAATATAGGCACCCTGCCCAAGTATTCCAGTATTTGAGGGGTTGCCACAAAGAAGAAGGGCTCAATTTATTTTCCAAAGCACCGGAGGGCAGGACAAGAAACAGTGGATGGAAATTAATCAAGGAGAGACGCAACATGGAATTGAGGAGAAACTCCCTAACAGTGAGGACAATTAACCAGTGGAACAGCTTTGCCTTCAGAAGCTGTGGGTGCTTCATCACTGGAGGTTTTTAAGAAGAGGCTGGACAGTCACTTGTCTGAAATTATATAGGATATCCTACTTGAGCAGGGGGCTGGACTAGAAGACCTCCATGGTCCCTTCCAGCTCTATTCTGATTCTGCCCAGTGCACAGAAGACCCTCATGCGCACCCAGATGCAACACAAGAGGAAATGGCAAACACAAATACACACTCACACAGAGTCACAAGGTATCATGTGGGAGAAAATACAGGCACGGCTGCTGGAAAAGGGGCTGGAAAGAATTCCACAGGGCAGCCTCTGCAGCTTCCACCTACTTGGCTGAGATTCACAGCTACAGAAGAAAGACTTGGATGAAGACACTTGCAGCAAGAGCTTCAGTAGGGCACTGCTAATGCCCAATTATACAAAGGATTTTATGGACAACCAGTGTGGCTTTTTTCTGTGCCAGAAATCAATCTAAAGCAATGTTTTTGCATATTCCCAAAATGTATTTTTAGAAATGCAATATATTATTGGGGAGATTTGTTTGAAGTTTGTTGATTTGCCTCTAGGAGAGATGGGCACCCTATAAGGAAGGAAGAAAGAGGGAAGGGGAAGGGGTAGGGGGAAGGAAGGAAGGAAGAGGGGGAGGAAGGAAGGTGAGAAAGGAAGAGGGGAGGAAGGAAGACGGGAGGAAGGAAGGAGAGGAAGGAGGAAGGAGGAAGGAAGGGAGGAAGGAAGGAAGGAAAGAAGGAAGGGAGGAAGGAAGGAAGGAAGAGGGGAGGAAGGAAGGAAGGAAGGAAGGAAGAGGGGAGGAAGGAAGGAAGGAGAGGAGGAGGAGGGAGGGAGGAAGGAAGGAAGAAAGGAAGGAGGAGGAAGGAAGGAGGGGAGGATGGAAGGAAGGAAGGAAGGAAGGAAGGAAGGAAGGAAGAGGGGAGGAAGGAAGGAAGGAGGAAGAAGGAAAAGGAGGGGAGGATGGAAGGAAGGAAGAGGGGAGGAAGGAAGGAAGGAAGGAGGAAGAGGGGAGGAAGGAAGGAAGGAGGAAGAAGGAAGGAGGGGAGGAAGGAAGGAAAGAAGGAAGAGGAGGGGAGGAAGAGGAAGGAAAGAAGGAAGAGGAGGGGAGGAAGGGAGGAAGAGGGGAAGAGGGGAAGGAAGGAAGGGAGGAGGAAGGAAGAAAGAAGGAGGGGAGAGGGAGCGGAGAGGAGGAAGGAAAGAAGGAAGAGGGAGGGGGAGGGGGAGGAAGGAAGGAAGAGGGGGAGGAAGGAAGGGAAGGAAGGAAGAGGGAGAAGGAGGAAGGAAGGGAGGGGGAGAAAGGGGGAGGGGGAGGAAGGAAGGAAGCGGGGGAGGGAGGGAGGGAGGGAGGGAAAGCCACTCTCTCCTTTATTTTTAACTGATAAAGAAAGCTTCAAGAGGCTTTGATTTTCCAGATATAAATGTATATCACTAGCTATATGTTCTTCCTTCTGTGAATGAATCCAGTCTGGAATTCATATTCGGCACTCCTTCAAGATGGATAGTAGGAGTATAAGCAGTCCTTGACTTACAACCACAATTGGAACCAGATTTTTTGTTGCTAAGCAAGGCAGTTGTTGCCACAGTTTTTAAGCCAGTCACTGCAGTTGTTAAGTGAATCACTGAATTGGTAGCCTTCCCAGCTGGCTTCCGACAAGCAAAGTCAATGGGAAAAGCCAGATTTGCATAACAACCACATGATTCACTTAACGACTGTGGCAAAAAAGTCTAAAATGGGGCATCTAAAGTCTAAAATCCAACTTAACAATTGCCTTGCTTAGCAGCAGAAATCTTGGGCTCAATTGTGGTCATAAGACGAGGACTACCTGTAGGCTGTAAATAACTCCAATTAATTGCTGAAGATTTACAGAAATAGAAAAGCAGAGTTTGCATTCGGAACAAAGGAAAAAATGGATAATAAATGGAATAAGATTATGAATTTCTGCTCATTGAGGAGCTATAATACAGGTATAATTAAAAGCTGCAATATTGGTATAATTCCTGTTAAAATACTTCTGGATGTCTAGATATGTACCAGCATTCCTAAATTAGCCCTAAAAGAATTTAACAACACTTTGCAAAATAATTTTCAATTAATAATTTCAAAAAAAAAGTTATTAGAGTATATTAACTTGGCAATTGAAAAGTACAGAGTTACAAGAGGAAGGGAATTCTGATTTGGGGTTTGTTGTACATCGACAAAGCTTTTTGGAGAGTAACTGAGCACTTCAGCTAATTATTGGAGCTATGCTTTGATGTAGGCAGCGCCTCCTTCCTCTATTCTAATAGCATCCTCAGCTTGTTAGAAAGGGGTAAGTGAAATCATCCATTGTGATTTATACAAAGAATCCCCATGCTGTGAGTGTACAGTCACAATATATATCAGGATAAAATCAAAAGCAAGAGCTAACAGGAACTGTAATTTCTCACAAACCAACCAGAGGTGGGTTTCAGCAGGTTCTGACCAGTTCTGGAGAACCGGTAGCGGAAATTTTGAGCATTTCCGAGAACCGGTAGTAAAAATTCTGACTGGCTCCGTCCCCATCTATTCTCTGCCTCCCAAGTCCCAGCTGATCGGGAGGAAATGGGGATTTTGCAGTAACCTTCCCCCAGAGTCAGGTGGGAATGGAGATTTTACAGTATCTTTCCCCTGCCACGCCCACAGAACCGGTAGTAAAAAAATTTGAAACCCACCACTGAAACCAACATTAGGGAACATTACATTTCATCTCTTTAAATGTGACCATGAAGGAGAAGGAGGTACAATGGAAGGTGGTGTAGGAGATGACCAGGCTGAGCCCGAGGGAAGGGTCAAACACGTCATAAATCATGAGTCCCTGCACTCCCACAAGAGATCTAAGTCCAGTCCACCTTGAATGCCTTCTTAATTCCCGCTCATTTCCCTTGACTGTTAGTAGTTCAGATTCTTGTAGAGCAGCTGTCCCCTATCTTTCTGGCATGGTGGACTGACATGGAGGGGGCAGAGGGGATGAATCTGTTGAATGGTAGGGGCACATAAAAGCGCCCAACACTCCTGTTATGTATTAATGCTGTACCTTTAAATATTTGAGCGGGAAATCAGCACGTTGCTGATTGGTCAAAACCTCCAACAGAACTATATAAAAGGAGAGGGTTTTCGCCCAGCCTGTTGCTGGGTTCACCCTATATTAAAGAGCTGTTGTCACTACCCTGGTCTCCAGCCTCGTTACTTCCCGAACTTAACATTGGCGACGAGGATGGGATCTCGAGGCTAAGGAGAACCAGAACCGAGCTGAAGCACGATAGTTCCGAACCCAGCAAATTCAGGGCAGAAACGCGGAAATGGCAAACACGCCACCCGCACCATACAACCCGGTCAAGGAGAAATGGGGAACGTATATGACCCGTTTCGAAAGCTTTCTAGAAGCCAACGAACTACAGGGGATCCCGGATAACCGCAAACGGGCTTACTTCTTAAGCCATTGTGGGCCGGAGGTCATCGAGATTGCGGAAGCCCTGGCAGAGCCAACGCCGATACAATCGGTATCGTGGCCGACTCTGCAGACTTTGCTGAAGAACCATTTCGCGCCGACGCCGGCCCAAATACGTGCAGCGGTTTGAATTGAGAACGTAGACAGATGGAGGGCGAGTCCATCGGTGACTATATGGCCGCCTTAAGAAGAGCGTCCAAGGACTGCGGATACCGAGACCTAGACGAGGTGCTACTCGAACAACTCGTCCGAGGGGTCAAGGACATCCGTCCACGGCGACGGCTGCAGCCAAGAGCAACCTGACACTAGCCAACGCCTGGACGAAGCCAGAGCACACGAAATGTCTACTAAAGCAGCAGAGACCCTGCAAAGCCTCTTCAATCCAAGGCGAGCTCAAAGCCAACGCCAGTACACCAGGAGATTCAGTCCGAATCCGACGGTGAGGGCGAGGAGGACGAAGGGGTCTGCCGGACTGAGAAACGCGACTTTGAGGACCGTGACGAGTGCGGAAGCTGCGGAGGGCAGCATCAGCGCCAACGCTGTAGGTTTAAAGACGCAACATGCCGGCGGTGTGGGAAGAAAGGGCACTTAGCTCAGGTCTGGAGAGCGCCCAACCTTCCGCCGAAAATTCAAATCGGCCAATCAAAGCGGAACCGGAAAGGCGGCCCGCGATTGGTTCAAACAAGAAAGGCGAAGTCTAACCAAACGACTGTCATTATAGGCCGCGCCTCAACCAAAGTGGAAAAGAAGATTTTCACAAAGCCCAAGATCGAGGGAGTACGGTGCAGGCTTGAAGTGGACACGGGATCAGCGATCACCATCATGTCCTGGGACACTCTGGCGAAGTCGCTGCCGTCCGTCGCAAAGCGCCACCTGCAAGCACAACGGCTACGAGTGCACGACTACCAGGGGAATCGCATCCCTGTTCGAGGGACCACCTCCGTTCGAGTCGAGTATGGTCCACATAAAAAGACCCTGCCCATCACGATCGTCGAAGGAACTCTGCCCAGTCTGTTGGGGCTAGACTGGTTTCGTGCCCTGGGCATGGGAGTGACTGGCATCTACCGAAGTGACTGTAACCTGAAAGACATTCTTTTTAACGAGTTCGAAGATGTCTTCAAGGACTGCCTGGGCAAGTACAAAGGGACCCCTATTTCCTTCAACTTAGACCCCCAGGTAGCCCCCATTAGGCTTAAGGCGAGGAGAGTCCCTTTTGCCCTAAAACCAAAAATTGATAAGGAGCTGGATAAGCTCATTAATCAAGGGATCTTGGTGCCAGTCGATCACGCAAGGTGGGAGACGCCAATCGTCACCCCCATAAAACCGGACGGGTCAATTAGAATTTGCGCTGACTACAAGGCGACGCTTAACAAAGCCTTACAGAAAAGCGCTTACCCGGTTCCCGTAGTGCAACACTTATTGCACTCTTTGGGGCAAGGGCAAGTCTTTGCAAAGTTAGACTTGGCCCAGGCCTACCAACAACTGCCAGTAGACGCCCGCACAGCCGAAGCCCAAACGATTGTGACGCACAGGGGTGCCTTCAAGTGCACCCGATTACAATTTGGGGTCAGTGTGGCACCAGGGCTGTTCCAAAACCTGATGGAACGACTACTGCAGGGGCTCCCAGGGGTAGTTCCTTACTTCGATGATGTCCTAATTTCAGGGGAAAACATGGAGGAACTGGGGGAGCGGTTAAGAAAGGTCTTGAGCATTTTCCGGACAGCCGGGTTAAAAGTCAAGACAAACAAATGCCAGATCGGGGTCGAATCCGTCGATTTCTTGGGCTACCGGATAGACAAGAAAGGAATTCACCCTACTGAGAGCAAGGTTAAGGCAATTAGAAAGGCTCCAGCGCCCAAAAACAAAGCAGAGCTGCAGGCATTCCTAGGATTGGTTAATTTTTACGCGGTCTTTTTAAAGAACAAAGCAACCGTTGCGGAACCGCTGCATAAGCTCTTAGGGAAAAATACTGTTTGGTCTTGGGGAAAGTCGGAAAATAGGGCTTTTGAAGCAGTAAAGAACCTGCTCTCAAGTGATAGCCTGCTCATCCAATATCACGATTCATTACCCCTAGTGTTAGTTTGCGACGCCTCCCCTTATGGGGTGGGGGCTGTACTCAGCCATAGACTTCCAAACGGCACAGAAGCCCCTATAGCGTTCTATTAGAACGATGTCCTCCCCAGAGAGGAACTACAGCCAATTAGACAAAGAAGCACTAGCCATTGTATCAGGGGTCAAGAAATTCCACGAGTATGTATTTGGGCGGAATTTTGAAATGACTGACCACAGACCGCTACTAGAATACTGGCTGGCGACCCACGCCTGTGGCACTTTCATCGATTGACCCGATGGACTATATTCTTAGCCGCTTATTCATACAAGCTGCAGCATCGACCAGGAAAAGAAGTGGGGCATGCAGGCGTTAAGCCGATGCCCACTACCTGGGGCGACCGAAGACCCCACTCCAGGGACACCCATCCTACTTATTGACTCCTTGGACTCTGGCCCAGTCACATCTAAGGAAGTGGCTCGGGCATCATACCGGGACATTGTGTTAAGGACTGTACTCGGTTGGGTACAGAGAGGGTGGCCCGCTGCGCCGGGAGCAGTTCAAAGAATTTGTTAAAAAGCGAGATGAGCTCTCGGCTCAAGGGGTGTCTGTTATGGGGTGATCGTGTAATAATTCCTGAAAAGTTAAGGGGAAAGGTATTGGACCTCCTCCACGAGGGTCACCCAGGGATCGTAAGGATGAAGGGGTTAGCCAGAAGCTATGTATGGTGGCCACTTATGGACACAGAGATTGCTGAAAGGGTAGGGAAATGTCAGGCTTGCCAAGAATCCAGACCTCTACCCCCATCGGCCCCAGTCAGAGAATGGGAAAAGCCCCAAGGGCCCTGGTCAAGAATCCACATTGATTTTGCTGGCCCTTTTCACGGCCAAACATTCCTAATAGTTGTGGATGCATTTTCAAAATGGTTGGAGGTCATACTCATGAAATCCACTACGGCCGAAGCAGTAATCGCAACCCTGCGCCACCTATTCGCAACTCATGGATTGCGGACACTCTGGTGTCCGACAATGAGCCTCAATTCACGGCAGCCCAGTTTGAAGAATACCTGGCAGAGGAAGGCATCCGACATGCCCTCTCTGCGCCTTTCCACCCTCGTCGAATGGCCTTGCAGGCGTTCCGTCCGGGCGCTAAGGAGGCATGTCAGGCTCAAGCCAGGTGACTGGCAAACAAAAATAGACTTTTTCCTAGCAATCCAGCACAGAACCCCAAGCACGGCCACCGGGAAAAGCCCAGCCGAATTGCTAATGGGACGGAAACTCCGGTGCCCACTGGACCGTTTGAATCCCAATTACACACCAGAGGTTACAAGGAAAACTAGAAAAGACCAGGAAATGAGCATAGGCGACCAGGTGTGGGCCGAAACTATGGGGCGGCCCTAGTTGGCTCACAGGACAAATAATTAAAGTAACTGGACCAAAATCATCGTGGTAGAACTACCCGACAACAGAGTGTGGGCGCCACATAGATCAGTTAAGGAAACGAATAACCGACCAAACTGAACCAAATGAAACATATCATGATCAATACCAATTTGAATTCCACAGCCAACAATGACCGGGGGCGCAAGACTTAGCTGAGGTCCCTGAGTTCCAGCGACGCCATCAGGTTCCCGAGGGAAGCGGCAGGGAAATTGAAAAAAGTAATCCAAGGCCCGATGGCCAAGAAAAAGAGTCGGCCAACAATCCGGAGCCCGTTGGCCCAGAGAAAGAGCTGGGAGGAGAAAACAGCCCCTCCGACCAGCTCAAAACACCACCCAGAACTGAACCGCGCAGGTCAGAAAGGACTAGGAGACGCCCAGGTTATTTGCGTGACTACGTCGAAAAATAACATGTAAATATTTATGTAAATAGAGGTAAAGTGTTTTCTGGGAGGGGAGGAGTGTTATGTATTAATGCTGTACCTTTAAATATTTGAGCGGGAAATCAGCACGTTGCTGATTGGTCAAAACCTCCAACAGAACTATATAAAAGGAGAGGGTTTTCGCCCAGCCTGTTGCTGGGTTCACCCTATATTAAAGAGCTGTTGTCACTACCCTGGTCTCCAGCCTCGTTACTTCCCGAACTTAACAACTCCATTTATCTGAGTGGAGCTGTGGGCACATGTATGGTTGCCTGCTGCTTGTGCGGCCCGGTTCCAAACAAGCTATGGCCCGGTAGTGAGCCATGCTCTGTGGGTTGGGGCCCTCCATGTAGAGAGCTTAAGCTTGCAATAAATCTTTATACTTGAATTTGAATTGCCTAAATCTCCCGATTTCCCACAGGTGATTGTCACAACACCGTCTTGTGAAACTAAGTCACGAGTTGGCTAGGGAGATTCCCAGTCATCCAGGTCATGGTTGTCCCAAAGGTGTTTTGTTTTTTTTCCAAGAAGCAACTGGACTTTCTGGTTTTTCTCGGAAGACCTTTCAAGAAGCTGAAGAATGGATTCAGCTTCTTCATTCTTGGATGAGAAGTGAAACGTCTTCAAAGAAAACCCAGAAAGTCCAGTTGCCTCTTGAAAAAAAGCACCTTTGGGATAAGTCATGGATGGTTGTCGTGTATTTATTAGATACATATTTGAAGGCAGCAAGGGTGCAATAAGATGGACGTGCAACAAAGGCAACCTGTTTCACTGTGACATCATCAAGCAGTGAGGTCATAACAATAGTGTCAGCGTTCCAGGAAAAACCCCCACTCCAAGTAAAAACTCTGAAGCGAGCATCTTTCAAAGTTCTATTTACTAGAATAGTTAAAACCGGCACATCTTGGAAAACCCGAATCTGAGAGGTCCGGGTTTTTCCTCAGTAAATCAAAACCCACAAAACCATCCCCTCAATCCTCATGTCGATCACATGCTCCAATCACCAGTCGTTCCATCTCGAGACAGCCCTCCGACCACTCCTTCTCCAGATGCAGGATCGGCCTCACCTTGATCGACAGGAAGAATGCTATTATGTCTAAAGACAACCCCTTTACTAAATCTCCCCCTCCCACTTTCCCACACATGAGAAAGTGGCAGCACGGAAGCTTCCAGCCTATTATGGCTTCCAAAGCTGACAAATAGCCAGCAAGAAGAGGTTGACGGAAGCCCAGAGTTTTGACTTTCCAGACACCATTTTTTTTGTCAGTTTGCTTGCACTGCAGCAAATTTATTTTTTTATTTTATTTATTTTATTTATTTTGTCACAATAATATATGTAGGAATCATAAAAAAGATTATATAGTATATAAACATATATGGGTAAATATAAGGAGGTATAAGTATATATATAGAAAGAAGAAAGGAAAAACAATAGGACAGGAACGGTAGGCACGTTTGTGCGCTTATGCACGCCCCTTACCAGCAGAGGGCAGGAGACTCCTACAATTATGCTCAGGCTGCATCCATGTGCTTGGCAGTATAATTGTCTAGATTTTCTGGAAATATTTAAAAAAATGTATACTTTTATCGTATTTTCTTCAGATTGGAATAATAAACAACTAAGCCATCAAATAGGAGCTCAGCATGCACCAAGAAAAGAGACAATTCAAGAGCAAAGCAAAGAAAACCCTGTCAAAGTAAGCAAATGGACTTCCTTAAAGTATTCTGCCAAGTTTGAATATGATGCAGCTCATTTCATTGCAAGCTTCAGGCAATTGCAGAAACGGCAATTTATCCTTGTTTTTTGTTTTTTTTTTGAAACTGGAGATGAAAAGAAAAGCAGTACTGTAGCTGGCATGAAAGGCTGAAAGGATGACCTGGAAGACATAGCAATCAAAACCACCGAACACTTCAGTATTCAAAGGCAGCATTTCTAACTGGGCTACAAAATGCATGATGAGCAAGTGTTGCTGTGGGGTCAGGGCCGGTATTGCCTGCTTGTCGCATCATATTCTAAAGACAGAGCAGCGTGTGGTGTGATGGAAGCTGCAGCCGTTTTTATGTGCATCACATCTGTGGCACAAATAAAACATCAATGAAGCTAGGTTTGGCTACTGTCAACAGCTACCGCTTTGGTCTTGTTTCCCAGATTTCTCCACACAGGGTTACAATTGGAAAGCTGAGCTTAATTCAAAGTGGGCAATTTAGTGGTTCTAGACACTAATGCACCCCCTAATGAGCTCGCTTGGTGTTCACATTCTCAGATCTATGTGATTTTTTTTTTTGAGGTGTGGTGGTGCAGTGGTTAGAGTACAGCACTGCAGGCTACTTCTGCTGACTGCTGGCTGCCAGCAATTTGGCTGTTTGTGTCCCACCAGGCTCAAGGCTAACTCATCCTTCTGAGGTCAGTAAAATGAGGACCCAGATTGTTGGGGGCAATAGGTTGACTCTGTAAACTGCTTAGAGAGGGCTGCAAAGCACTGTGAAGCAGTATATAAATCTATTGTTATTGCTATTTTTTTTCTCTGGATCATGTAAATACATACACACACATATACACCTCTCTCTCTCTCCCCTTTTCTCTCTCTCTGGGTGTCTGGGTGTGTCTGGGTGTATACTATAGGCCACCCAACCAAACAGAGGAAATAGATGAACTTTTTGCTAGTCAGCTAAGATATGTAGGAAGCACATCACAATAATAATGGGGGATTTTAACCAGGAGTGAAATGTTCCCGGTTCGGACAGGATCAAGTGATCCGGTAGTGATGAGGGCAGGTAGTTCAGAGCGCTGATAGCAAAAATCCCTGCCCCGCCCCACCCATGCCCACCCAATCGCCCGGTCCCCACTTGCCTGCTTGGCAGCTTCCTGCTTCTTTTGGTCTCGCTCGCTATTCCGGCCTTGCTTCGGCTGCTGCAATCAATTGCATCAGCTAGCAACTGAATCTGCCTGCCTGCAATCCATCTCATCGGTGAGCAACTCAATCTGCCTACTTTTTCCGTTGAATTAGGTAAGTAAGGGGGAGGGCTTTAAAAAAATAGTTAATTGGGGGTTTTTTATTACAATTTTTTTTCATAACAATTATAAATATTCAACAGGGCTGTGACATTACTGTATATTTCGGAACTGCCTTCCATATAATTTCTATATACATTATATACATCTAATCATCAATAGCCTTATATATATTTTGTTTTCTATTTCTATTGATTGTCCATGTGTACCAGTTTTCCCAGACTGCATAGTATTCTGAATCTTCTTTTTCTTGTAGTTCTATGGGAAGCCTGTCCATTTCTGCACAGTCATATACTTTTTGGATAATCAGACTCTCTGGTGGTATGTTACTAAGTTTCCAATATTGCGCGAATGCAATCCTTGCCGCTGTTAGAATGTGCAAAATCAAGTATCTTGTTCTTTTATCTAATTTTGTCTTAAAATTCCCAAAAGAAATGTTTCTGGATTCAGTTCAGTTTGGCATTTTGTTATATCCTGTAACCATTCCTGTATCTTAATCCAGTACTTTTTTCGCTTTGGGGCATGTCCACCAGGCATGAAAGAAGGTACCTTGATGTTGATTACATTTCCAGCACTTTGGACTTAGGTTCGGGTACATTTTGGCCAACCTATCTGGCGCTAGGTGCCAACGGTAAAGCATTTTATATTGATTTTCTTTGTAAGCAGTGGATTTAGTTAATTTCAAATTTAATTGGAGGTGTTTTAGACCCCAATTAACTATTTTGTATTTTATTTTTAGACATAGCAATTTTAAATTAAGGAAGTTTTAAATTTAGCTGCTTTTATCTAAAAATATAAATAAAATAAAATAATAAAATAAAATGTTTGTTCAGCTTTCTGAGATTTGGTGTGTTTTTGTAGTGTTTCACTCTAACTACACACACAAAATCTCACAAAGCTGAATGTGGCATTTTGTGTGTATGTGTGTGTGTGTGTGTGTGTGAGTCAGTTGTATTGTGTTGTGTTGTGTTGTGTGCGTGTAAAGTGTGAAAGTTGATTTTGGGGCTTTTTGGGGCTGTGTGAGATTCCTGCTTGTTGCAGGGGCCATTTTGGGTGAAGTGCAGCTGCTTTTACATTGTGTGTGAGTCAGTTGTGTTGTGTGTGTGTAAAGTGTGAATGTTGTTTTTTGGTACCTCTTATTGTTTTGTGTACTTTATTATTTATTGTTATGGGCCATGTCCACCCAGTCACCTGACCACCAAGCCACGCCACCAATTAAGCCACACCCATAGAACCAGTCGGGAAAATTTTTAGATTTCACCCCTAATTTTAACTACCCTGACATCAACTGGGAGACAAACTCTGCACCAAGTGGAAGATCAAACAGGTTCCTGACAAACGTAGCAGACAACTTTGTTTTCCAAAAAGTAGAGACGGGAACAAGGGGATCAGCCATATTGGAGTTAATTCTCACTAACAGAGATGAAATGATAGAAGGTGTTGAAGCTACAGGAACTTTGGGGAGGGTGGAGTGATCATGCAGTATTGGAATTCAACATTATGCAAGCTCAAGCAATAGAACAAAGTCAAACTAGAGTCTTGGACTTCAAGAGAGCTAATTTCAATAGAGAGAGATTGGGAAGGATTCCATGGATGAGAATCCTCAAGGGAAAAACAACTCAAGAAGCTTGGGAATTTTTGAAAAGTGAGATTATAAAAGCTCAGTCTAGCACAATACCAATGAAGAAGAAAAATAACAGCTCTCAAAAGAAAAGTTCTTTATGGCTGCATAAAGAACTCTTTGGCAATTCAAAATAAAAAGGACAAGTATAAAAAGTGGAAAGAGGGGAACATAACTATGGCAGAATATCAGCAAATAGCCCCGAGCCTGCAAAGATGAAGTGAGGAATGTTAAGGCTCACAATGAACAAAGGCTTGCGACAAAAGTAAAAAATAACAAAAAAAGCTTCTTCCACATGTTAAAACAAGAAAGTCAAGGAAACAATTGGTCCATTGCTGGGAGAAAGTGGCAAGAAAGTGACAAGCAACAGGGAGAAAACTCGTTTTTTGCATCTGTCTTTACACAAAAGGAAAAAACAGTCCAACCTATCAAAAACAGCATCACAAAAAACACAAGTTAAAATAGGGAAAAAATGGTAAGTGAAGACCTGTCTACCCTAGACAAGTTCAAATCACCAGGACCGGATGGATTACACCCCAAGGTTCTGAAGGAACTGGCAGAGGAGATCTCAGAACTACTGAACTATATCTTTCAAAGATCCTGGAGCACAGGGGAACTCCAGAGGACTGGAAAAGAGCTGATGTAGTTTCCATCTTCAAAAAAGGGGGAAAAAAACAGATCCAGGAAACTACAGACCTATGAACCTGACCTCAGTACCAGGGAAGAGTCTGGAAAAGATAATCAAGCAACAAATCAGGGAACACCTAGAAGCAAACAAAGTAATAACAAAGTAATAATAAGGACCGGCCCCTGGTGCCTCTGCCAGCAAAAACAGAGCTCAGGAGGGCTGCCCTATGGCCCTCCCAAACTAAATTTTTGCTGGCACAGGGTTGCAGGAGGCCGTTGCAGCCAAAAGATGATAGCAGTGTTCCAATATCTCAGGGGCTGCCACAAAGAAGAGGGAGTCAAGCTATTCTCCAAAGCACCTGAGGGTAGAACAAGGAACAATGGGTGGAAACTAATCAAGGAGAGAAACAACTTAGAACTAAGGAGAAATTTCCTGACAGTGAAAACAATTAATCAGTGGAACAACTTGTCTCCAGAAGTTGTGAATGCTCCAACACTACAAGTTTTTAAGAAGATGTTGGATAACCCTTTGTCTGAAGTGGTGTAGAGTTTCCTGCCTTAGCAGGGGATTGGACTAGAAGACCTCGACGGTCCCTTCCAACTCTTCTATTCTATTCTATTCTATTCTATTCTATTCTATTCTATTCTATTCTATTCTATTCTATTCTATTCTATACACACACACAAACACACATACATATTATCTATCTATCTATCATCTCTCTCTCTCTCTCTCTCTCTCTCTCTCTCTCTCTCTCTCTATCTATCTATCTATCTATCTATCTATCTATCTATCTATCTATGGATTTGGGTGTAATCAGGTGATCCTCATGTAGATACCAGAATCAGCAACTCGATTGCTAAGTGAAATGGTCACTAAGTGCAACTGCAACTGTGCTTATGACCCTAATTCATCTTTCTTCACAGACCTGCAAAGGTTGTAAAAGCAAGTTCAGTTACAAAGTAATGTATTCGCCATCACCAGCATCATCGTGAACATTGCTAAATGAGAGGCAGTCGCTAAATGAGGATTACTTGGATGCATGTGCACAGATATAGCTTGCATGCTGCAGGGAAAGCTTTTTCCTTTTTTTATCTATAGCAATAGCAATGCCTCTGGGTCCCCAGTTCCTGCTTTTGTGGTTTAGTTATGCTTCTGTTAGCAACTCACGTTGAGTTGTTATGATTTCCAAATTGCCATCAGGCCCCCACTCCAAATGAATTGTCATGGCCTAAATGGATGAAATAAGCTTTCTTGTTTGGTCTGTGGAAGCTGACACCCTGAATGACTGCATTGGCAGCAAAAGGGAGGATTATATCCCTCAGTGATATAAGGGAAGAAGGGATGTAGAATGGAATAGAATGGAATGGAATGGAATATAACAGAACAGAACAGAACAGAACAGAACAGAACAGAACAAATAGAATGGAATGGAATGGAATGGAATGGAACGGAACGGAACGGAACGGAACGGAACGGAACAGAACAGAACAGAACAAATGGAATGGAATTGAATGGAATAGAATAGAATGGAATGGAATGGAACAGTACAGTATAGAACAGTACAGTACAATACAGAACAGAACAGAACAGAACAAATAGAATGGAAAGGAATGGAATGGAATGGAATGGAATAGAATAGAATGAATGAATGGAAGAGAATGGAATGGAATGGAACGGAACGGAACGGTACGGTACAGTACAGTACAGTACAGAACAGAACAGAACAGAACAGAACAGAACAAATGGAATGGAATGGAATAGAATAGAATAGAATAGAATAGAATAGAATAGAATAGAATAGAATAGAATAGCACATGAAGTGTTAATACTACTTTAGAATGCTTTGGTAAGGCCACACTTGGAATACTGCATTCAGTTTTGGTCGTCACAATGTAAAAAAGATGTTGAGACTCTAGAAAAAGTGCAGAGAAGAGCAACAAAGAGGATTAGGGGACTGGAGGCTAAAACATATGAAGAACGGTTGCAGGAACTGGGTATGTCTAGTTTAATGAAAAGAAGGACTAGGGGAGACATGATAGCTGTGTTCCAATATCTCAGGGGCTGCCACAAAGAAGAGGGAGTCAAGCTATTCTCCAAAGCACCTGAGAATAGAACAAGAAGCAATGGGTGGAAAGCAAACATGAAACTGACAATATCGACAGCTTACAAGGAAAACCAGATGAAAATGTTCCATAGATGGCACCTTCCACCAGCTAGAATAGCAAAGATGTTCCCCAACAACTCACCAAAGTGTTGGAAATGTAAGAGCAACTACGGAACATATTATCATCTCTGGTGGACCTGCCCAGTGGCGAAACAATTCTGGGCCAAAATCAAAAAGTGGTTAGAGGAAATAATACAGGAACCAATAAAAGGAAAGCCAGAACAATTTTTATTAGGGATCTCGACAGAAAATCATACAAACGATACGCAATACTTAATACTCCATATACTTACAGCAGCACGTATAGCTTACGCTCAAAACTGGAAAAAAGAAAACCTACCAACAGAGGAAGAATTAATCAAAAAAATACTAGAATGTGCTGAGATGGACAAACTTACAAAAGAAATTAAGGAAAAAGAAGAAACAGATTATTATAAGTTCTGGTGCAAATGGTACGAATGGTTCGAAAATAGACAAGATAAGAAAACTGAACAACAAAGTAAAATGTAGATGAAATAAAGAACAATAGATGAATAAGAGTAAAATAAGATAGAATTAAAATATGTATAAATAATAGGAATGGACCGCCTTGAAATAGCTGATAAAAAGTGATATGTATATGCTAATGTTGTATGTCTTGTCTTTTGTCTTTAATGTGTATAAAATAAAAAAAACTTTATTAAAAAAAAAGAAGCAATGGGTGGAAACTAATCAAGCAGAGAAGCAACTTAGAACTAAGGAGAAATTTTCTGACAGTTAGAACAGTTGATCACTGGAACAACCTGCCTCCAGAAGTTGTGCATGCTCCAACACTGGAAGTTTTTAAGAAGATGTTGGATAACCCTTTGTCTGAAGTGGTTTAGGGTTTCCTGCCTAAGCAGGGGGTTGGACTAGAAGACCTCCAAGGTCCCTTCCAACTCTGTTATTCTAGTCTATTCATTCCCCCATTTACATTGTCCAAGTATCCAAGGTTTTTGATTCTGGAGGTAATACAGGTAGTTCTCAATTTACAACCACAACTGGGATTAGAATTGCTAAGGTGTAAGTGTGAGGACCAGTCATAAGTCTTTTTTTTCAGTGCTGTTGTAACGTCAAACAGTCACTAAACAAATGGTGTTAAGTTGAGGTCAATGTTGTGACCTGGCTTTCGCAGGAGCAAGAAACAGACCCGCAAAAAAACCAACCCTTCTTTATTTACACATTGGGAATTAACAGCCAAAAAAACCAACCCTTCTTTATTTACACATTGGGAATTAACAGCCAAAAAAACCAACCCTTCTTTATTTACACATTGGGAATTAACAGCCTTCACCAACAGAAAGTCCAGGCAAGAGTCCTGCAAGGAGTTAACTGAAACAATAATCCTTATCAGCTCGTTATGATAAATGCAAGGTTGTGAGCTCCTAGCTGGGAGGCTGCAAATTAAGTCAGTTCAAACAGAGAAATAGACAAACCTCAGTTCTGGCAAGCCAGTCTTTGTTTCATGAAACACACAAGGAGCAAACTTTCCAGAAATGCAAACGGTTGTCTGCGACAACCAAACTGCTCCCTTTTCTCCAATTTATTCCCCAGCCAGGGAGGGGGCAATCAGCATCTATGTTTATTTTGCTTCCTGAGCTGCCTGATTGCCCTCCGTTGTTAACCTCTCCTGTATGCTCAGAGCAGATAGGGGCCCAGCTGTTCCTCCTCCTCACTCATCTCTGACTCCAAAGGCAGCTGCCTCTCTGGCTGGGAAATGCCGGACGGCCCTGGCTCTATCTCTATCTGAGCATCCATCAGAGCCTTCCCCAGGCCCAGAACTGGCCCAAGTTCTTCCCCAATTTCCTCATTGATCATCTGAGTCTGCCGCCAGCTCTGCTGGCAGCTGGCGGGCCACAACAGACAACCTGTATAGAGATATGATGGACAACTCCAAGTAGAACAAAACTCTCTCTTTTTGTCCAAAATGTTTTGATAGATGTGAATTCTACAATTTCACTAAGTACTGAAATGATCAGTTTCTCTTCATCCCATCGGCGTTCTCTGCACTTGTAACAACCAGACGTTCTTACACTCAGCCTAGATTCACAAAACACACTACTATATGCCAGCTACCCTGTAGGTTGGAGATCTTCTAGTCCAACTTCCTATCTATTACCGGAATCTTCATCTCATTCTGGACAAAGGACTCTTTAGTTTTCCAATGATGTTTAGTTTTCCAATGATGGAGCACCTATAATTTCAAGAGGCAGGTTGTTCCACTGCTTAATAGTCAGGAAATTCCTTCTTACCAATAGAAGAGAAAGTATATAGCTCGGTGTTGACTAGCATGGCTACAATCAGAGTGTTCTAGCTCTCATACCCAAGAATTATAGAAAGGCTCTGTACAGGTAGTCCTTGTCTTACAACTAGCCACATAACAACCATTCAAAGTTATGACAGACCTCCCTGGGGGTCCTTACAACCCAGTTCCAAAGTTCCAATGGCTCCCCCTTGTGGTTACATTACCGCATGTCAGGCACTTGGAAACCGAACCACATTGACGGTCATTTGCAACACCCTGTGGTCCTGTGACATTTTTTTTACAACGATTTGGCCAAAAGCCGGCATTTACTTCTGGTTTTCATCGAAACTGGCTCATAACAAACCATTGGTTGACTTAATGGCCGCAGCGTTTGCCTAACAGGCATGGTGGTTGCTTTATGACGGCATCGCTTGTTTAATGACTGCTGCATAAAATCAAGTCGATCACATGGATGACCCAATTTAAGACTGTCACAACTTTCAACTGTGATCTGCAGGCATCATTATGTTGTAAGTCAAGGACTACCTGTAGTGCTGGAGATTCAGAGGGAAAGGGGTTAGTGTTAGGTTGCTGCATGAGTGCCCCAATTCTTGTGGGCACTCATGCAGAAACCCTTTGAATTCAATGACAACTTTTCCAGGGGCTGCACAGCAGCTGCACAGATGGGCTGTGAGATCCTAGGAAAAGATGCAGCTGCTGTAAAAAGTCGCTAACAGGTGCAGTGAAAGCCCATTCAAGCCTCTTTCTGGCTTTTAAGTTCCGAACACAATGGAACCTTAAGAGAGTCCTTATCATGCTGCACATCTTAAATCGATTTATCTCTGCAAAATGTCTTTTCCCCACTCACCCATCATTGTGTGAAGGGTCCTTTGTCAAACATTTTCAGCACAGTGACTTAAAAACCATACCAGTTTGATTGCCTAAGCTTTTCTGCAGATAAATGAAATACAAAACAGACGGGCAGATATTAGAGCAGTGCAAGGAAGTCAAATGATAAAAGGAAAGAAGAGGGTCTGAAATACACCACTCCTTGTAATAAATGTGAGATGGACAGAAGATAAGAAACCTTTGATCGTGATCGTGATCTGTAATTCTAGCTCTACTACTCACAATGAATTGAATTAAAATGTGGTGGTTAGTTTTTTTTTTCCTTCCAAGATTATTATCTTTGAACAAAGGAATTACAAAGGCTGATTTCATCACAGAACAATTGGCATTTCTTTTATAAATAATTTATAACGGTAAAGATCAAAGCTGAGTTTCACCCTTGGTGACATTGGGGGTATCAATTTGCAACAATCCATGATTTTGCATTGCCTTTTTTCTGAGAGATTTGGTGATTTTTTTTCCAATCTATCCACTTCGTTCAGCTTTCTTTGTGATTTCCACTCATAATCAGGTCTTACTCTAAGCTTTTTCAAGAACACCCAAAGTTAGTTGTCTGCTTTTCACTTGTGGTGACAAGTAGGTTGTGGTTCTTAAAATTCTCTACATTCTTCCTTAGAAGTAAATCCCAGTAACTGCAGCTGCATTTACTTCTAAGGTAGAACTGCCTTCTTTTGTGAAAGATGCAGCTATCTTATATCTGATTACTTAGAAGCCAGCCAGCCAGCCAGCCAGCCAGATAGATAGATAGGTAGGTAGGTAGGTAGGTAGGTAGGTAATGGATTAGTGGGACCCCTTAGTTTGTTTAATCATGGTTCTTTCCAAGATGGCGTCGCTGAAGGCTGCCTCAGTGAAATGCTTTCTAATGGTTTCTTTATTTTAATTATTCTCTGCGACTCACTACGGATTTCTTACTCAAGAGGCTATCTACTAAAAATTAAGCAACGTTTCTTTAAGGAGAAGCTTTCTGTGATCTCACCACCCAACCACCCCCACCCAATCACCTCCCCACCCCCACCCCCATCTTTACAAATGCTGAGGAGATTCTAAAACAGAAAGAAGCAATTTCCCCCGAGCCATGGATTACAAAAAAAACCAACAACAAACGGAGGAAGCAGAGAAAGAGAGGTAAAAGGGCGGGACTTTTAAACAGGTTAAGGAATAGGAGAAATAAAACTCCTCTGCCTTCAATTTTCCTAACCAACGTACATTCACTTGCTAATCAGATGGATGAAATACACCTCTTAAACAGATACAATTCTGATTTTCACAATTCAGCAGTCCTATGCTTCTCTGAAACTTGGTTAAATGAATCAATTGAAGATAGCAGCCTGCATATCCCAGGGTTTCAGATTCAACGATCAGACAGAATTGCAGAAATATCTGGTAAAAAGAAGGGAGGAGACTTATGCTTATATATCAACAACAGCTGGTCTCAGGATATAACTATAATATATAAATTCTACTACTTTACTACTAACAGAGTAGTAAAAGTGGGCAGTAGGTAGAAAAAGGTTGACTACCCCTGCTTTAGACCATTGCTACACAACACTAAAAGATGTTTATTGTTCTTTACCACAAGCAGCTGTAGGACACTCTGATCATTGAATGATTCACCTTGTACCTGCTTACAGGCAAAGACTTAAAACCACAAAACCAACAATTAAATCAGTGAAGACCTGGACAGAGGAGGCAAAGTTAAAGCTACAGGCCTGCCTTGACTGCACTGATTGGAATGTTTTTGAAAGTACCTCTGCAGACTTAGATGAACTCACAGAGACTGTAATATCATATGTCAACTTCTGTGAAGACCTATGTGTACCCACCAGGAACTTGCGAATATACAGTAACAACAAACCTTGGTTCACAGCTAAACTTAAGCAGCTACGTCGTTCCAAAGAGGAAGCCTACAGAAAAGGTGATAAAATGCTGTACAATCAGGCCAGAAATGTATTAACAAGGGAGATCAGAGCAGCAAAAAGAAGCTACTTTGAAAAGCTAAAGAATCAGTTCTCAACAAATGAACCAGCAAACGTGGAAAACTCTTAAAAATATTACCGCCTATGGCAAATCTCCTTCCCAGGCTGAAGGAAATCAGCAACTGGCAGATGACCTGAATGTGTTTTACTGCAGGTTTGAAAGGAAACTACAGCCACCTATCTCCACCACCCCCAACAACAGCCAAGCCTCCTACAACTGACCCCATCCCATTAGGTTCACAACCCCTAGTGATCACAGAAAAGGAAGTGCAAGACCTATTTCACAGACAAAAGCCAAGAAAAGCACCAGGCCCAGACAAGATAACTCCTTCTTGTTAAAAGTCTGTGCTGACCAATTGGCCCCCATCTTCAGCCATATCTTCAATAAATCACTAGAGATGTGCTACATTCCTTCTTGCTTCAAATGCTCTACTATCATCCCAGTGCCAAAGAAGCCCACCATCAAGGAACTGAATGACTACAGACCAGTTGCTCTAACATCTGTAGTCATGAAAACCTTTGAAAGGCTAGTGCTGTCTCACTTGAAAACCATCACGGATCTGCTGTTAGACCCCTTGCAATTTGCATACCAAGCAAATAGATCAATAGATGATGCTGTTAATATGTCTCTGCACTACATCCTACAACATCTTGAATCTCCAAAACCTACGCAAGGGTCCTCTTTGTAGACTTTAGTTCAGCATTCAATACCATCATTCCAGACACTCTTCTAACTAAGCTAAACCAGTTACAGGTACCTGAACAGACTTGTAAGTGGATCACAAGCTTCCTAACAAACAGGAAGCAGCAGGTGAAGCTAAGTAGAATCACATCAGATACCCGTACAATTAGCACAGGGCCCCCCCAAGGCTGTGTGTTCTCCCTACTTCTCTTCTCTCTGTATACCAATGACTGCATCTCTAACAATCCATCTGTTAAACTACTGAAGTTCGCAGATGACACAACAGTGATCGGTCTCATTCGAGACAATGATGAATCCGCATACAGATGGGAGGTTGAACAACTAGCCTTGTGGTGCAACCGGAACAATCTGGAACTGAACACACTCAAAACCGTAGAAATTGTGGTAGACTTTAGGAGAAACCCTTCCATACTTCCACCTCTTACAATACTAGACAACACGTATCAACAGTAGAGAACTTCAAATTTCTAGGTTCTACCATATCACAAGATCTAAAATGGACAGCTAACATAAAAAACATCATCAAAAAAGCACAACAACGAATGTTCTTTCTGTGCCAACTCAGAAAGCTCAAATTGCCCAAAGAGCTGTTGATACAGTTCTACAGAGGAATTATTGAGCTCGTCATCTGCACCTCTATAACTGTCTGGTTTGGTTCTGCAACCTAACAAGACAGACACAGACTTCAGAGGATAATTAGAACTGCAGAAAAAACAATTGCTACCAACCTGCCTTCCATTGAGGACCTGTACACTGCACGAGTCAAAAAGAGGGCTGTGAAAATATTTACAGACCCTTCACATCCTGGACATAAACTGTTTCAGCTCCTACCCTCAAAATGACGCTATAGAGCACTGCACACCAGAACAATTAGACACAAGAATAGTTTCTTCCCAAACGCCATCACTCTGCTAAACAAATAATTCCCTCAACACTGTCAAACTATTTACTAAATCTGCACTACTATTAATCTTCTCATCATTCCCATCACCCATCTCCTACCACTTATGACTGTATGACTGTAACTTTGCTGCTTTGCATCCTTACGATTTATATTGATATTGATTGTTTCCTGATTGCTTATTTGTACCCTATGACTATCATTCAGTGTTGTACCTTAGAATTCTTAACGAATGTATTTTTTCTTTTATGTGCAATGGGAGCCTATGCACCAAGCCAAATTCCTTGTGTGTCCAATCACACTTGGCCAATAAAGAATTCTATTCTATTCTATTCTATTCTATTCTATTCTATTCTATTCTATTCTATTCTATTCTATTCTATTCTATTCACTGAATGAGCCACAACTATATAAATCACAGTTTATAAATCTCAATAGTAGCTGGCTTCACATCACACTAAGCCAAAATTAAATAAGGTACATTATGGCTGAGTAGACGTGATCCAGGCTGCTGACTATTTCACTGAACTACCCATCTCTTTTTTTTTTTTCAGTTAGTCCTTACTAAATGATCCTTCTGACACAAATTGCTTTCTAGAAATTTTCTGTATCTCTTTGCTGCCATCATCAGCAAACCTGGACTTCTGTAGCCCAGATCCACTTAGGTCAGTGTGTCTTAACCTTGGCAACTTTAAGATGCATGGCTGGCTAGCAAAATTTTGGGAGTTAAAGTCCACGCATCTTAAAGTTGCCAAGGTTGAGAGACACAGCTCCACACCAATTTACAACGAAACCTCGTGTTCTTCCCCCATTGTTATTCATTGTGTTCCTTTCTTATGACCCCTTTGTCGACTCCAACTCATTAGATTTTGCACCTTTGAAACCGAAGCAAAATGTGTGAACAGAGAGGATAGCTGGAAGAAGCAGCTACACAATCTCTTTCTTCAATCACTCACTACTTGTGGTCCACGCTGGCTGCCAAGACGCGTAGTTAATTGGCACTCCAGAATGAGTAACTGTGGAGGCACAGTTTTGTGTTAGAGATGTGTCCTTAACCAATGCATTCACACCTCTGCATCATCAGCCATATGCTATCCTCATTCTCTGAAGCATGTGTGCGCTTCAGTAGAGGGCACTGGTGTCTTTCCCACCCACAAATCGCTCTGCTAACTAAGACTGCAGGCAGCCAATCTTCCCTGGAACATCTTTCTATCCAGATGGGCAGGACGCTTCATTGGGCTGCCACCACCACAAACACAAAAAGGTGAAGTCCTTTATATATACTCTGTGTGCGCCTATGTGTGTGTTTGTGTGCTAGGATAATATACCCTATTTGTTTTGTTATTATATTTCACATTTATGTACCACCTACTCCCAACTACTTCTGCCGAGTTAAACATTAAAACTATCAGAAGCATTTCAAAAAAATTTTTAAAGGCCTGAATAAATCTTGTTATATTATAATTTTTTTATCAGTCTACCAACCAGGCTTAAGTAAGTACAAGGGCCAGTTCCCTGCTGCATTTCATGAATAGAATCTGGTTCACAAAATGCACTAAACTATTATGTGGCTTCCATCTTAGCATATTAATAGGTGAACAGAATAACAGAGTTGGAAGAGTCATCTAGTCCAACCCCCCCACACCCAAGCAGGAGACCCTACACCATTTCTGACAGATGGCAGTTCAGTCTCTTCTTGAAAGCTCCCACAACTTCTGAAGGCAGGCTGTTCCATTGGTTGATTGCTCTCACGGTCAGAAAATTTCTCCTAATTCCCAGGTTCAATCTCTCCTTGTTCAATTTCCATCCATTGTTCCTTGTCTGGCCTTCAGGTGCTTTGGAAACTAGCTTGATCCCATCCTCTCTGTGGCAGCCCCTCAAATATTGGAAGACTGCTATCATGTCTCCCCTGGTCCTTTTCTTCGCTAGACTAGCCATGCCCGGTTCCTGCAACCATTTTTCATATGTTTTAGCCTCCAGTCTAAAGTTATTTTAGGAACCTAACCAATATAATTTAATCCACAAACCATAGATAAACAAACTGTGGTCTGTAAAACTTTATTTACACCAATAGAAAATAATATCTGTTGCCTAAGGTTGAGCTATGGGGTCCTTGGTGCTCTCTGAGCTTAGTTAATCAAGTTGCCTTAGTTACTTGGTAACTTGGCTAATCAAGTTGCTTGGTTTGGCTTGATAACTTGGCTAATCAAGAACACCAAAACCTTCACAACCTTATTTATACTAAGGTGATTCAGATGCAAAAGTAACCCCAGCCTATTTTGCAGCAAAACAAAATGGCTGAGCTTTGTGAACACATACAAGGCTCCTCCTAATTTCTTACATCCCATTTAATTTTCTGTCCATCACTGACTTACACCATTATGAAATGAAATAAACAACAGTTAGTGGTTGTTGATAAATGTATAAGCAATAAAAGCACACATCAAATAAAAGCAGCATGGAATTCAGGTGGGAGGATAAATAGAGGTTTAAAATGGAACCTACTGCAGACTTTTTTCTCTGATGCGTTTATTGAATCCATGCCTTTGTTTTCATACATCTTGCAAAGCCAAAATGCAATTTGGTTTGACTTACACTGATATGTGATCCTAGCCCTTGTGAATCTGTGTATCAAAAATTATGGCTTAGCATTTTTACAAAAATTGGGCCCATGGGGTTTATTCCACAACTCTACCCAACCCCAGTTGGGAAAGACCAAGGAAGTCAGAACTACTTGGGCTTCAGGAAGGTGAATTCAGTACCTTGGAAAGCAGACAGGGAGTTTCCCAGACTCATTTCTAGTGAGTGAGTTCTGATGGAGTCTCTTGGAACAATTTCAAATGCTTCTTCGTCCCAGATTTCTTGGAACTGGGGCTAAGTTGCCATTTATCAGACAAGCTATTAATGGACCCATTAAGGTCTAAACCCACTTCTATTATTTCTTCCCCTTTCCTGCAATCTCACATTACAAGTTTTCAGAATTCTTTCTCATTTACTAGGAAAATATGAAAAATCCAATATTGGCCATGTACACTTGGCCCTGCCCACTTTGCATTAAGCCCCTGGCTCCTGAACTTTAGGGAGAAGAAAGAGAGAAGGAAGGAAGTAAGGATGAAAGAAACAAAGGAAGGAAGGAAGGAAGGAAGGATATAAGAAAGAAAAAAGGAAGGAAGGAAGGAAGGAAGGAAGGAAGGAGGGAGGGAGGGAAGGAGGGAAGGAGGGAGGGAGGATGGATGGATAAAGGGATGGCAGGCAGTAAGGAAAAGAATATATAGGAAAAGAAGAAAAGGAAGGAAGGAAGGAAAAAAGGGAGGGAGGGAGGGAGGGGGAGAGGGAGGGAGAGAGGAAGGAAGGAAGGATAAATGGATGGCAGGAAAGGAAGAAGCAAGAAAGCAAGAAAGCAAGAAAGCAAGAAAGCAGGAAGGAAAAGATATAGGAAAGGAAGAAAAAAGCAGGAAGGAAGGAAAAGAAAATATAGGAAAGGAAGAAAAAGGGAAAAGGGAGGAAGGAAGGAAGGAAGGAAGGAAGGAAGGAAGGAAGGAAGGAAGGAAGGAAGGAAGGAAATATTGGGATGGCAGGCAGAAATGAGTGAGCCCCTGGGTAAAATTACCTTGCTGCTCCCTGGACTACATAGCCCACATTGCTCATACCTTCTGGGCACCGTGCAGACTCCCTAGTTGTTTCGGTGGAAGGAGGAGGTGCTGATACACCGACTAAATAATGCTTCAGCATTTTGCTGTTGCTGCTCTGCAGAAGAGACTTTAATCAGATCTGCTTTGTTCATGCCACCTTCCTCAGCTTTTTAAAAATATATATATATTTAATGGCTTATTTACTTTAGGTCTTTGGCTTATTTATTTCCAGGCAAGCACTTGCTATTTCGAACACAAGCCATCAGCTTCTAGTGTTGCCACCTTGTCAGACAGAACGCTAATTTCATTTTAACACTTTGCCAAGTTGCCCTGCCCAAGTCCCTTCTTTAAGCCCTCTCTTTTCCTGACAATTTGACAGAGGTCTTCAACCTTAAACCAACTCCCACCCACCCCGCTCCCCAAATTCTAGCGAGTTATTTGTTTTGAGAGGGACAGCGAAAATGTCTATAATATTTTAAGTATAATTCCGCTCTGAACATGATTTTAAGCAATCAAGTTGACGCACCGAGGACTGCAAAGCCAGTGGAGTCACTCAGGGTTAGTATCTGTCATGTGTGAAGTGGCTTTGCAACATTCGCAGGCCGTGCAAATAAAAGCCGACTAAGACAAGGCACTACGATGGTTCCCCTTTTGCAAATTAGAAAACTGAAGCTGACAAAACAAAAACTTGCTTCCAGCCAGGGAATGACTGACACTGTGTAGCATGGCCAAGATTTAAATCAGGGGCCGCTTGCTTGATCAGTGACTTTGTAAATGGGATGGATTTTGTAAACAAGTCAGTCCTTGGGCAAAAAGAATTAATGGATGCAACTTTGTTGACATCAGCACTCAAAACAAGGACAAAGCCAGAGCAGAAGACTTCAATCTCCCAGGATGTTATTGCAGATTTCAAAACAACCTTTTCGGGAAAAATGAGACTTGAAGAACCCTTTAAGAGACTATTAAGTGCAAGAGATTGCTGAATTCAGATACATCAAAAGGTTTCAGAGCGCCTCAATAGGTTTCAACAAATAAATGGATTTTTAATCCATTACCAGTGTTACTTGCAATCTGTCTCATGTGTAACCTTCACCTACAAACCAGTTTGCCTTCCTTTCCCCTTTCGCAATTTAAATCTGTATCAATTAAGCCACTGAGTGTATCTGAAGTGTGCTGCAACTCACAAAAACTTATCCTTTTTAATAAAACTGTTTAGTTGGAAAATACGTTTTCCAGTGTCTTTCTGGTTTGTATGTTGGTTTGTTTTCGTAAACTTCAGTCAAACTGAGGTAGACCTTTAATGAAATACAGATTGTCCTTCATTTGCAACAATTCATTCCAAACTGGGACACCATGCATATCTGCTGTTACAGAACAGGAACTATTTCTAAGGCAGTCCAAATTCTGAAGGGCATACAGTAAGTACAGTAATTTCACCATATCCCAGAGCAGTGATGAAATCTGAACTGTTTTACTACCGGTTTGCTGGCTGCGCATGTGCACTGTGCACACGAATGCACAGTGTGAAGTGCGTGTGCATACACAGTCCACACCATGCACCAAATGCAAGGTGCGCACTTGCGTGCGCAGTGCACACCAAAAGGCAGCATGGGGTAAGTAGAATAGCGGGTGATCAGCTGTGGTGCTCAATCTTTTTTTTTACTTTTAAAAGCATTTTTTTAACAACATTTATTTATTTATTTATTTTATTTATTTATTCAATTTTTATACCGCCCTTCTCCCGAAGGACTCAGGGCAGTGTACAGCCAAGTAAAACAAACAATATAATATACAATTAAAATACGAATTAAAAAACTTATTACATAATTGGCCTAAAACTTTGGAACATAAACTAAAACCCACTAAAAATTACTAGTAAAAAAATTTAAAACCAATAAAATTTAAAACCAATAAAATTTAAGCCAGCCCTGCGCGAATAAATAAGTATGTTTTTAATTTGCGGCGGAAGGTCCGAAGGTCAGGTATTTGGCGTAAACCCGGGGGAAGCTCGTTCCAGAGGTAGGAGCCCCCACAGAGAAGGATCTACCCCTGGGGGCCGCCAGCCGACATTGCTTGGCGGACGGCACCCTGAGAAGTCCCTCTCTGTGTGAGCGTACGGGTTGGTGGGAGGCATGAGGTAACAGCAGGCGGTCCCGTAAGTACCCAGGCCCTAAGCCATGGAGCGCTTTAAAGGTAGTAACCAACACCTTAAAGTGCACCCGGGAGACCACAGGTAGCCAGTGCAGTCTGCGCAGGAGTGGTGTTATGTGGGAGCTACGTGAAGCTCCCTCTATCACCCGCGCAGCTGCATTCTGAACTAACTGAAGCCTCCGGGTGCACCTCAAGGGGAGCCCCATGTAGAGAGCATTACAATAATCCAATAATCCAATACAATAATAATTTGGCAGAATAGGTTGTAAAAAATGCTTTTAAGAGTTAAAAAAAAGGCTCTGATGATCAGGCAGCTCATCTGGGATTGTCATAGCCCCCTTTTTTTTACCTTTTAAAAGCATTTTTTAAAAGAAGTGGCAAGCAGGGAAGCGGGGGACCAGGCATTGGGTGGGCATGGGCTGGGGGAGGGGTGTTAGGGATTTTTGCTCCTGGTTCTCCGAACCACCCACCACCATCGCTACTGGATCGCTCGATCCAATCCAAACCGGGAGCATTTCACTCCCATCCCAGAGACAAAGAGATGGGTATTTCATTTGGACTTCCTTTTCCTATTTTCCTTTTCTTGTCCAGATGTCCTCCATTTATTTAGAACTTGGCATCCAAACCAGTGCTTCTCAACCTGGACAACTTTAAGATGTATGGATTTCAATGCCGAGAATTCCCCAGCCAGCATGGGGTGGCTGGGGAATTATGGATGTTGAAGGTCACACATCTTAAAGCCCAGGCTGACAAACACTGAGGCAAACTAACCTTTTTTGTTCTGCTTGTCTTCTTTTCTCCTTTGTGATTGTTTAAAAAGAAGGAATATGGAAATAATGGGCCTTCCCGATCAAGTTTGTTTATTTGTTTGCTTGTTTGTTTAGGCGACACTAGTCTGGTCAAAATAACTGACCATGGGAATTGTCACAACAGTTTCTCATTCCTGGCCTAATTTGGTCTTTCTTTTTCTTTCTTTTTTTTATTGAAAAAGTTTTAAAAAAACAAAAACATTTCCCCCCCCTTTTTTCCCCCTCCCTCCCAGAAAACCCCCATCCCCCCTCCCTCCCCCCCCCAGCTTCCCGAGTCAATCACAAGGTATTGTTATACATAAACCAAACATAGAATAAAATTTTCCCTTCCAATCCAATTAACCTCATCCAAAGCTTTTCATCTCCCAACCCCCTCCCCATTACATAAAATAACTTCCTAATTATTCAAAGGCAATCTGATATTTCTTAATCTGATATCTGTTTTGTAGATAATCAATCCATTTTTTCCATTCAATTAAATATCTTTCCTGTGTATTGTCTTTTAAAAAAGCTGAGATTTTAGCCATCTCAGCCAAATTAATGACTTTCAGTATCCATTTTTCTATTGTAGGTACCTCTTCTTTCTTCCAGTATTGTCCAATCAACAGTCTTGCTGCTGTTATTAAATTCAGAATCAGTTTAGTCTCAATCCCTGTACAATCCGTTATAATTCCCAAAAGGAAAAATTGTGGCAGTTTTGGTCTTTCTTTTTAATGGGCTCTAAAACAGATGTAAATTCTGGAATCGTATCATTGACACAGAGAAATAGGCTCTAACCTAATGTGTTCATTTGCAGTTCATTGCCTTTAAATCTCATCATTCTGCTCTGACTGGACAATCCATGCAGCTAACAGCACAGTATGCAATTTTGCAATTGCAACAAATGTAATTAGAACTTTTATTCAGTTTAAAAGAATTTAACAAATTAAAATAATTTAAAAATAATGCATAGGTACTAAATTTACTCAAAAGGCCAGGTTAAAAACATGTGCCTTAATTCCTTTTCTAATGGTGGATGAGGTGGCCACCAAATGAAATTCCCCAGGGAAAGCTTTCCAACTTGGGAACAACACAGGACAAGATAGTTGACAATCAGGCTTCTGAACGCAGCACCAGCACCTTTAAGAGAGTTTGTCCTGCAAATGTTAGTGTTTGGACAGTCTTCATAAAAGGGGAGGTAGTGCCTTAGATCAGGGGTATCCAACAGTGGTTGGTTTCAAAAAAAATTACTACCGGTTCTGTGAGTGTGGCTTGGTGGGTGTGGCATGGCTTGGTGGGCATGGCTTAGTAGGTGTGGCAGGGGAAGGATACTGTAAAATCTCCATTCCCTCCCCAATCCAGGGGAAGGATAATACAAAATTCCCATTTCCTCCCGATCAGCTGGAACTTGGGAGGCAGAGAATAGATAGGGGTGAGGCCAGTCAGAATTTTTACTACCAGTTCTCCAAACTACTCAAAATTTCTGCTACTGGTTCTCCAGAACTGGTCAGAACCTGCTGAAACCCACCTCTGGTCTCCAACCTTGGCCACTTTAAGACTTGTGGACTTCAACTCCTAGCAAAGCTGGCTGAGGAACTCTGGGAGTTGAAATCCACAAGTCTTAAAGTGACCAAGTTTTGGAGATCCCTGCCTTAGATAGTCAAGCTCTGAAGTCTTCAGGGCTTTGAAGTTTAAAATAAATTTTATTGAACCGTGCCTTAAAAAAAAAACCCGCTCTTAGTGTAGTTTTTTCAACACAGGCTGGGCATACGTTCCCTTTTGGGAACTGAGTATTCAAAGGTATCAAAATATATATATAACTGTATAGGCACATGGCTAATATTAAAATCCTATGCCTGAAAAATGTTTGTTGTAAATTGGTGTGACAGTTTTGTCATGGTTATGGTAGGATTACATAGAGGTGCATGATGGCCTAGTGGTGAAGACACTCGCCTCCCACTCAGAAGGTTAAGAGTTCAAGCCTAGGTAGCAGTAGGTATTTCTCTCTCCTAGGGCAGAAAGGGAAAAAAAATTCCGCTGCAAATTTTGCATGGCATCAGGAAGAGCATCCAGCCAGTAAACGCTCAGCTCCATCCAGTTGCCCTGACTCTATCCCGAATTAAAGGGTAGTAAAATTTACAGGGTCGTAAAAAGAGAGTTTATGTTAGGGGTACATAAATATGAGAGCAAGTTTGATATAGTGCAAGGGTAGTCAACCTTTTTATACCTACTGCCCACTTTTGTATATCTGTTAGTAGTAAAATTTTCTAACTGCCCACCGGTTCCACTGTAATACGCCGTGTATCGCCATCTGCGCATGCCTCTTGCGCATCGTGGATTGGGTTTGGGGGGGCGCCGGCTACCAGCTCTGCTTGTCTGTTACAGCTGGGTGGTGTGGGGGGAGATGCGCGAGCTATTCTGGGACGAGGCTCCTTTGTTTGTGGTCGCACTATAGCGCCATTTAGTTTCCATCTGCTGCCATCTTCTATCTCCCAGCGACCTGTGCGTTCTCACAGAGAGGGACTCCTTAGGGTGCCGTCAGCCAAGCAATGTCGGCTGGTGGCTCCCAGGGGAAGGGCCTTCTCTGTGGGGGCTCTTACCCTGTGGAACGAACTTCCCCCTGGATTTCGACAACTGCCTGACCTTTGGACCTTTCGCCGCAAACTTAAGACTTATTTATTTCGTCTTGCTGGACTGGCTTGATTTTTTTAAATTTTTAGATGATTTTATGGGTTTGTAATTTTTATTAATTTTATAGGGTTGATCGTATTTTAATATTCGGCCAAATTGAATAAGTTTTTTAATGTTTGTTTTTAATATTGTATGTGTTGTTGTTGTATTTTATTCTGGCTGTAAACCGCCCTGAGTCCTTCGGGAGAAGGGCGGTATACAAATTAAAATATTATTATTATTATTATTATTATTATTATTATTATTATTATTATTATTATTATTATTATTATTATTATTATTATTAATTTATTAATTTATTTATTTTTCACATTTATATACCGCCCTATCTCCCTAGGGACTCAGGGCAGTTCACAGGCACTTAAAAATACATATAAATACAAACTAAAATAACAAGTAAAAAACTTATTCCATAGCCGAATTGTTAAAACCATATAAATAATAAAACCCATTTAAAACCAATAAATTTAAAATCTAATCCAGTCCCGCGCAGATGAATAAGTGTGTTTTAAGCTCGCGACGGAAGGTTCGGAGGTCCGGAAGTTGACGAAGTCCTGGAGGGAGTTCGTTCCAGAGGTGAGCCCCAGAGAAGGCCCTCCCCCTGGGTGTCTCCAGACGGCACTGCCTAGCTGACGGCACCCTGAGGAGTCCCTCTCTGTGAGAGCGCACGGGTCGGTGAGAGGTATTCGGTAGCAGTAGGCGGTCCCATAAATAACCCGGCCCTATTATTATTATTATTATTATTATTATTATTATTATTATTATTATTATTATTATTATTATTATTTCACTTATGTAACGTGAACTAAACTTATGCGCGGGTGACACAAATAGTATATTTTCAGAAATTTAAATTGTCACGGGGAATTTTATGAAAACCTAATGAAAATGTTTTTAAATAATGCTATGAATTTTTTTTTAAAAGTCAATTAAATTAAAAAAGAGAAAGTGCTTCAGTATCGGACAAAACCCCTACCGCCCACCATGAAAGCTGGAACGCCCACTAGTGGGTGGTAGGGACCAGGTTGACTACCACTGGTATAATGGTTAAGGCATCAGGTTAGAAAACAGGAAACTGTGAGTTCTAGGTCCATTTTGGCACAAAGCCAGCTGGGTGACCTTGGGCCAGTCACTTTCCCTCAGCCCTAGGAAGGAAGCAAAGGTAAATCTCTTCTGAAAAACCTTGCCAAGAAAACCGGCAGAAACTTGTCTAGGCCGTCTCCAAGAATCGGACATGATTGAACAGAAGGAGAAACAAAAACATAAATTCACAGAGGTAACTGCCAAGCATCAATCAATAACCCTAACCATAACCCATTTTGAGTGGGGATGGGAAGGATGAGACAGCCAAAATAAACGGAAGGAGTCATTTGGAACAAGCAAACAAGAAATATGCCACAGACTCGCACTTGATAAAGCAGCCACGAAGGGCTTGGAAAAGATATTCAGCTGCCATGGAACAACTACTATACCTACAAAGAACAGAATTGCACCAGCCACAACAATCGATGGAAGCAAACATTGGACTCTGAAGGAGCAGGATAGGTTGGTGCTTTTGAACTTTGATATTGGAGAAGACTTCTAAGAATACTGCGAGAAGCCAAGAATACAGCAGAAAGTTCAATCTGCAATCTTAAAAAAAAACCTTCAAATTTCTTGGTAGTCAAACATAGGCTTCCATTAGTTAAAATGAAAGAGGAACGTATATGGCAGGGGTGAAATTCAAATTTTTTTTCTACTACCGGTTCTGTGGGCGTGGCTTGGTGGGCATGGCAGGGGAAGGATACTGCAAAATCCCCATTCCCTCCGCACTCCTGGGGGAAAGATATTGCAAAATCTCCATTCCCAGCCCACTCTGGGGCCAGCCAGAGGTGGTATTTGCCGGTTCTCCGAACTACTTAAAATTTCCACTACCGGTTCTCCAGAATCTGTCAGAACCTGCTGAATTTCACCCCTGGTATATGGAGTTTTAACAGTTATTAAATTTTTACAGTCACCTTAAAACATTTTCTTAATATGCTTTAGCAAACATAGGTAGTTATAGATAGGTGGTTCTCCTCCTATCTCTCTGACCGGTCACAGACGGTGTCAGCAGGGGGACAGAGATCGACCGCGAGGCGCCTCACGTGTGGGGTGCCGCAGGGGTCAATTCTCTTGCCTCTCCTGTTCAACATCTATTTGAAGCCGCTGGATGAGATCATCAATGGTTTTGGGGTGAGGTACCAACTGTACGCTGATGATACGCAGCTGTACTTTTCCACCCCAGGCCACCCCAACGAAGCTGTCGAAGTACTGTCCCGGTGTCTGGAAGCCGTACGGGTCTGGATGGGGAGAAACAGGCTCAAGCTCAATCCCTCCAAGACGGAGTGGCTGTGGATGCCGGCACCTCGGTACAGTCAGCTGCAGCCGCGGCTGACTGTTGGGGGCGAATCATTGGCCCCGATGGAGAGGGTGAGCAACTTGGGCGTTCTCCTGGATGGGCGGTTGTCTTTTGAAGATCATTTGATGACCGTCGCCAGGAGAGCTTTTTATCAGGTTCGCCTGATTCGCCAGTTGCGCCCCTTCCTTGACCGGGGTGCCCTATGTACAGTCACTCATGCTCTTGTTACGTCTCGCTTGGATTACTGCAATGCTCTCTACATGGGGCTCCCCTTGAAGAGCATCTGGAGGCTCCAGTTGGTTCAGAACGCAGCTGCGCGGGTGATAGAGGGAGCCACTCGTGGCTCCCATGTAACACCACTCCTGCGCAAGCTGCACTGGCTACCTGTGGTCTTTCGGGTGCACTTCAAGGTTATGGCTACTACCTTTAAAGCGCTCCATGGCTTAGGGCCGGCGTACTTACGGGACCGCCTACTGCTACCAAATGCCTCCCACCGACCAGTGCGCTCGCACAGAGAGGGACTCCTCAGGGTGCCGTCCGCCAAGCAATGTCGGCTGGCGGCCCCCAGGGGAAGGGCCTTCTCTGTGGGGGCTCCCACCCTCTGGAATGAACTTCCCCCAGGACTTCGTCAACTGCCTGACCTTCGGACCTTCCGCCGCGAGTTGAAGACTTACCTATTTATTCGCGCAGGACTGGCATAGAAATTTTAATAGTTTTTAATATTTGATATAAATTTTATGGGGTTTTTACGGTTTTAAATGGTTTTAATTTTGGCCTTATATCTAATAAGTTTTTTAACTATTGTTTTATTGTGTATATAATTGTTGTTTTATTTTGGCTGTGAACCGCCCTGAGTCCTTCGGGAGAAGGGCGGTATAAAAATTCAATAAATCTAATCTAATCTAATCTAATTGGAATTGGGCACCTAGACTCTGCATCCATACAGGTGCTAGGTTCTTGTATTTTTTTACTTTTACTTGTGTGTCACCTCCGTGATTTAGAAAATAAAATCTTACAGAAGTGTCTTTGATTATCTTTTAGAACCAGATCTTTAGAACCAGAGCCTCACTGTTTGATCTGAAGCCTGGAAAATGGGAGTTTTCAGAAGAGTTTCATGGGGCTGAAGCAATGGTGGGTTTCACTTACCTTTGCTACCGGTTCGCTCACCTGAACTGGGGCGAACCGGAAGCAACCCACCACTGGGCTGAAGGAACATAATAATAGTAGAATAGGTAGAATTACTGGGACATAATAATAACTTGCTGTTTTGCTTCTGTAAGAATTGCTTTGCTAAGAATTGGAATTGCCTCGGCCATTTGCTTCTACCAGTGATCTAGTTTCTGTTATCTTGTTTTTTTATATACAACCGTGCCTGGTGGATATCTCAAGAAGTGGGGTATGTCATGGTTTGGCAGGGTTACATCGGGCAAATACCTGTGTTACTAAGCACCCAGCCCCCCTGTTGCTAAACTCTCAACTCCCCCTGTTCCATGAGGCACTGCCAAAGGCAGGCATGGGCCAGGGGGCCAGAATTGGGTACTAAGCTGATGTCTCTGAAGGTATAAAAGGACACCATACCTTCTTCAGGGTGTGGCCTTCCACTGTAGGCTCTTTGTCTGTATGTTGTGGGATGGTCTACCCAGTGGTGGGATTCAGCCAGTTCGCACCACTTCGGGACAACTGGTTGTTAACTTTCTGAGCAGTTTGACAAACTGGTTGTTGGAAGAAATCATTAGGGCAGAGAACCGGTGGTTAAATTACTTGAATCCCACCTCTGGGTCCACCCAGCACTTCTTTGTACAAATAAAAGCTGATATTTTTCCAAGCCTCTTCTTGGGTCTCTCTCTGTCGCATTCTGGTGACTCAAGTACATTTTTGGACCTTACAGGGCCTTTCCAAATGTATAACTTTAAAGGACTAGTGAGCCTTCACACCCACTCAGATAAACAGTCATTTTGGACAGAAAAATAGGCAGCATATGCGATAGATAGATAGATAGATAGATAGATAGATAGATAGATAGATAGATAGATAGATAGATAGATAGATAGATAGATAGATAGATAGATAGATAGGATCTTTTCCAGGCGTACTTCCTACCTTTTTCCTTCGAACCATACTTCCCCAGCCACGCAGGTGGGACTTTCTGGATCCAGGTCTTGGTTTATATTTCCAGCCCTGATTAAGGAAAGGGGGAGGAAAAAAAGAGAGTGAGAGAGATTTGCAACTCCATTTTATGGCTAGTCTTCTTTCCAATTCACAAATCACAAATCACAGCGGGGAAAACAGATAAATGATTCTAGGTGTTGGTTCAGAACTGCAGTGATGCTGGGAAAAAAAACCCAAATATGCCTTTTGATGTTGCACTCTTGCATATAAGTGTGTATTGCAAAGTGTATTTGGTCACTGTCCTCCCTGGCCACCTGTGAGAATAATATTTCCACGTGTCGGAGCGAGATTGTGAGCCTGCTGAGCTTCACAGCTCACTTTCAGCTTGTAATCATCAAGAGTACGGTAATGACATACAAAGATATCGAGGGTTGTTTTTTCATTGGGATTTCAATTCCCCAAATGTTTGGCTAGAGACAGGCTGACAAGTCTCAGAATTGCACTCCTTACTGATTTCAAGACTGCCATTTTGGGAAATGCAGATTTTAAAAAAAAAAAAAATGCCTTAATCTCCAGGAGATCTAGATATCTTCATGCTCCCCACATTTTCATACCCTCCCAAAAAGGAAATATATCACTGAGGCATTCAAAAAAATGTATCACTCACGCCAACAGGTTTGCATAACATTTGCATGTGTTAATTTATCAAGAGGGATGTTTATGTACACATAATGCATTTAAAGGTAAAAATACACCATATCTCACAACAAGCATGGGTGGGAGGGGGGAAACTGTGACTAAGTGAGCTGCGTGACTGCTCGGTCTGTTGTCAAGGTCGGAGGTCCACCATCTGGCTGGGCAGGTGGGCATATTGTGGAGACTTTCACAGATGACAGAGGGGAAGTCTTTCCTCTTTTCAAAATGGATGTCACGGTGGCTATGGTTGACCATGAACACCACATTTAGAAAAGCTGGCAATGCTGTTTTTTTGCCACCCTTCCTCCCCCAGGATATTTCTGCCCTCCCATCTCCCCCTCCCCCAATTGTGGGAATTTCCACTTTAGCTACAGGCCATTTTTACTTTGTAAAATCAAGATCAATCCTGACTGCTCTTTAGAAGGCCAGATCCTGAAGATGAAACTGAAATACTTTGGCCACCTAATGAGAAGGAAGGGCTCACTGGAGAAGAGCCTAATGCTGGGAAAGAATGAGGGCAAAAGAAGAAAGAGATGACAGAGAACGAGGTGGCTGGATGGAGTCACTGAAGCAGTAGGCATGAGCTTAAATGGACTCCAGAGGATGGTAGAGCAGGGGTCTCCAACCTTGGCAACTTTAAGACTTGTGGGCTTCAACCAGCTTTGCTGGCTGAGGGATTCTGAGAGTTGAAGTCCACAAGTCTTAAAATTGTCAAGGTTGGAGACCCCTGTGGTAGAGGACAGGCAGGCCTGGAGGAATACTGAGTTGGACACAACTTCGCAACTAACAACAAAGAATTCCTATGGGATGGAATTGGAGGCTGATATTTCTCTTTCATATTTGTAGCATTATTAGAGTTCATCGCACAGTCAGCCAAATATTCTCTCTACATGGGGCTCCCCTTGAGGAGCACCCGGAGGCTCCAGTTGGTTCAGAATGCAGCTGAACAGGTGATAGAGGGAGCCGCACGTGGCTCCCATGTAATACCACTCCTGCGCAGGCTGCACTGGCTACCTGTGGTCTTTCGGGTGCACTTCAAGGTTTTGGTTACCACCTTTAAAGCGCTCCATGGCTTAGGGCCAGGGTACTTACGGGACCACCTGCTGCTACCGAATGCCTCCCACCGGCCCGTACACTTGCACAGAGAGGGACTCCTCAGGGTGCCGTCCGCCAAGCAATGTCAGCTGGCGGCCCCCAGGGGAAGGGTCTTCTCTGTGGGGGCTCCCACCCTCTGGAATGAACGTCACCCTGGACTTCATCAACTGCCGGACCTTCGGACCTTCCGTCGCGAGCTGAAGACCTATTTGTTTATTCGCGCAGGACTGGCATAGGATTTTTAATAGTTTTAATATTTGATATAAATTTTATAAATTTTATGGGGTTTTTATGATTTTAAATGTTTTAATTCGGCCATATGTTTAATAAGTTTTTTAATTCATTGTTTTATTTGTACACTATTGTCGTTTTATCTTGGCAGTAAACCGCCCTGAGTCCTTCGGGAGAAGGGCGGTATAAAAATCCAATAAATAATAATCATAATCATAATCATAATCATAATCATAATCATAATATTCAGACAGGATTTTTGTCTTCCTATTGAGTCCTTCCCAAGGACTTGGGATAGGCAGATGTGGACGTTCCATGGTGTTTGAGGTATCGTTGCAGGATGTAAGCTGTTTCAAATAAAGCTTGCAAATATGCAATTGACTGATGGTGATTTTGTTAATGCCGATGGGATTCAAGTGGTGCCCTAGAAGTTTGAAATCACACCCACGGCAGCTATCAGTATTGGGATCATCTTCGTTTTCTTTTGCCACAGTAGTTCTATTTGCAGGTCTTTCTATTTTGTTATCTTCTCCAGTTCTTTCTCTCCTATTCTGCTGTTTCCTACTACTGCAGTATTCACATTTTTTGCCTTTCTTTCCAACAGTGGTTAAATCTGATGTGATTGTGTTTAAATTCTAAAGTCCCAGAGCACTTTAGCTTCTTCATTTTGTATTACTTTGCCTATTTTGTGGTCTCACCATTTCTTTCAGGCAAATGGTATTTCTTGCAGATATTACAATGCAACACGGTTGTTACTTTGTCATGCCATTGTTTTTAGTTATTGTTAAATACACAAAAATCCAAAATCAAAGCTTTATACATTCTTTAATTGGTGTTGTCCTTAATTGGCATTCAGTTCTTCCCAAGAATTTAGGATGTCATAACGTGTCAGCATAAAGTCAAGATTCCGAGGAAAGAACCCAACCAATTCAGTGATACTTGAGACGTTTAGCTTTCTCAAAGAATTGCTTTATTGAGTCATAGTATATCTACAAATACAAGCAGGGTAGCCTTTTTGTAATTTAAAGATGGAAATTTTTGTCAATGTGCAGATTTTCAAGCTGCTGTCCAAGATTTTTCGGTATGGCACCCAGTGTGCTGATAACCCTTGGGCAGGGGTGAAATGCTCCCGGGTCAGACCAGATTGCCCGATCCAGTAGCAATGGCAGTGGGTGGTTTGGAGAACCGGTAGCAAAAATCCCTGCCCCCCTCCATACTGTTTTGTCCCACTCGCCTCAGTCCGAGCGATGGCTTAATTAGCCGGCACTATCAGCTCTGGCAGCAAACTAGCGAGCGTTTGCCAAGTGTCTCTGTTATCTCCCTTGATGCCGATGAGTCAACAAACAGTACTTCAGCTCTAGTCAAGCAGTTGATTTGCTTGCTACGAAGAGGCATAGCAGCCCTTGCTGCTTTTATATCCTGTGGGGTGTGGCTCCATGACTCAGCACTTCCTAGGCCAGCCCCACCCCTGCTTCTGTTGTTCCCGCCTCTCCTGCCTACGAAACCTAGGGTCCAGCCAGGCCTGATTGCCATCAGCTGGGTCTGGAGGCGTGGCCTGGGGGGGGGAAGAGTAAGGGGACAGAGGCCTCATTATCTCCTCCACCTGGCCTGCCTCTGGCTCCTGGAGCTGAGCCAGGGAATCCGGTGCTCCCGAGGTAAGTCCTGATGGCCCTTCCCCCTCACTTTCCAAGTCACTTTCTGGGAGGGGGCCCAGCTCGGGGGGCACAGACACAACACATGCCCAGCTGAGCCGTGCGATCATCAGAGGTTGTTTTTTAAAAACTTTTAAAAGCATTTTTTCTTCAGCTGAAAAAATGCTTTTAAAAGTTAAAAAAAAAGCCTCTGATGATCGCGCTGCTCAGCTGGGATCATCAGAGCCTTTTAAAAGCATTTTTACAACCTCTTCGGCCAAAGAGGTTGTAGAAAAAATGCTTTCTACATGCTTTGGCCATGCCCACCCAGTAACATTATCCCCCGCCTCACCAAGCCACGCCCTGAGAACCGGTAGTAACAAATTTTACATTTCACCACTGCCCTTGGGCTACCATGGCTGGTTTATGCTGTAATCTTTCAAATTAAGTTTTCAGGTTTTGATACTGTGTGATCTTTTCCAATTCTTTTTTTTTCCCCTGTTCAACTGTCCCCTGGTATTACCACATCAATTATCCACACTCTCTTCTTTTCAAGCACAGTTAAATGTGATGTGTTATCAGCCAAGGCTTTACTAGTTAGTATTCTGAACTCCAACATTATTTTAACCTGCTCCTTTTTTATTATTTTTCCAACAGTATGTTCCCACCAATTTTTCATTACTGGCACATGATAATTTTTACAGATGTTCCAGTGAATCATGTTGGCAACTGTGTTATGTCATTGTTTATAATCAGATTGTGCACTCTTCTTGCATGAACTGAATATATGATATGCTGTTTCTTCTGTCTGCATTTTTAATCATTTGACAATTTTTCAGTTTGGGCCTTGATTGCATTAGTTCAAAGAGATTTTGGTCTTGAGCAGCCAAAATCAAGCCTTGAGTTCCTTTTTTTTTTAAATGTTCCAGTTGTAAGTCATTGCCAGGTTTTATCTTTATCGACATTCCCCTCAATCTTTTGTAGAAATTGACCATGTAATGCTTGTCCTTGCCAGCATTCTGTTCTTGCTTTTATTACATTATTTCAATATTCATGTTTTGTTTCCTGCACGTTCAATAAGTTCCATTTTTTTTTAACTTGCATCAATGCTTGTTCTTGGCTGTCTTTTACGTAATCAGCCAACGCATGCTTTCCTTATTCCACAGTTAGCTCGACTTAAAGTAAACCTCTACGGGGCAGGTATAATCTATCCATCTAATTATGAAGATGTAATACATAATGAATAGTCATTAGCTTTCTTGCTTTTTGGTTCAAACCGCCCAGTGCAGCTTGTGACCAGTTAATAATTCCAGCAATATATCATATCACAGGTGTGGCCCAGGTATTGATGGGTTTAATGGTGTTTCCATCAAATCAATATTATCTTTTCTAATTTTGATAACCAGTTTTTCTGTAACTACCACTGTTGTACTGCAGGCAAGCTGATTGGTCTGTTCAATAGATGTTATTTTAATCCTTGCAAGCGCCTCATTCACATCCTTCGTTATAGCTGCCAGCTCTGTTTTGGATATTACTTTCAGTGCTGGCTGTGTTTGTCTTTCTACTGGTAATTCTGCATATGCCATAATTTTCTCCTTTAGTTCTTTAGCATTTTTTGAGTAGGAGGGTGGTGTCAGTTAATTGGTTGTTTCAGTACTGATTTGTACTGGCTCTGTTGTTATTACTTCTTATATTATATTTCTTATTCTATATTTGCAATTGTTCCGGTCTTATTGTTTTGCGAGTTTTCCATTTTTACAATTTTTCTGAATCTCTTCCAGTTCAGCATCCCTGCATTTTTTTTATTTCTGTTAATAAATCTCCTTTGGTCTGCTAGTCGTTGTTCAGTGACCCTTGAGCCTGGTTAAATTCTTTCCCAATATTCAAACATTCACTTTAAGTATTCTTGCTTTGTTGCTTCCGATTTCCAAGTCATAAAGAAGTGATTTTCAAACACAGTCTACTTTTGTCTTGTCTGTGATTATTGTTCTTCCAGTAATCCTTCAGGGCTTGGCCTGGTTACCTAGCCACGGTTCTTAAATCCCGTTGTGCATATGTCAACAGATCCCCAGAAACTCTAAAATCTGATACAGTTCTTGTTGATCTGGATTATGACTCATCTGATATAGGATTCTTTTTCATTTTTCTCCCTCTAGTAAATTGTTATGTTTTGTTTTGTTTGTATTTTATTCTTTGCATTTTTGGATATCTATCTCTGTTGTGACCTAGGCCCAAGTAGTTATTACAGGATACAATCAGTCCTAAACAAATGCAGTTTATTAGAACATCTGAGAATTACTTCATTCTCAGCTTAATCCAAATTAATTCCAAAACAAAGTCCTTCAGAAAAAGTCCTTCGGCCTTATCACAAACTTTTGTCTTTTTGGTACCCTGCCAAAGGCTTTTCTTGGCAAAACCCCACAAAGTTCAGAAATAAGACACGCCGACTAGAAATCAATGTAGCAACGTTGCTTTCCTACAAAGAGCCCAAGAGCTGTTGCTGCTCTTTTAAGCCTTATGGGAGGCTTAAAATAATCTCCTGGCCCTACTCCCAAGTCGTCCTTTTTGTTTTAGCTGCTCTTGCCTTCTGGAAGTTCTTCACATGCGTGCACTAGGACAGGCTTCTCTTGTTCCTCTGCCTCTCTGCTGTCTGCCTCTGGAGGCTCCGGAGTCCGCGAATCACTCCCAGATGGCCCTGGCCCCATCTCTGCCTCCAAAGCAGAGCCCTCATCTGGACCTTCCCCAGAGTTCAGGACTGGCCCATGGTCCTCCCCATCCTCCTCACTGTCTGACTCCGCTGCTAGCTCCACCAGCTGATGGTGGATCACAACAATCTCCCTCAAAATTGGTTTTTTTGTTTTTTTTTTGTTTTACATTTTGGTTGATGAATACCTTTAGTCTGGCTCTTCTGCTAAGTCCTGTCTTACCTTTCTGGTAGAATACACTACTGTCAGTATAGCTTTCAACCCACTCAGAGCATCACAAGCCCCTCCATCATTCTTATTGTTGTGTCCTGAGGTTGTAATACTTATGGTCCATCGCACAGTCACCCAGATGTTCAGACTGGATTTGTCATTTTTATCCAGCTACTGAGTCTTTCCCAAGTACCTGGGACAGGCAGATGTGGATGTATGATAGTGGTAGAACAGCAGTGAAATGCACTTACCTTCGCTACTGGTTCAGAAATGTGAGCGACTGTGTGCCTCTTCTGCGCATGTGCAGAGCCTTCTGCGCATGCACAGAGGGTCAAAAATGGGACGTAATAATGTCCTGGTGGGTGGGCGGAGCCCTCCGTGCCAGCCCTACCGGTTCGCACGAGCCGGATAGATCCACCCGGATTTCACTGCTGTGTTAGAGGTATCATTGCAGAATGTAAGCTGTTCTGAATAAGGCTGCCTTTCACAATTGACTGATGGCGATTTTGTCAATGCCGATGGTGTTCAAGTGATGTTTCAATTATTTTGGGATGCACCTAAGGTCCACATTACTATTGGTATTATCTTTGCTCTCTTTTGGCACAGTTGTCATATTTCTGTTTGGAGGTTTTTGTATTTTGTTATCTTCTCCAGTTCCTTTGCTTCTATTCTGCTGTCTGTAGGTATTGCCACGTCCACTATCCAGACATTTTTGTGAGGGGTCTTTGGTGCTCTCTGAGCTTGCTTGTTCTGTTGCAGACATTTCATTACCCTAACTAGGTAACATCATCAGTGGTAGTAAGGATGCTGAATTTATATTCTGGTGTCTTGCCTGTCTTTGTGGGTGGGGAAATGTCAGGGGTGAAATCCAGCAAGTTCTGACAGGTTTGGGAGAACCGGTAGCGGAAATTTTGAGCAGTTCAGAGAACCACTAAATACCACCTCTTGACTGGCCCCAGAGTCGGGTGGGAATGGAGATTTTGCAATATCCTTCTCCAGGAGTGGAGTAGGAATGGGGATTTTGCAGCATCCTTCCCGTGCCATGCCCACCACGCCCACCAAGCCACGCCCACAGAACCAGTAGTAAAAAAAACTGGATTTCACCACTGGGTAACATGCCTGGTAGGTACCAAGAAGAGGGTCTTAGGACATTATTCTGGAGATCCCAGCTATAGTTACTCTCTGTCGATGAGCAATTTCAAGGTTTTCCTTTGCATTCTTAGAGTCTTTCTTGGGATTTGATATCTTTTAAACAGAAGACTGTCCTCTGAAGAGACAACTACTCAATTTATTTGTTTGGAATATTTATAGGACCACCCAGTTTAAATGAGCTGACCCTGGTGGCATATTTTTTTGTATTTTTTGTATTTACATTTATATCCCGCCCTTCTCCGAAGACTCAGGGCGGCTTACAGTGTATAAGGCAATAGTCTCATTCTATTTGTATATTTACAAAGTCAACTTATTGCCCCCCCCAACAATCTGGGTCCTCATTTTACCTACCTTATAAAGGATGGAAGGCTGAGTCAACCTTGGGCCGGGCTTGAACCTGCAGTAATTGCAGGCTGCTGTGTTCTAATAACAGGCTTCTTACCAGCCTGAGCTACCACGGCCCAAGGTAGCATATCAAAAAATGATCAAGCAAAAATGCAAAAAAAAAAAAAAGTTAGCATGTGCCCATTAAAACTAATTCAAACAATTCAATGGTGATCAGAACTAAAATAAACTACATCATTCAGTTGGGACTTCTCATTCTGACTCAGGCACCTGGGAAATCAGCCAGGTCTTAAGTGCCTTTCTAAACTTTCTAAACACCTGCAGTGTCTTTATCCTTGTTTATCTGGGATAATCCCTGACTTTTGGGACCAGTTCCTGTCATTAATCGGAGAAAGATCTGGGGTGTTATTAAAGATGTATTTGCATGCATCTATACGACAGCTATATGGGTATCCTTGACTTAGGATTGTAATAGAGCCTTGCATTGACAAATTGTGTTGGTTTTTAACCAGGTCACTATGTGCACCGTACATAATTTTATGACCGTTTTTGTAGTGGTCATTAAACAAATTCAGCAGTAGTAAAGCAAACTCCATTATCATAAGTGAACACCGCCACTATTAAGCAAATCCGTTGTCTGCAATGGGCATTTTTTGGGCAGAAACCGAAAGTAAACAATGCCCAAAATGTCATAAATCATGGTCACATGACCACGGGAAAAATAGTAAGCCAAGACAACCGTAATGTCCAGACTTCTCTGCAATGTTGTATGACAGCTTCACATCCAGATTTTGACAAAAATTGAAACCTACCATCCTCAAGTGGTCTCTCCCTCCCTTCCGCCCCCCCCCATCCGGCAAACTCTTGTGGCTTCATCCAAAGTGTGGGAAGCCCTATATCACACAAATGGGGTGCAGGCAGGGAGTTGACATTTTGCTGAGCTGCCTGTTTGCATAGGCATTTTAAGCTGCGCAAGTGTTTGTGATACTTCTGAAAGATTGGAAGAGTAATATGAGGATATTGAATTTCAGAGAAGGGATGTTGAATCTCAACAGTAGAACACCAAACACATTTCGGAATAGTAAAATCCTTGTTGCCAATATTTTGCCTCAGTGCTTCTCCCTTCTGTATTCACCCTTAATATGAATCATTTTGTGGAAGAAGAATTGGAATGGAATCGGAAATTTCACATTGCTCCATCATTAGCTTGCTTCCTCCTCTCTGTATGAAATAACTGTGAATTTGACTGTGCAAATCTCTGCATGGATAATTAAGGGAGCAAAATTAAGAAGAGTACTCCGTGAAGGCAGAAATAGAAACATTTGTGTGAACTAAAATTTCTTTCATAAAATTGTTGCTATTCTTCTTATTTCCCACCATTTTTGTTGTTGTTCCCCTACTGCAGTATTTCTCAAGCTTGGCAACTTTAAAATGTGTGGACTTCTTACTCCCAGAATTCCCCAGCCAGCTGGAGAATTCTGGGAATAGAAGTCCAAACACTTTAAAGTTGCTAAGTTTGAGATACATGATTCTGTTGATTAGACGGCTGATTCATTCATAGTTTAGCATTTCAAGCATGCCAATTATGAGAAAAATTGCAAATCAGTGGGAATTGGTTTCTGTCTCAAAGGTGCTTTTTTTTTGTTTTTTTCAAAACTGGGCTGTTTTTCCCTTAAAGAAGAAAAAGTTTCCTCAGTTGTGAGTCTGATGAAGCTGCTTAGATGAGAAGTGAAACATTTTCTTCCTCAAGGAAAAAACAGTCCAATTGCTTTTTTTGGGGGGGAAAACCCCCACACCTTTGAGACTACTACAATCTGGATGACTGAGAATCTCCAAAGTCAATTGGTTTGTTTCTTACTGGGGAATGAAACAGTGGCTGTGTGGGGAAGTGCCTTGAGCTGGTAACTTGTTTTCTTTAAAACAATATGAGCTCTGTCTTTTCAATGCAATCTCTACCTGGATTTCCAGGTGGAAAATATCCCTATTTTCCACCTGGTGTGATTTTAGCAACCTCATTTGGGTGAAAACAGGCAACTGAATGGAGCTAGTAGAGTGTTTTAATGGCCGGATGCCTTTCCTGACGCCAATGCAGAGTTTTGTTCAGCAGATATGTGCCCAGACTCCACCCCACAAGGGATTATGGGGTCAATAAATAAAGGTGATGAGGGTGATGATTTGGCTAAAAATGGGGTGATGCACATTTTTCATGACTGCTTCTATGAAATAAGCAGGTTTCAGAATTTTCTTTTAACATATGTTCTCCTTAGTAGAATACTTGGGTATGTGGTGTGCATGTGTTACTAGACATATTTCAGCAGAAGTTGAATAGCCATCTGTCAAAGAAGAGTATAATCCAGTGGTGAAATCTAAAATTTTTTTACTACCTGTTCTGTGGGCGTGGCTTGGGATGTGTGGTGTGGCTTGGTGGGCGTGGCTTGGTGGGCATGGCACGTGAAGGATACTGCAAAGTCTCCATTCCCACCCCAATCTGGGGCCAGCCAGAGGTGGTATTTGCCGGTTCTCCGAAATGCTCAAAATTTCTGCTACCAGTTCTCCAGAACCTGTCAGAACCTGCTGGATTTCACCCCGGTACAATCATCACAGCAATAGGATGGCCTTCAAAATCCCTCCAAAGTCACCCCTGGAACCCTAGGCAAAAGTTAAGCTATGAGCGTAATTGATTCCCAAGAATCAAGATTCCCATACTTACTTTGAAGATAATCTATTGAAATCAAGGGAATGTATTTTTAAGCAAGTGTACATAAGATTCAGTTTGGATACTTGTCATGCAGGCTGTGGTTACTTAATATTTGTGTTCTTAGTCAACCTTGCTAGGGGACATTGAAGAAAAAGTCTCTAAAGAGCAGAAGTAATTTAGAAATATAGATCATCTCCCCAGTTCTGTTCTTTCAATAACTAATGCACTTTAGAAATGCCATAGCTCAGTGGTCAAGCATTCGGTCTGCATACAGAAAGTGTTTGGTTTTCAGTTCTGATCTCTGCCCTGGTTAGAGAATTTGTAAATGAAACAGAGGAAATATCCTTTCCTCTTTAGCTTTAAGAAGCCTTAACACACACAGCATACCCTGGCTCCTTCTAGATATGGCAGACAAGTAAAGCTAGCATTTCTTGCCAATATGACACCAGGCAGAGAACATATGTATGACTGGAGTTGTAATTCAACACATAGGAGACCATCAGGGGCAAGAAGTCTATATCCAAACTTCACCGGACTACTTGGGTGCCATAATCAGAACTCAATTTCTACGACTTTCTAAGCAATAGTCTTGTTGTGACCCAGGCCCAAGTAGGTAGTAGTAGACACAAGCAGTTCAAAAACAAACAGACTTTATTAGAACAGCTGAGAATTAACTCATTCTCAGTGTAGTCCAAACTAAATCAAAGCAAATTCTTCATAACACAATTCTTCAGTCTTATCACTTTGGTCTAATTAGGCAAACTGCCAAAGGCTTTTCTTGGCAAAAGTTCAAAAGCAGAAGACGCCGACAAGAAATAAATGCAGCAAGACAAGGAGCAAGGCTGTTTTCCGGCAAGGAACCCAAACGCCATTGCTGGTCTTTTAAGCCTTATGGGAGGGGCCAATCATCTCTTGGCCCTATTCCCGAGTCATCCTCTTTGCTTTAGCTGCTCTTGCCTTCTGGCAGCTCTTCTCATGCATGCATTAGGAACAGGCTCCTCCTGTTCCTCTGCCTCACTACTGTCAGTCTCTGGAGGCTCCGGAGTCTGCACATCACTCCCAGATGGCCCTGGCCCCACCTCTGCCTCCGACGCAGAACTCTCATCTGGGCCTTTTCCAGCCTCCAGGACTGGCCCATGTTCTTCCTCAGCCTCATCGCTGTCCAACTCCGTTGCCAGTTCCGCAGGCTGCTGGCAGACCACAACAAGTCTGTCTTTTCTATAGTTGGTTGGAGAAGCCACCGTGACTAGGTTCATATGTTACATAAGTTTAAAAAAAAATAAACTAAAATACCAGGATACATAACACACTAACAAAACTACATTGCATGAATCTGATCATTTTAATTATTTTTAAGAGAGTGGGGAAATTTTATCTTGTATCCCTCCCTATCTGCAAACATATACAGCTAGTCCTTGGCCTATGACTAGTTGCTTAGTGACCATTTGGTCTTACAACAGAGCCCCCTATAGGTATTACAACCTGTTTCCAAGGTTCTGAAGGCTGCCCCCCTCCCCCCATGGTCATATGACTCCAATTCAGATGCTTGGCAATTGACCTTCATTTATGGAATTTTACAGTGTCCTGCAGTCTTGAGACCGCATTTTACATAATTTTTTTTGCCAAAAATCAGCATTTACTTCTAGTTTTTGGCCAAAAAGCTTCATGGCAGACAATGGGTTTGTTTTACAACCATGACATCAGCTTTATGACTGCAACATTTGCTTAATGACCATCACAAAAAAGGTCATAAAATCAGGTCGGTCACATAGTTGACTGCTTTATGACCATCACAACCTATCACCAGAATGGACAGGGTCCATTACGGCCATAAGTCAAGGACTACCTGTACTTGTTTTGTGTTGTCGAAAACCAGTTTTGCAGAACAAATTTACTTTGACTTCCGTTTTGGTGGACTGAAGTCTCCTTCGTCAGATCCACACTCTAATCTTGAACTCACATCACACAAATAAGTCTCTCTGTTTCGGTGTTTCACTAAATGACCGTCTATTCTACATGCATTGGATCCTAGCAGGGGGGGAAAATTGGTGATTGTGCATTGATTCTTTAGGAGATGGCAGGAAAGCCTTCATGAAGTCCATTGGAGACATAGCTGATCTTGCGGTAAATTTGACCTGGGGTGTGTGTGTGTGTGTGTGGATTTATTATTATTATTATATGATGGTTTTAAGAATTTTGTAGCCACCCAGAGTCACCTCTGCTTGAATTGTGTGGCTGCATTAATTTGCTAAATAAATAAACATAATCCCCTGATTCACCTCAATGTTTGCCAAATCATTTCCTTCTCTGTAACCCTGAAAAATTGATAGCCGAGAGGGCCAATGCAAAAAAAAAAGTACATTTTAAAAAAGTAAAAAGTAAAAGAACTGGATTGTGTTGTTCCCACCCATTATTGCCCACCCCCACAGCTTGCCCCACAGCAACAGGTTGTTGTCCTCAATTCGGGTCTGAGCCTGATGCCGAAGCCAATGATGGATGTCAGACACGAGGTACAGGTTTTCTGATTGCTTTTTATTGGCGTACTCCAAGGAAAAGGGCTCCTGGCCAAAATGCCAAGAACTAAGAACAAAGGATTAAGAAAGCTTTATATGTTTTCACTAAAAGGGAAGGCAGGACAAGGCGACATAATAAGAAATATCATCTAATAAACATTTTAGTAATAATTCTACAATTTGTTCTATTGCTGTCCCTATTCCTAAGCCTTGGCTAATGAATGCCCCAGGAGTTCTCTAATACACATTTTATTGGCTGCAGGCCATCTGTATTCCTAATTGTTAGCTGAGATCTGCAAGTTGCCAGATTTCTAACTACCCAGAATTGTTACAAGATTTACACATGCATATTTCCTGTAGATAAGCATTCTTTGTTCTTGCCAGACACACTCCCCAATTACAGGCTTCCTGATTTACTTTCAAGTCTGTGTCATGACCTGGCTTTATTTTAGCATACAGCCCATCATGTTTTCCAGCTACTCTGTATAGTAGATTATTTCAACTTTTAACAATAAGATGATAGAGTACAGCAGTCCTATGAACATTCATGCAGCTCTTCTATAGTAAGTACTTGTTGTGCCTAATGGCTCGAACAATAAGATGGAACTGAATTGAATAATAATTACTGCACAATCTCCATTAGGAGAGGAAGCTTTCGTACTGCTTGGCCATAATGCTGTCTAGTCCTTCCTGTTGCAGGAGCAATGAGTGAGAGTGTATGGCAGGGGGACAAACCTACTGCTCTGTGCAATGATCCATGGCATTATAAATACATCTTTACAACCATGGAATGAAGCAGTGGGAAGCATGTGATTTGCAGCTAGGAACAAAGCTGGATAACTTTTGTCCTGGCACTTAATGATTTCTTACCTGTCCTTGAAATGGGCAAGGGAATTACTTCAGGTGAGAAATGAATACTAACCTTATGTACTCCCCGTCACTGTTGCCTGCTTCCAAACTAGTTCTACGTTCCTCGTATGAGAGAGCAGGTTTCTCAGCCTTGGCAAATTTAAGATGTGTGGACTTCAACTCCCAGAATTCCCTAGCCAGCCAGTTGAAGTCTATACATCTTAAAGTTATCAAGGTTGAGAAATACGGTGAAAACACACACACACACACACACACACACACACACACACACACACACACTTATGTATGTATATAGAATAGAATAGAATAGAATAGAATAGAATAGAATAGAACAGAATAGAACAGAACAGAATAGAATAGAATAGAATAACAGAGTTGGAAGGGACCTTAGAGATCTTCTAGTCCAACCCCCTGCTTAGGCAGGAAACCCTAGACCATTTCAGACAAATGGTTATCCAACATCTTCTTTAAAACTTCAGTGTTGGAGCATTCACAACTTCTGCAGGCAAGTCGTTCCACTGATTAATTATTCTAATTGTCAGGAAATTTCTCCTTAGTACTAAGTTGCTTTTTTTTTTTTAAATTTACATCTATATCCCGCCCTTCTCCGAAGACTCAGGGCAGCTTACAATGTATAAGGCAATAGACTCATTCTATTTGTATATTTACAAAGTCAACTTATTGCCCCCCCAACAATCTGGGTCCTCATTTTACCTACCTTATAAAGGATGGAAGGCTGAGTCAACCTCGAGCCGGGCTTGAACCTGCAGTAATTGCAGGCTACTGTGTTCTAATAACAGGCTTTACCAGCCTGAGCTATTACGGCCCTAATCAAGGCTTCTCTCCTTGATTAGTTTCTACCCATTACTTCTGGTCCTGCCTTCAGGTGCTTTGGAGAATAGCTTGACTCCCTCTTCTTTGTGGCAGCCCCTGAGATGTTGGAAGACTGCTATCATGTCACCCCTAGTCCTTCTTTTCATATTCATATACATAAAAGAGTCAAGTAGTCTCATTAAAAAAAACACCAGTTTGCTAAGCCCAATTTAAGCAAGGAAAGATCCAATATTCTGATCATGTTTTGTTTTGAATTTGAAGTTCATTTAAATCATAGCCAAATCATGATTACAGAAATAAGTGAAAGCAACCTGCTTAATTTTTTAAAGAGAGGAGGCTATCTAAAATCTTTATTATGGTCTTAGGCCAGCATAAGTGTATTTCTTGAACAATCAGCACTTAATGTTACAATTGTTTTAAAATATACAAAGACATCAATGAATTTGCAGTGATCAACAGCCTATTTCCAGCCAGATCTGTTGTTGGAATCATTTATCAGGGTTGTCAAGGTTGATTCTCCCCAAATATGGAGTTCTGGCCCCAACATTCATTCTTTCGACATCTTCTGTCTTCAGAAGAAAACCAGTACCTGACATATTTTAGGTTTCAGCCTATTTAGTGGTTTTAGAATGCGAATTAAAATAGTGCAGTATTTGAGGTGCTTAGAAGGCCTGAGTTCAAATCCTCTCTGAAGCTAATGATCCCAGGAACTTACCACCCCATAGGATTGTTGAAAGAATTAAATAGGTATGTCCTATTTTCATGTTGCGCCCCTGATCCATAAAATAAAAAGTGGGTTCTAAGATAATAACCACTTCAAGTATTGCAGTAGCAAAAACTGTCAAGAATTATCATCATAAAGATAAATAAATGTAAGAGAATTTTCAGATGCCTGAACATCTTAAAAGGTCACAGAAGGATTTACTATTTGCTATTATTCCCCCTTGATTGTTGGATGAGATGATCAAGAGGCATCTCTGCTGGATTGGCTGTCTCTGAGATGACTCACTAGAAAATGAAGATTTTTTTTAATAAAGTTTTTTTAAAAAGGAATGCATGCAAGAGAAAAAAAGCAGCCATTTCTGGTGTCAGCTTATTCGTACTACAAAGTTTCCATTCTCTGCTCATCTCAATTGTAGTTTGTTTGGACAGTTCTTCAGATGAAGGGGAATTACCTTCAGGGAAACTACAAATATCAAAGCTATTTTATAACAAGTTAGTTGATGTGCCCACCTAGTCCTGTAGGATCTCATCTGATTCATCAGGGTTGGAGGTGGAACTCATTCATGTTACCCTCTGTTTCTAATAAGGGTAATATCCAGCCATAAGCTACATGGGTTCTACTGGTACTGGCCCTCTAGATACTCATGTGAGGCATCTCATCTGTTGGAACAAATATCCATCTGGTTCAGTTCCAACCAGAAGAAAGGCACTGGAGACAAAATGGAGGCTGGAGGCTCCATTTTGGAAAGAGGGTCCATTTATTGATGAAGCAGAACCACCAAACGTGTGATTCTGGGTAGCTAACCATATGGAGTTGAGAATGAGGGTTTTTTTTATAACTTCTCTGGGCTTTGCACTTGAACTTCCTGTTCCTGTGCAAGAACATGTGTCCTATTGGATGTTGTCAGATTCCCATGGGGCTGTGCAGAGGTTATGTAGGGGTCATAGCTGGCTCTATAGGCAGAGGTGGGGCTGCTGCCGGTTCGCACTGGTTCAGGCGAACTGGTAGTTAAGATTCCGCACAGTTCAGTGAACCGGCAAATCTCACCACTGGCTGGCCCCACCCCCGCTCATTTTTCGGCCTGTTTTCCAGGCCATTTTCATGCTGTTTTTCGGGCTGTTTACAAGCCCACTTTGGGCAATTTTGAGGCAAAAAAAGGCCTGAAAACAGTGCAAAAAACAGCCAAAAATGGCCTAAAAATGATCTTAAAAACGGCCTGACAAACAGCCTGAAAATGGCCCAGAAAACAGTCCAGAAAACAGCTGAAAAGGGTCCAAAAACAATCTGAAAATGGTCAAGAAAAGGGCCAAAAACCAGGCCACAAAATGGGCGGAGGCAGAGCCAGCCAGTGGTGAGATTAGGCCCAACCAGCTGAATCTTACCGCTGCCTTTGAGGCGAGTGGCCGGGAGGCAGGGCTGGGTGTGATGAGTGATGTCACCTACCCAGTCACATGACCAACCGGCCATGCCTAACCAACCCGAGAACCAGTTGTTAACTTATTCAAGTCCCACCACTGTCCTTAGCAGGGGTGAAATGCTCCCGGTTCGGACCAGATCGCCCAATCCAGTAGCGATGGCAGTGGGTGGTTCGGAGAACTGATAGCAAAAATCTGTGCCCCCCTCCCCATGCCCAGCTGAGCCACGTGATCATCAGAGGGTTTTTTTTTACTTTTAAAAGCATTTTTTCTTCAGCCGAAAAAATGCTTTTAAAGTAAAAAAAAAAAACCTCTGATGATCGCGCAGCTCAGCTGGGAGCTAGCCAAAAAATGGGGTGGGGGAGAGTCCATTTTTCCTCCCAGCAAGCTCTGCTAGCCAAACCAAAAAACAGGGGGGAGAGTACATTTTTGGTTTGGCTAGCAGAGCCTGCTGGGAGGAAAAACGGGGGTGTGGGGGGGTGCTTTGCTGGCTGAGGAACTCTGGGAGTTGAAGTCCACAAGTCTTAAAGTTGCCAAGGTTGGAGACCCATGGACCAAGGGACTCCCCGCTTGCTCATAAAGAAAGGAAAAATCCATTCTTTCCAGTCTCGGTCAAACTGAAGGCAGAAAAAGCAAATGCTCTGGACAATCAGATTGTCAGAGTGGGTTTCCTGCATGAAAACCAAAAGAAATAGTCTTCTAACCAAAGTTTAATTGTTGTCCCCTTACAATCTTAAAGCAAGATCTCCAACCATCATGGAACACGTCATCCACAAGGCAGCAGTAGAGGACCCTTATTAATCAACATTACAGGAGTCAATCAGTGGTGAAATCCACATTTCTTTGCTACCGGTTCTGTGGGCGTGGCTTGGTGGGCGTGGTGTGGTGTGGCTGGTGGGTGTGGCAGGGGAAGGATACTGCAAAATCCCCATTCCCTCCTCGCTCCTGGGGGAAGGATATTGCAAAATCTCATTTCCCACCCCACTATGGGGCCAGCCAGAGGTGGTATTTGCCAGTCTCCGAACTGCTCAAACTTTCTGCTACCTGTTCTCCAGAACCTGTCAGAACCTGCTGGATTTCACCCCTGGAGTCAATATAACAACAGGATCCTTTCCCAGCTGCTGTACAATGTTACACATGTTCATTTAAATGATAATTTCCTCATCTGGTGAAATATAATGAAGTTCCTTCTTGGTGGTGGGTTGGGTTTTTTTGGTCATTTTTGCACTAAATAAACAAGAAGATCAGCTCTCCTGCTTCCAAAGTTGTGGCTTTCCATAGACATTATAATGATTCTTAAAATTGTATTTAGGGGTTGGAAAAGAAAATGAAAGATAAATATGATTGTGGCTTTTTCAGGTATGACGAACCCCAATATTTTGATGTCACTTGTAATAAGAGGTTCTCCTACCTAAACATAACAGAATTTCCTTTTTGTTCCCAAGTATCTATCGAGGACCTTCCACAAAATAGCTTCTTAGTTGGAAACCATTAAGAAAGTACGGCAGATTCTTGCTAGTTCTCTTTGGACACCAGAAATGTTGTCCATTAAGACTGGGTTTTACCGAAAGCATATTTTTATAAAATGTGAGACTGTACTCCCAACTGAATCTTTTAAATGGCATCGAGAAAATAATATCTTGTTTAGGTTGGTAAAAAAAGAGAGAGATTAACAGCACTGATATATTTCACTCTCCAATAAAAGAGAATATATGTAGCTCAGGATTCAACTATAGAGTCCCTGGCATTCCCTGCAAATTCTGCACTTTGATGATGTTACCTATTGTAGGAAGTTAAAACCTACCCCTTTCCTAGGAAAATGAGATATTTTAGGAAATATTAAAAGAGCAGAATATTTCCCTTAAAAGGGAGGCAGAAACTCAAGCCTGCTCCTCTTTGTCAATGGGCCATTAAGGCCTGGGCCAGTCTACTCTACATAACAAAGATCTAGCTCCTTCAGCAGAGTCATAATAGGAATCCCAAAGCCCTTTTATTACATCATCACCCAGCAAGAGTCAACCAAACTTGAGACTCAAAAACACAACCTACAAAGTTACCCCTGCATGGCCCCATGGGAGTCCGAAAACCAATCAGAATACAAGCTCAAATTCAAAAGCCCAGAGAGGGCATAAAATCTCAGCCACTCTCAGCATCTCTGCCTGTTTTTTTCTTTGCCCAAGATCTTCAAGGCATGTGATCCTGTCCACCATTAAAACCATCTTTCCAAGCAGCCACCATGTTTCCCAGGTCTTTCTCCCTACTTGGAACTGAACCCAGAAGGATATTTCTTCCAACATTATAGGGTAATGAAATATCTGAAGCAAGCATCCAAGCTCTGAGACCACCAAAGACTCCATATTTCAATTATTCGAATCCCAAACTCTTACAATAAAGTTTGAAGTTGATCTGCATTATCTTCACTCCGTCAGTCTCAAAGGACTGATAACATCCATAAGCCATTCCATGCTCTCCTTCCTTGATCAATAGCAGGGGTGGGCAATTAATTTTCCCAAGGGGCCATTTGAGAAACTGGGTCTGTGTTGGAGGACCCAACCAATAGGCTGAATTTAATTTTGCTCAGAACAACAACAACAACAACAACAACAACAACAACAACAACAACAACAGAGTTGGAAGGGACCTTGGAGGCTTTCTAGTCCAATCCCCTGCCCAGGCAGAAAACCTTACAGCATCTCAGACAGATGGTTATCCAACATTTTCTTAAAAATTTCCAGTGTTGGAGCATTCACAACTTCTGCAGGCAAGTCGTTCCACTTATTAATTGTTCTAACTGTCAGGAAATTTCTCCTTAGTTCTAAGTTGCTTCTTTCCTTGATTAGTTTCCACCCATTGCTTCTTGTTCTACTCTCAGGTGCTTTGGAGAACAGCCCGACTCCCTCTTCTTTGTGGCAGCCCCTGAGATACTGGAACACTGCTATCATGTCACCCCTAGTCCTTCTTTTCATTAAACTAGGCATACCGAGTTCCTGCAGCCGTTCTTCATATGTTTTAGCCTCCAGTCCCCTAATCATCTTTGTTGCTCTTCTCTGCACTCTTTCTAGAGTCTCAGCATTTTTTTTACATCGTGGCGACCAAAACTGAATGCAGTATTCCAAGTGTGGCCTTACCAAGGCATTATAAAGTGGTACTAACACTTCACATGATCTTGATTCTATCCCTCTGTTTATGCAGCCCAGAACTGTGTTGGCTTTTTTAGCAGCTGCTGCATACTGCTGGCTCATATCTAAATGGTTGTCCACTAGGACTCCAAGATCCCTCTCACAGGTACTACTATTGAGCAAGGTACCGTACCACATATACGGTACCTGTGCGTTTTGTTTGGGTTTTTTGCCTAAATGTAGAACCTTACTTTTTTCACTGTTGAATTTCATTTTGTTAGATAGCGGCCAGTGTTCAAGTCTGTCAAGATCCTTCTATAACTTGAGCCTATCTTCTGGAGTGTTGGCTATTCTGCCAGCTTGGTGTCATCTGCAAATTTGATGAGTTCCCCATCTATCCCCTCGTCCAAGTCATTGATGAAGATGTTGAAGAGTACTGGGCCTAAAACAGAGCCTTGGGGTACTCCACTGCATACTTCCCTCCATGTGGATGTAGTTCCATTGAGGACTACACATTGAGTGCAGTTGGTCAGCCAGTTGCGAATCCATCTGGTGGTGATGCTGTCTAACCCACATTTTTCTACTTTATCTAGTAGTAGGTTAGAATAGAATAGAATATAATTTTATTGGCCAAGTGTGATTGGACACACAAGGAATTTGTCTTGGTGCATATGCTCTCAGTGTACATAAAAGAAAAGATATGTTCATCAAGGTACAACATTTACAACACAATTGATGGTCAATATATCAATATAAATCATAAGGATTGCCAGCAACAAGTTATAGTCATACAGTCATAAGTGGAAAGAGATTGGTGATGGGAACTATGAAACGATTAATAGTAGTGCAGATTCAGTAAATAGTCTGACAGTGTTGAGGGAATTATTTGTTTAGCAGAGTGATGGCCTACTTTATGGTCTACTTTATCAAATGCTTTACTGAAGTCCAAGTAAATTATGTCGACAGCATTCCTCTGGTCTACTAATTTTGTCACTTTGTCAAAGAATGCGATAAGATTAGTCTGGCATGATCTGTTTTTGACAAACCAATGTTGGCTTTTGGTTATTACTTTGTTTGCTTCTAGGTGTTCGGTGATTCGTTGCTTGATTATCTTTTCCAGAATCTTCCCCAGTATTGAGGTCAGGCCGATAGGTCTGTAGTTTCCTGGATCTGTTTTTTTTTTTCATTTTTTGAAGATGGGAACTATATCAGCTCTTTTCCAGTCCTCTGGCAGCTCCCCTGTGCTCCAGGATCTTGAAAGATATAGTTCAGTGGCTCTGAGATCTCGTCTGCCAGTTCCTTTAGAACTTTGGGGGGTAATCCATCCGGTCCTGGTGATTTGAACTCTTCTAGGGTAGACAGGTGTTCACTTACCATTTTCTTCCCTATTTTAACTTGTGTTCCTAATCTGTTTTTTGTGGTGCTGTTTTTGATAGGTTGGATTGTTTTTTCCTTTTGTGTAAAGACAGATGGAAAATATGAGTTTAAGTAGATCTGCTTTCTCTCTGTTGCTTGTCATCTTCTTGCCACTTTCTCCCAGCAATGGGCCAATTGTTTCCTTGACTTTTTTCTTGTTTTTAAAATGTTGGAAGAAGCCTTTTTTGTTATTTTTAACTTTTGTCACTAGCCTTTGTTCATTGTGAGCCTTAGCTTTCCTCACTTCATCTTTACAGGCTCGGGCTATTTGCTGATATTCTGCCTTAGTTATTTGCCTCTCTTTCCACTTTTTATACTTGTCCTTTTTGTCTTTCAATTTGTCAGATAGTTCTTTATGCATCCATGCTGGTTTCTTTTGAGATCTATTATTTTTCTTCTTCATTGGTATTGTGCTAGACTGGGCTTTTATAATCTCACTTTTCAAAATTTCCCAAGCTTGTTGAGTTGTTTTCCCCTTGAGGATTCTCATCCATGGAATCCTTTTCAAGCTCTCTCTAAGTTTATTGAAATTAGCTCTCTTAAAGTCCAAGACTCTAGTTTGACTTTGTTCTACTACTTGTATTTGCTTAATGTCAAATTCTAATATTGTTTGATCACTTGCCCCCAAGGTTCCTGTAGCTTCAACACCTTCTATCATTTCATCTCTGTTAGTGAGAATTAAGTCCAATATGGCTGATCCCCTTGTTGCCTTCTCTACTTTTTGGGAAACAAAGTTGTCTGCTAGATTTGTTAGGAATCTGTTGGATCTTCCACTTGGTGCAGAGTTTGTCTCCCAGTTGATATCAGGGTAGTTAAAATCCCCCATTACTACTGTGATGTGCTTCCTACATACCTTAGTTAGCTGACTAGCAAAAAGTTCATCTACTTCCTCTGTTTGGTTGGGTGGCCTATAGTATATGCCTATGGCAATATCATTTCCCCCCCTTTAATATTGACCCAAATGCATTCAAGATAATTTTCATCATTGTTGTGCTCTATTTCTGTAGAGATGTAGTTATTTCTTATATATAGTGCAACTCCACCTCCTCTTTTATTTGGTCTATTTCTTTTAAATAATTTATAGCCCTCTAGCTGTATGTTCCATTTGTGGGTTTCATCCCACCAAGTTTCCGTAATGGCAACAATATCATATCTGCCTTCATTTACTTGAATTTCTAATTCACCCTGTTTATTCCTCATACTCTGTGCATTGGTGTATAGATATTTGAGTCCATTTTGATTGACCTTCTGTTTACTGTCTACATAACCTGTGTTGTGCCTGACTGCCCCTACTTTTTGCCACCTGTTGGATTAGTGCACATGGTATGGCATTCACTATTAAATGCTTGGTTTTGCTTGACAGCAGGGCTGATAATCTTACCCACACAGACATCTATGTTACATGCACTGATAACCCTATTAAATTTGGATTGCTGGGGACAGAAATGTTCTGTATCAATTAATTCTCTGTCCCCGATGTTCAGTTTAAATGTTTATCCAGAAAATCTGTGAATTTATTGCTAAGTAACTCAGTCCCTTTCTTTGATGGATGCAATCCATCTCTTTTGTACAGTTTTTCATTGGACCAGTTGCAGACATCGTGACTAATAAAACCAAAGCCTTCCCTTTTAGACCACTCCTTTAGCCACACATTAAACTCCACTACATGTTGGCCTTTACCTTTTTGTTCCTTATATACTGGTAAAACCTCTGAAAAGATAAGCCTACAACCTATACTACTAAGTTCATACCCCAAGCTCTGAAGATCATTCTGCACAGAAAGTACATCCTTTTGGGACAGATCATTTGTGCCAAGATGTATAACAGCATCAACATCAGAATCCTTACTGGCATTCTTGACTAACTTAAGAATACGCCTCTTGTCTCTGCTGGCAATAGCACAGGCAGACACCTGATCTCTTTCAAAACCTCCATATCCTTTCCTAAATTTACATCCCTTACAATTGAATCACCAATCAGAAGGTGGCTTCTCTTTTTGGATACTGTGCTCTTCTTGTGTGACCGATCTGTAATACCTGATTCACACTTTTCCCTTTCCAAAGTAAGTTCTTCATCTTGGACCATGATCCCCTGCTTGTTTGAGTTATCAGTATCACAACTACCTTGACTTGTCATTTTAGTGTCCCTATTAAGGTCAGCAAGGGCACTATAACTGTTATACTGGGACACTGTAAAAGCTTTGTGTTTATGGTTCACAACTCTCACCCTGCCAGAACCTTTGGTTGTCCATACTGCCCTTCTTCTGCAGGATCTTTGTGGTAGAGGGGACTGATGGCACGGCAGCTCAGTAGAATGGAATGGCTGAATTGGGCACCTAATTTCTGCTTGGAGAGCACAGATTTGAGATTCTAGATAGGTAATCTGTCCACGTAGACTACTAATTTGTTTACAAAGAGGACAGTACCCAAATTTGAAAAGAGTACTGCGAAAGACAGCTGCAAAACAAGTATTGCACTGAACTAAGCCAGTCATTTTGAAATAGAATAAAATCACAATCTCAAGTGGACTAACCCTGAATATATTATTGCTATTTTTGATTTATAGGGATTAGATTAGATTCGCACACTGTTAGGCGCGTGGGTCGCTTTGTGTCTGTACTCACCCCCACTCCCACTTAATTTTATCCCCAACTTAAATTTTATCAGTTTATAAAAAGCAGTAAATTATATGATTATGATTACCTGCTACTGGCAAGAATACACGATATATAACTGATTTACAATTGATTTCTAATTTTTGATTGACCTCATGCAAGCCAGACAGGGAGAGCCAAAGGTCCAGATGTGACCTTGGGGCCATAAAATGCCCAGTTCTGATCAATGGGATAATGCAAAAAGCAAAATACTGTTCAGTGGGTCTCTAAGTCTGTCTCTAACTCTGAGTCTGTCATTTGCACCTCTATAACTGTCTGGTTTGGTTCTGCAACCCAACAAGAAAGACACAGACTTCAGAGGATAATTAGAACTGCAGAAAAAATAATTGCCACCAACCTGCCTTCCATTGAGGACCTGTATACTGCACGAATCAAGAAGAGGGCTGTGAAAATATTTACAGATCCCTCACATCCTGGACATAAACTGTTTCAATTCCTACCCTCAAAACGACGCTATAGAGCACTGCACACTAGAACAACTAGACACAAGAACAGTTTTTTCCAGAAGGCCATCACTCTGCAAAACAAATAATTCCCTCAACACTGTCAGACTATTTACTAAATCTGCATTACTATTAATCGTCTCATAGTTCCCATCACTAATCTCTTTCCACTTATGACTGTATGACTATAACTTGTTGCTGGCAATCCTTATGATTTATATTGATATATTGACCATCAATTGTGTTGTAAATGTTGTACCTTGATGAACGTATCTTTTCTTTTATGTACACTGAGAGCATATGCACCAAGACAAATTCCTTGTGTGTCCAATCACACTTGGCCAATAAAAAAAAAATTCTATTCTATTCTAAGTTACTATGGGTCTTAGAATAACAAACCTTCCTCCATTCTCCTATCCATGCAAAATTGAAATAAAATAAATTGCTAGTTTACTCACCTATCCCCTCTTCTATGATGGAAAGCTATCAGAGAAGAGAAGAGAAGAGAAGAGAAGAGAAGGGAAGGGAAGGGAAGGGAAGGGAAGGGAAGGGAAGGGAAGAGAAGAGAAGAGAAGAGAAGAGAAGAGAAGAGAAGAGAAGAGAAGAGAATCCAAGCATCCCTTCATTTCATTTAAAAGCCCTGGAAGTAGAAGCTAACATATTGGTGATGGGGACAAGGGTCAGCAGAGGCGGGCCTCAAGGCTTCTATCCAGTGGTGGGATTCAAATAATTTAACAACCGGTTCTCTGCCCTAATGACTGGCTGGGTGGGCTTGGCCCAGGGGTGAAATGTAAAATTTGTTACTACCGGTTCTGTGGGCGTGGCTTGGTGGTGGTGGTGGGTAATGTGACTGAATGGGGGTGGCCAACTTTTTCTTTTTTTTTTACTTTTAAAAGCATTTTTTCTACAACCTGTTCAGCTGAAAAGGTTGTAAAAAAATGCTTTTAAAAGCCTATGATGATCAGGCAACTCAGCTGGGATCTCCAGAGGACAAAAAGCTTTTAAAGGGTTCTGACGATTCCAGCTGAGCTGCGCGATCATCAGAGGCTTTTTTTTTAACTTTTAAAAGCATTTTTTCAGCCGAAGAAAAAATGCTTTTAAAAGTAAAACAAAAAACGTCTGATGATCACACAGCTCAGCTGGGGCAGAGGGGGGACAAGGATTTTTGCTATCGGTTCTCCGAACCACCTGCCACCATCACTACCAGATCGGGAGATCCGGTCCAAACCGGGAGCATTTTATCCCTGGCCTGCACCTGGTGGGCCTGGCCAGGGGATGTGATGGGCAGCACTCGGCCTCCTGCACCCCCCTGGGAGCAAAAAACCCATGCCCCATTTTGGGCCTAGTAGGTCTCCCTGCAGCCCCCTGGGAGCAAAAATGGGCCACGGGGGGGGGGCCATGCCGCATCTCCACACACCCCATTTTGGGCCTAGTAGGCCTCCCTGCAGCCCCCTGGGAGCAAAAACGGACCACATGGGGACTACTGGAAGGGGCGGGGATGGGAGGGGCCAGCCAGCAATTTAACAACCGGTTCACCTGAAGTGGTGCGAACCGGTTGAATACCATTACTGCTTCTATCCCCTGGGGGAATGGGCTGGCTGCAAGCTTAGCAGAACTAAACCACTGCAAAGAAAACACCAGCTTTGCTCCAGTTTTCACAAATACAGTCAGGGAAAAAACAACCACATCTTTTAATCCTCCAAACTAGCCAGTCGCACCAATCTCACAGGACTGAATTTGGTTTCAATCTGTAGCAGGGACCTTGTTAATTTTCTTTGGAGATCTGTGTGCATGGTTGTGGTCATCCCTTGATCTCGCTCTATTAATATTCGCCTTTGTGCATCTGGCTGTTTTGTTTTGCTTTGTTTTGTTTTGTTGTTTTATTATTTTCACCCAAAGGGATTATTTTCCTTTAAAAAAAAACTTCACACACTGTACATTGGTTATAAAACTGTCTCCTAAGTGAACCAAAAGTCTCAGCAATCCCAGAAGAAAAAACAGGAGTCATCTACAACCTTTAGTGCAATGACTGCCATAGTCTCCAGTAGGACAAATCAAATAAATAAAACAAAAACAAAATAAAATAAAACAAAAACAAAATAGTCACCAGGTAGGACAAACCAAAGACGCGGTGGCTCAGAGGCTAGGACATTGAGCTTGTCGATCGAAAGGTCGGCAGCTCAGCGGTTTGAATCCCTAGCGCCGCCTAACGGGGTGAGATTCTGTTACTTGTCCCAGCTTCTGCCAACCTAGCAGTTTCGAAAGCATGTAAAAATGCAAGTAGAAAAAATAGGGTCATGTGCCAGCCACATGACCACGGAGACGTCTTCAGACAGCACTGGCTCTTCGGTTTTGAAATGGAGATGAGCACCGCCCCCTAGAATCGGCAACGACTAGCACGTATGTGCGAGGGGAACCTTTACCTTTTCCTAGGACAAACAGGCAGAGCCAACTAGCAGTCAGAAGGCATGATGAAAACTCCTTAATTTCATGGGCAGACTTAACCCAAGGGAAATCATGAGCATCCTAGTCCAAAAATGCTCGATAAGTCCAGTGGCCTGGCACGCTGACAAATCGCCCATCAACAGACACGTAGATATAAACAATATATATCTTCCTCTTCTGTGCAGAAGTGACTGTGCAGACTATGCAAAGGAAATAACCAACAACCCAAAAAGGCTGCAAAAAGACCAAAACACCTCCCCCACCAGCAATCAACACCCAGATGAGCAGAGAGTAACACCAAGATTAACTTCAGACCAACGATCAAGAAGTAAACAATTCCCCAATCTAGGTATTGTTGCCAAGCAAGCTGACAGCTCAACCAAAGAACCCCCCCCCCAGACCACTCCCACCAACACTGACAGGCACGACACTAGAGCAGGAGTCAGCAACCTGCGGCTCTGGAGCCACATGTGGCTCTTTCATCCCTCTGCTGCGGCTCCCTGTCGCCAGTTGGCTCCACAATTGATAAGGCTTTTGGTTAGGACAGGTAGAGGAAAAAGGATGCCGTGCTAGGAGGAGACTCTATGGTGGGGGAACTGGACTTCCGGTCGGCTACAGAATTGAATGGGGGGCTTCCGATTAGGACCTTTGTGGCTCTTTGAGTGTTTAAGGTTGCTGACCCCTCCACGAGAGTATAAATTGAGAGCAAACCACACTTCTGATGTTACCTAGATTGGATAATGAAATCTCTTCAAGAAAACCACCAAGCTCAGAGAGCACCAAGGATCCCTCATTTCAACCCTGAACTGCAAACATTCTCCTTTATTGCTATCCTTGAGTGACAAGAGGAGGAAGAGCCGCAGCCAGGACAATGACAGATAAGAGGCATCTTAGCCCACAGAAGAAATGGGACATAGGAAGCATCTCAGAAGCGAGTTTTCTTACTTCTTTGGAAAGGGAAGGCAAGGAGGAGAAAAGCAGTTTTCAGACTTGGGTGATTCTGTAATACAATAAAAGTAGAGCTAGCACTCATATTATTGGTTTCGTGTCTGGGCTACCTCGAAGGGCTAAGGGGAAGGCAAAAAGGAAAGGAAGAAGAAGAAATGAGGGGAGGAGAAAAAGAAAAGAGAAGGCAGGAAAACTGGGGAAATTAGGGGAATTAGATGTCATAAAGGTTCTATTACTTGGGAACGCATGGGGAATTGGCACATCCCTAGGAAACCGGAGGACAAATACTGAGCCAGAAGCTTTAAATAAAAAGGTCAGAAACCTACAAAATTATAGCTCTGTTAGCTCAGCTTTTGTACTTTGGAATATATTTAGTGGAACTGAAAATAGAATTAGGGTGCACTGCAATCCATATCCAACTGGCGTCCATGGCAAGACTCCTATTGATTTTGATGAAGCTGGGCTGCAACCTTAATGTATCAGCAGTTAGAGAAAATGGAGAAATTACCAGCGGCCCGCATGGCTTTATTAAGCACAAATGATTCATGCCAGACTAAACTACTTTTCACCTGAAAGCCAGTTTCAAATAGGGGAAGGAGTGGGTGGGGACAGACTGCTAGGCTTTTGACTCTGCTCAACACATTACAGGTATAATGGATGGGCAAAAAGCAACTCCCAAAGAGGACACGCAAGATGCTGATTTGTGGGAAACAATCTATTTCTAAATGAGAGTGGAATTCTGCAGGGAGCAGGGCTGATTCAGATGTTGTTCAATACCTCAGAAATGACTTTTAGAAAGAGTGCCTAAGGAAGAGTTCCCAGTTGGAAAGAATGCAAGCACGTTGGAGGACAGACGAGAAGGAAATCTGAATAATTCCAATCAATGGATGTGCTGTGGGCAGCTAGCATGATGAAACAGAGCAAGGGAAATGAAATTGTACACATTCATCACAACACCGATGTTACAAATGTAAGATTTCCCACTGCTCAAGAGCTCAAGCTGCTAAAATGTTTCACAGTTCTATGTATTTTATTGTGCGTCAATTACTGAAGGAGGACAACAACCATATACTAATAAGATTGATGAGGCATTATTGATTGATAAAGTGCAGCACTTCTGGAACTGCACAAATCCCATAATGCTAATCCCAAAGTCAATTAGTTCATTACAAAGCTGGACAGTGATGCAGAAATTGTATTGCTGTACATAAAAGGGGCTCCGTCTGGGAGAGGAAGCATGAGAAGGATACAAGGACCATGATAATACAGTCATTCAGATGGAGACATCAGCATGGGGAGTCAGTCCTCTGTGCTGTAACAAGGCGGATGCCCAACAAATATTGATTGTTGAGCTGTGGTGGAGCAGTGGTTAGAATGCAGACTACTTCTGCTGACCGCTGGCAGTTTGGCACTTCAAGTCTCACCAGGCTCAAGGTTGACTCAGCCTTCCATCCTTCCGAGGTCGGTGAAATGAGAACTCAGATTGCTGTGGGCAATTGTTATGGTCCACAAGCGGCCTGCTGAGCTGGCAGCAGAGTAGGATAGTGATGAGGCTAGGGAGGACAATCGGCCAGTCCTGGAGTCAGGGGAAGGCCCGGATGAGAGCTCTGCATTAGAGGCAGAGATAGGGCCAGGGCCATCTAGGAGCGATGCAGAGGCGGACAGCAGAGAGGCAGAGGAACAGGAGGAGCCTGTTCCTAGTGCATGCATGCGAAGAGGTGCCAGAAGGCAAGAGCAGCTAAAGCAAAAAGGACGACTTGGGAGTAAGGCCAGGAGATGATTGGCCCCTCCCGCAGCAACAGCTCTTGGGCTCTTTGTAGGAAAGCAACATTGCTACATTTGTTTCTAGTCGGCATCTCTTGCTTCTGAACTTCGTGCAGCTTTGCCAAGAAAAGCCTTTGGCAGGATGCCAAAGAAGACAAAGGTTTGTGATAAGGCCGAAGGACTTTTTCTGAAGGATTTGTTTTGGAATTAATTTGGACTAAGATGAGAATGAAGTAAGTCTCAGCTGTTCTAATAAAATATGTTTGTTTAGAACTGATTGTGTCTGGTAATAACTACTTGGGCATAGGTCACAACAGCAATATGCTGACTCTGTAAACCGCTTAAAGAGGGCTGCAAAGTACTGTGAAGTGATATATAAGTGCTATTGCTATTGTGGGCCATTTAGCGAGTGTTGATTTTTAGTAGCCACATAGCTAGACCTTTTCCAGCAGGATCTGTTCTCAATCTGATTCTTCAAGTCTACGAATGGTGCACTCATCACTATAATAATGGAGTCCATAAAAATAGGAGGAGGAAGAAATATTAGATATGTTTGCCATTTTGAGTTGTATATAAAAATAATAAAGGCGGGATACAAATTAAGTAAATGCATAATAAATCCACCTTGCTGCTGATCAGCCTCTTCTTTTCCCTCCTTCCACTTTTCTCAGCATTATAGACTTCCCAAGAGAGCTAGATCTTTGCATCGTGGGTCCAAAGAATGACGGTTTGAGGCTGGTCATTTCTGCCCATGGCTCAGCGGTTAAAGACACTGAGCTTGTCACCTGGAAAGCTGACAGACCAGGTTCAAGACCCAAGCACCACGTGATGGGGTGAGCTCCTGTGACTTGCCGCAGCTCCTGCCAACCAAGCAGTTTGAAAGCATGGACATGCGAATAGATAAATAGGTACCACTTCTGTGGGAAGGTAATAATGTTGCTCGGCATATAATCCTGCTGGCCACATGACCACAAAAGCGTCTTCAAACAATGCTGGCTCCCTCGGCTAAAAAACAGAGGTGAGCATTGCCCCCTAGAATCAGACATGACTGGGCAGAGAAAACCTTTAACTTTCTTTACCTATTTGTGCCTCAGGTGAGACCTCCTTGTTGATTTGTTCAGTGCTCTATTTGTACGGATCAAATGGAACAAGGTACTGTACATATACTTGAAGATAGAACAAGCTTCAAACAGGGGGAGCCCAGAAAATCTAGCACAGTCCTTTGTACTGAATGGGACAACTTTCCATAGCCAACTTGCCATGGCCAGTGCGCTGCAGGACAATTCACCGGGGCACAATTCAATCATTCAGTTTAATTAATGAAAATAATTTAAGAATTATTTTAATTGTTGTCATTCACATTTCATTTTGTCCCTCCTTTGGCATCTTTTCTTTCATCCTTCTATTCCATTAGGAAATAATGGAATAGAAGGATGAAAGAAAAGATTTCCTTGACATTAGTGTAACTCCTGTCCCTCAGCGAGTTGCCCCCCGCGGTGAGTTTGATGCATTTATTTTTTTTTATTTTTTTTTTATAAAAAAGTTTTATTTTTACAATCTTATCAAATAATTCATCCAATGTACAGTTATATACAATTAGTCAGGCCTGCCCAGTCACCACCCCCCTTTTTAACCTTCTTCCCTCTTCTACCTTCTTTTACTTTCCAAACCTTCCTCTCCTTCTCTTATCTACCTCCTCTCCTCCCTCCACCCTACACTCTTCTCCCTCTTCTACCCCTCTTCCTTCCTCTTCTCCTCTTTCCTACCTCCTACTCTCTCTTTTTTCCCTCCCCACCGTTCTAAAATGGCAACTGGTCAGACCCGACCCTACATTAATTATATTTATACATCTTCAATAATCCCTGTACATTAACCATCACTCCATCACTAACCTCAACCCCCCAATTCCCTTCCCCTTTACCCCCACCCCCACCCGACTTCCCAGAACAAAATGCAGGGTATCAAAACTAACAATCATAATCTAAAATAATTCCTAAATTATAATCTCTAGTCTCTCCACGCTTATTCACACTCTCAATTCCCCTCTCCTTCAAAAATATATCTAATACAAATTTATTCCTAAATTTACTCATATGCTATTTGATATTTTTTTATCTGATACTTATTTTGAATATAATCAATCCACATTTTCCATTCTAAAATATATTTTTCTTGTGTATAGTCTTTCAAGTAAGCAGAAATTTTTGCCATTTCTGCCAGATTTGATACTTTAAGAGTCCATTCTTCAATTGTAGGTAATTCTTCTTTCTTCCAATATTGAGCAATCAAAAGTCTTGCGGCTGTTATTAAGTTCAGAATCAATTTAGTCTCTATAGCTGTACAATCCATAATTATTCCTAGTAAAAAGAACTGCGGGGTAAACTTAATCTTCTTTTCAAAATATTCTGCATGATCCACCATACTTTAATCCAAAATGCTTTAACTTTTTTGCAAGTCCACCATATATGATAATAAGTAGCATCTTCACAATCACATCTCCAGCATTTAGCCTGTACATTAGGATACATACATGACAATTTTTGGGGGTCTAAATGCCATCTATAAAACATCTTATAAAATTTTCTCTCATATTTTGCGCTTGTGTAAATTTAACATTCCTCACCCAAATTCTTTCCCAAGTTTCCAACATTATTGGTTGCTGAAAATTTTGTGCCCACTTAATCATACAATCCTTAACCAAATCAGTCTCTGAATCTATTTCTACTAATACATTATACAACCTCTTAATATGCTGTTGACCTTGATCTCTCATTTGTTTTAACAAATTATCCTCAATTTGCTTAACACCTATTTTTTGATCTAATTTCCATCTAGCTTGTAGTTGTCCATATTGGAACCATGTATAATTTTTCCCTTCTTCCCCCATCTTTTCTCTAGATTTTAATTGTAACTCCCCCTTTTCCATACAAAGAAGTTCTTTATAAGTAACTACCTCCATCTTTTGATATATATTTATATTTTCTATCATGTGTCTCGGGTTTGCCCATATTGGAATCTTTCCATCTAATTTGTATTGATATTTCCTCCAAACCCTCAATAATGCATTTCTAATTATATTATTTTTAAATATTTTATCAACTTTCTTATCATATAATAAATAGGCATGCCACCCATATAACAAACCATAACCTTCTATATTCAGAACTCTTTCCTCAGTTAAATTAATCCAATCAGTAATTAATGATAAAACAACTGCTTCATAATACAATTTTAAATTAGGCATTTTAAGACCCCCCCTTTCCCTTTTGATGCATTTATGATGGATACAACATCCCAGGGTCACGTAATCACCATTTGCAACAACCACATGATTCACTTAACAACTGCAGCAAATTGTTTAACCGTGGCTAAAAGGGTCGCAAATTCAGACACAATTCACTTAAGAACCAGCTTGCTTAGCAGTGGGAATCCTGGACCCAATTGCGGTCGTATGTCAAAGACTACCTGTTAAAGGAATGGTATAGGGCAGTGATGACTAACCTTTTTGCCATCACGTGTCAGGAAGAGGGGGCGGGGGGGTTGCACACGCAAGTGCCCACACCCATCATTCTATGTGCCCCGCCCCACGCATGTGTGCGTGACCCCCTGCTTCCCCCCCGCTCCTCTCCACTCTTGATAGGCGATGGCCCAGTAGGCCCTTTTTTCACTCTCACCTGGCTCCAAAGTCTCTCTATGAGTCTGGGGAGGATGAAAACAGCCTTCCCCACCACCATCACCACCACCACCGGAGGCCATCCAGAGGCCAAAAACAGCCCGTTTCCCAACTTCTGGTTGAGCAGGAAGTGACTTTTTTGCTGTCCCCAGCCTCCAGAGACTCCTAGAGAGGCTCTCGAGGCTGGGAACAGCAAAAAAGTCACTTCCTGACCAACTGAAATTTGGGAAACAGGCTGTTTCTGGTCTCCAGAGGGCCTAGTGGGGTGGGGAAGCTGTTTTTGCCCTCCCCAGACTCATAGAGAGGCTCTGGAGCCAGGTGAGAGAGAGAAAGAGGCCTTCCCCACCACCACCCAGGCCCTTCAGAGACAGGAAACAGCCTGTTTCCCTACTTCTGGTGGACCCGGAAGGACCAAAAATCAGCTGGCCAGCGTGCACATGCACGCCGGAGCTGAGCTTGCGTGCCCACTAATATGGCTACATGTGCCACCTGTGGCACACATGTCATAGGTTCACCATCAGGGGTATAGGGTGTCCTGCTTGAGCAGGGGGCTGGACTGGAAGATCTCCAAGGTGGGGTGAAATTCAGCAGGTTCTGAGAGGTTCTGGAGAACCAGTAGCAGAAATTTTGAGTAGTTCAGAGAACCAGCAAATACCACCTCTGGCTGGCCCCAGAGTGGGATGGGAATGGGGATTTTGCAATATCCTTCTCCCAGGAGTGGGGAGGGAATGGGGATTTTGCAGTAACCTTCCCCTGCCACACCCACCAAGCCACATCATGCCCACCAAGCCACAGTCACAGAACCGGTAGTAAAAAAAACCCTGAATTCCAGCACTGCTCCAAGGTCCCTTACAGCTTTATTCTGATTGATTGATTGAAGTTGGCCCCAGCAAGTTTTTGTAGACCCTTTTGTAAGACACTGTTGTGAGGACTCTCAAAGGAACCCTCATTGGGCAATCACAGGGACAGGCACTTCTGGGAGTGACACTTCCTAGTTGTAATGGAAAGTCTTCTCCAGATGGTGGGAGAGCAGCTGAGGCTTACTCATAATTTGCTGTTATTCTCCTGTATCACATCAAAGGGGCTACTTCGGTTTGCCTAATGGTGAGGCTGGCCTATTTATAAAAATTATTGATGGTGAAGAAAAACACTCTTCTCTCTCTCTCTCTCTCTCTCTCTCTCTCTCTCTCTCTCCACCCCCCTCCCCATAACATTAAGACTCCAAATTGAGGGGAGGGTGATAAATAGCAGATTCAGAACAGACTAATGCAAATCCCTCTTCCCACAACACACAACTTATGGAATTTACTGCCAGAAGATGTGATTATCGCCACTGGCTCAGTCCCAACAAATTCATAGATGATTACCCTGCCAGTAGCCATCAACCATGATAAAATAATTTCATCTAAATGGAACCACGTTTGGAGATGATGTTGTGAATTCAGAATGTTATGGAAAAGGGTAGAATAAGGGATAGGATAGGGTAGGGATAGGATAGGGTAGGATAAGGGGCGTGCATAAGCGCACAAACGTGCCTACCGTTCCTGTCCTATTGTTTTTCTTTTCTTCTTCCTATATATATGCTTATACCTCCTTATATTTACTCATATATGTGTTTATATACTATATAATCTTTTGTATGATACCTACATATATTGTTGTGACAAAATAAAATAAATAAATAAATAAATAAAAGATAGGTGCCTCCATGCCTGCCTTTTAACCAGGGGTGAAATCTACTTACCTTCCCTATCGGTTCGGAAGTGCATGTGCCGTGTGCGTCACATGCGCGCTTGGACCCTCTGTGCATGCACAGAGGGTAAAAAACAGGTTTCTTCCTGGTTAAAACCAGGAAGTAACGACAAACGGGTGGGTGGGCGGAGCCTCACGCTGCCATCGCTACCCGTTCTCCGAACCAGCCGCCGCCATCGCTACCAGTTCAGCCAAGCCGGTCCGAACTGGTAGCATTTTACCCCTGCTCTCAACCTCTTAAAGAGGATGGTTACTTTGGAAAACAAAATCCTGAATCGAATAGATTCATGAGTGATTCAGCTCCATCCAGTCGCCCCGGTTTGACCCCAAATTAAAGGGTTAACAGGGTCCTGTTAAGGGAGGCGCTTTTTTTAGCATTGAAATAAGATTCCTCTCTCAATGCTGTTGCATTCTGAATGTGGCATTGATGCTTTGAGACAATGTAGTCTTGCAGCCTGGTTAGATGGATTCATATGACCCTCAACTCTCGCATAGAGTTACTGGGACAGTTGATAGACACACATAGAAAATTAGTCACTGGTCAAAAGCCATTGAGGCTAAACAACTGCTTTTGGTTTCATACGTAGTTACTCCATACGGTGAATTCGGGGGTGAAATCCAGCAGGTTCTGACAGGTTCTGGAGAACTGGTAGCGGAAATTTTGAGTCGTTTGGAGAACCTGCAAATACCACCTCTGGCTGGCCCCAGGGTGGGGTGAGAATGGAGATTTTGCAATATCCTTCCCCTAGGAGCAGGGAGGGAATGGGGATTTTGCAGTATCCTTCCCCTGCCACGCCCACCAAGCCATGCCCACAGAACTGGTAGTAAAAAAAAATTGGATTTCACCACTGGGTGAACTGCTGGTTTTACGCTCAATTTTGGGCACTGCATTTGAAGATTTGGGCAAATTGGAGCATATTCCTATCAGGAGAGCTAGCGCAGAGCAAGAACTGGAAATCAAGAATTAAGAACTACGGCTGAAAATACTTGACTATTTGGTGAAGAGAAGTGAGGAAGGGGAGGCGAGGGACGAAGAGAAAGGAGGGGAAAGGAAGGGAGGGGCAGGGAGAGGAGAAGAAGGGAGGGAGAGAAGGGGAGGGGAGGGAAGGAAGGGCTTGTCAGCAGACTTCAAATATTTCAAATAGGAGGGCGAAAGCATGGGAGTGGGTTTGATTCTGTTGTTCCAAAAGGAGATTATAAGACTAGAACTATGGAATTGGACACTTTAGGAAACAGCTTTAGATTAGACCTTGGGAAAGACATCCTAAAGATAGTTAGCTCTTCTTTGCTGCATGAAAAATGATCTGAATATTGGCACATCTGTTCCACATGTGAGCTGGGTTGAGGCAACTGAAACCAAATTGCAAGCCAAAATATTTTATAGAAATGCAACCCACGGATACTTTTTTGTGGGCGTGTGTAAGCATTTAACAAAGTCTAGTTGCAGCTTTTTAGAGACAAAGCGACCCAGCAACTTTCTGAGACATCAGTCTGGGCAGTAGTGGGTTTCAAATCCCATCGCTACTGGTTCACTTGAGCATGTGCAGAGATGTCCGGGCAGGTGGGCGGAACCTGCCGCTGCCACCGCTACTGGTTTGCCCGATCCAGGGCAAACTGGTAGCAGCCCACCACTGAGTCTAGGGTAATATTGCATACGCTTTGAATGACTGTTGCTTGATTCTTGACATCCATTAGCAACTTTCTCACATTGAGGTGATGCTAAAAGCAAAAAGGTTCCTTATCACCCTTTATGGATAAGCAAAGACGCACAGGAAAAGCCTTTTGGCATGTGCCTGCCCTGCTCTCACCCAACATGTGTGATCTCTTCCTCTTTTGAATGGAACAGTTTAAAAGTGAACTGCACATGCTCTTTGGTTCCTGAAGCATTGAGGACATGATCCAGAAGCATCAACTACTCAATGAAGCTTCCTGTGGGTGAAGAAGGAAGATTAGCTGGACCTTGGAAATATTGTACAAGGTTGGCTTCCCTGCATTACATAAGCAAAGCATCAGGGGAAGGCAAGAAGAAATCTACAAAGATTGAAGAGAGCAGAGCTGGGAGGTAGGTATTTATTTAAATCAGGGGTCTCCAACCTTGGCCACTTCGCTGGCTGAGGAACTCTGGAAGTTGAAGTCCACAAGTCTTAAAGTGAACAAGTTTGGAGACCCCTGATTTAAAGGGTCACTCAAAAAACTGGAGGTGTAACGAATAGGTATGATTCCTAACAAATCTAACAAATAAATAACTCCTCACTAACTCCAAAGCAAAAAGAAAACCCCAGTTCTTCAAAACATATATCTGTAATCTAAACTCCCACTGATGAAATGTGGTTAACTCCACTGACAGTTACCCTCCCAGTTATTCTTAACCAGCATCCACCCAAAAATAAATAATATATGCTAACACAATCCCAAAACGATGCTAAACAGTAATGAAAGCAATTCTAATAAATTGGCAAAAAATGGATGGATGCATGCTGGAAATTTGAGACACTATTAGGTTGAAAAAAAACCCGCATTAAGTCTGATACACTCATGATGGAACTGTGCATAAGATAGGCTGCCTGGGCGAAAGCAACATAACCACACAATAGGGGGGAAATTATAGATTGCTGCAGGAGTATCCATTTTATAACATGCTTACCAAGATGTATGCTGGGAAGCCTCTACATTCTGGATTTAAGTGTTTTAGATCAGCGGTCACCAACTGGTGTCCATGAAAAATTTTGGTGGTCCGCAGAAAAATTATTTGCATTTTTAATATTGCACTAAATCAGGGGTCCTCAAACTACGGCCACTGGGATGGATACGTGCAATGAATGTTTGTGTTGCTGCAGAGAATCTCCCCCTTTGGGGTCTTTTTGTATGGGGCAGAGGGGGGCAGAAATTCTGACTTGGGGTCTGCTTCGGCCTCCTGGTGTGGGAGAAGGCTGGAGGGACGTGCCACTGGTGACGAAGAACTGGAGGGCCTTGTTCCAGTGGGACTGCATTATGGCCTGGAACTGGCTGACCATCTCAGCCCGCTGAGCCTCCAGGCGCTTGTAGGTGGCCTTGCATTCCCACAGGTCTTCCCTCTGCTTGGAAAGCCTATGCTCTTAGTCCTCAGTGAGGTGCTTCTACTGAGCCTCCTTCTCAGTCAGATCCAATTTGAACTGAGCTGTTTTGCCAATTCTTTCTCATGGTGGCTGCTTAGCTCCGACGACTGCTTCCTGTTGGGGACCTAAGGAGCCCGGGCGGGGAGGCAAGGAGTTGGCCACACCCACCCAGTCACATGACCACCTAGCCACACCCACCCAGCCAGTCATTCGGCAGATCATATTAATGGGCCATGGGATTTAAAATTATGAATTTAGTGATCCCTGAGGTCCAAAAGGTTGGGGACCCCTGTTTTATGCTGGGTTGTTTTTTTTAATTGTTATTCTAATAGCCCTCCAACATTTTGTATCAAACCTTCTGGCATTACCAACCACCAGCTTAAAAGCCTGCTATGGCTGACAATCTATATAAGTTATAACTGGAGGACACCCAGTTTGGGTCTCTATTCCAGGGGTCTCCAACCTTAGTCCCTTTAAGACTTTTGGACTTCAACTCCCAGAGTCTCTCAGCCAGCAAAGCCAGCAAAGCTGGCTGAGGGACTCTGGGAGTTGAAGTCCACAAGACTTAAAGGGACCAAGGTTGGAGACCCCTGATCTATTCTAAGTTGTGGGCAAATCACAAGGAAGAGAAACTGGCAGCGTCCGACCCATCGGCCCTTCACCCCACCCACCCATTGTCCTTAAATGCCAAGCCTACAGGATACGGCCTCTGCAGAAGGTGAGGGACTCGGTGTCTTCTCCTCCCCCCAGCCCCCACCTCCAAAACCGGGTTCCTCGCTTCTGTCCTTCCCAAGCCCCCAGCATTTCTTCATTATTATTTCAGGAGCTGGCGCACTGACTCATAGTGTTGCGGCTCATGCCGAGGTGGAGAAAAACAGCCAGGCTTGGCACACTTGACTGCCCAAGCAGAAGAAGGCTTCTCCAGAGGCCTGGCCGGGTGCTCTTGTAAACTTAACCATCTTGAAAGTTGCTCCAGGAAATAGGACGCCTCTCAAAAGCCCAGCCAAGCAGGAAGGAAGGAAGGAAGAAGGGAGGTGGACGCAACTCAAGGAGGGGGGGGAAAAATCTTGGAAAATCTCAGCGCAGAGATCTGTACACACTACTGCTAAGTGGGAAGCCGTGTTCAGCCAGCAGGAGCTGCCTTCCCTGTGGAGGCTTAGTTGCTGCCTGACCTCTGTCATTCATCATTTATTCAATGCTCTGGAGACGGGCAACACACAAACAAAAGAATCCCTGGGGCTGAACCTCCTAATCTGGGGATCATGAGGAGCTGGCCCAAAGTCACACAACTCTCTCTCTCTCTCTCTCTCTCTCTCGAGAGAGAGAGAGAGAGAGAGAGAGAGAGAGAGAGAGCAGACGCACGCAAATCAGAAGGTGGAAGGACAGATTGCGGACAGACTTTTCTCCCTGCGTCCAAGGGAATTGGCACAGCTGATCTCAGGATGGGCATAAGGAAGGAGGAGGATTTTAAAATCAGGTTCAGGCGGAAGGAAGGATGCTGACACCAGACAAAGGAAGATGCCTATCAGTGTGCCAATTCAGGAAATCCAGTAATCAGGCTTGGAACAGCTCCACTTACTCTCTGCCTAATTATCCTGTGGAATTCCCTGCCACAAGTTGCAGCTATAAATTTGGAGGAGGAGGAGGAGGAGGGGGGAGAGGTAGGGGAAGGAGAGGGGCAGGAGAAGGAGAGCATGAGGAAGAGAAGGAGAAGGAAAAGGAGAAGGAAAAGAAAAGGGGGAGGGGAGAAGTAGGGGAGAGGAGGAGGAGGAGACGGTGGGGAGGAGAAGGAGAAGAAGAAAGAGAAGGAGGAGGGGAGAGGTAGGAGAAGGAGAAGGAAAGAAAAGGAAAAGGAGGATAGGGGAGGAGGAGGAGGAGGAGGAGGAGGAGAAGGAGGAGGAGAGGAAGTGGAGGAGGGGAAGGGGGAGGGGAGGGGGGAGGGGAGGGGGAAAAGAAGGAGAAGGAAGAGAAAGAGAAGGAAGGGAGAGAGGGAGGGAAAAGGGAGGAGAGGGAGAGGGAGGAGAAGGAGAACCTTCCATTTTTCCACCCTAACTGCATTACCTGAACTCATAAATATTTTCACATAGACTATCAGTTCTTTATCACTGAATCGTTTCACTGAAGGTCTAGTTTTGGAGTTCAAAAGAAGAGTATCTTCCGGTGCTATTAGGGAAAAGTGATTAGCTGTAGCTTCTATTCTTCTCCATGATTATGAACAAAGAGAAATGTGTCAAAAAATATTTTGCCCAAAAGGAAAAACAAAATACTAAGCTCCTCCCAGGAGCTATACCAACATATATTATATCCTGGAAATTGAGATTATGGAATCAAAATGATGTTCTTATCACAGGATATATGAAACAAATCAGACGTGCGTAATCGGTAGTAACTCCCCCAGATCTGAAAGCTGCCCTTGATATGATATAATTCAAACTGATATTATTATTGGAGAAGCAGTGCTATGTTGCACTCTGAAAATTATGGCAGTAGAATCTGTCCTTTCTTAACTTTCATCTCACATTTGGCTGCAGGAAAAAATAAAAGGGTTCCTTGTAGAAAGGCTACAAATCTTCACTAAATGACCGAATATGCCAACCTCTCCCATATGGAATGAATGCAGTGACTCAGTTTCAGTCTAAGTGTGCTCAGAAGTCCAGGTAGTCCTTGACTTATGACCACAACTGAGACCAGAATTTCCACTGCTAAGCAAGGCAATGCCTCATTGAATTGTGCCCAGTTTCACAACTTGTTTTTGCCATGGTTTTAAGTGAATCAGGGCAGTTGTTAAGTGAGTCACATGGTTGTTCATTGTTAAGTGAATTCCATTTCCCCCATTGCTTGTCGAAAGCCCATTGGGAAATAGCGACCACGTGAACCTGGGACACTGCAATCATCATAAATACATGCTGGCATTCCAAATTTTGATCACATATCTGTGGAGATGCGGCGACAGTCATAAGTGTGAGAACCTGGTCATAAGTCACTTTTTTCAGCGCCGTTGTAACTTTGAACGGCCACTAAACAAATGATTGTAACCAATAAAGGAGAATAAGGAACTGGGTATGTCTAGTTTAACAAAAAGAAGGACTAGGAGAGACATGATAGCAGTGTTCCAATATCTCAGGGGCTGCCACAAAGAAGAGGGAGTCGGGCTGTTCTCCAAAGCACCTGAGGGTAGAACAAGAAGCAATGGGTGGAAACTGATCAAGGAGAGAAGCAACCTACAACTAAGGAGAAATTTCCTGACAGTTAGAACAATTAATAAGTGGAACGACTTGCCTTCAGAAGTTGTGAATGCTCCAACACTGGACATTTTTAAGAAAATGTTGGATAACCATCTGACTGAGATGGTGTAGGGTTTCCTGCCTGGGCAGGGGGTTGGACTAGAAGGCCTTCAAGGTCCCTTCCAACTCTGATGTTATGTTATGTTATGTTATGTTATGTTATGTTATGTTATGTTATGTTATGTTATGTTATGTTATGTTATGTTATGTTATGTTATGTTATGTTATGTTAATATGTGTAGCTCGGGGATGAAATGAGGGGTCCTTGGTGTGCTCTAAACTGGCTCATTTTCTTGCAGGCATTTCATTAACCAATTTAAGTAACATTACGTAGTTTGGATAATGAAACGTCTGCAAGAAAACAACCAAGCTCAGAGAACACCAAGGACCCCTCAAATGGTCGTAAGCCAAGGACTACCCATAAGTAAATAAGTCTCGTATTGGATTAAGTAGAACTAAAATGGGCAAAGGGTTGCAATGCTCAGAGTCGGATGCTGCTACCTCCAGCATTCTTCAACCCAATGCCTTGTAAGGTTCCTGAATCCCAGAAGCCTCAACCAGCATAGCCACTGAAGTCCAGGGCTTTGGCTTAATGCTAAGTTGTGCAAGGCAAAAAGAGGTACAGTGGCTCAGTGGAGAAGGAGAATGATGGTGGAGAAGGTCTGTGCTCTGGCGGTTTGAGTCCTAGCACCGAGTGATGGAGTGAGCTCCCGTCACTTGTTTTTTATTTTTATTTATTTATTTTGTCACACAGTATATATAAGCATAAGCATGAAATAACTATACAATATATAAGCATATATATACGTATGAGTATGTAATAACTATATTAATTGGATATAACGAAAGGAAACAATAGGACCGGAACGGTAGGCACGCTGGTGCTCTTATGCACGCCCCTTACAGACCTCTTAGAAATGGGGTGAGGTCAATAGTAGACAGTTTTTGGTTGAAGTTTTTGGGATTTTGGGAAGAGACCACAGAGTCAGGTAGTTTATTCCAAGCATTAACAACTCTGTTACTGAAGTCATATTTTCTGCAATCAAGATTGGAGCGGTTAACATTAAGCTTAAATCTATTGTGTGCTCATGTATTGTTGTAATTGAAGCTGAAGTAGTCTTTAACAGGAAGGACATTGTCATAGATGATTCTATGAATTAAACTCAGGTCATGTCGAAGGTGGCGTAGTTCCAAATTTTCAGGATTTCAAGTCTGGTGGCATAAGGTATTTTGTTGTATTCAGAGGAGTGGAGAACTTCTTCTTGCTTCAGCTTCTGCCAACCAAGCAGCTCAAAAGCATGCTGCATGCAAGTTGATACATGGGTAGCACTTTCAGAGGGCGGGAGGAATCAGTACTTTGAGCAGCAGTATAAATTCAACCAGTGCTGGACCTGCCCGAAGGTGCCGCCCAAATGCGAGGTGACATTTGTGGTGGAAAAAGCCCCGGATGATGCTGAAGAAAGTTATCAAGTCATATGAGTGTGGAGTTCGTCCGCCCAATGTAGTGAACTCTGGATAGTACATTAGCATGAACAGAACGGACTGGCCAATTGTTGGCAGCCAAACAACTACTTTGTAATAACAGTGTAGTCTCCTGGCTAATGTCACAACGCCATACGCTAAATAAATAAGTGTGCATGGCAAAAACTTTCCCAAAAGGTAGAACACCATTTTATTATGCCTTTCAATGCCTGTCTGGAATAGAGCAGCACAGAAATTTTAGAAATAAATGAATGTGTAATAAAAGAGGGAGAGAAAAAATTATAGAGAAAACGGGGGGAGAGGAGGGGAGGATGATAAGACAGCAAGAGGGGGGAGAGGAGGGGAGGATGTTAAGACAGTAAGAAATCTCCTTTTCTCCATTTTTCTCTTCTGCTATACCATTCCATCAATGGCTGCTTCTCCTCCTTCTCCTTCTCCTTCTCCTTCTTTTTTGATAAAACAGGGCCAAATACTTCCCTTTTGTTGCAAAGCGTTTTAACTCCTTCTTTAGGCACTGTTTTTTCAGCCTCTCTTTCGGATATATTCAGGGTTTTTGGGGGAGGGGGCAAAGGGGAGATGTTAATGAAAATGGTCATTGCTAGGGGAAATTTCTGTGATTAAAAAAATGATTGTCTTGCTCAGAATGATGTTTTTGTTTCAGACCATAGCTGTTTTGACAACTGATGCACCATTTAAATAGTGGCAGAAGGACATATCTAAATTTGTGTGGCAGAGAGTGGGGAAAAACCCACAAGTTAAATATAAGGTGTTACAAGATGCAAAGGAAAGGTGTTACAAAATGTAAGGGAAAGAAGAAGAGGCGACGTGATTTGAAATTGTATTTTGCAGCTGGTGGGGGGGGAAAGGGTGTTGCTGGGAAATAGAAGGCTTTTGGAGCTAGAGGAACATAACTTGGCATTTGGGTGGCATGGATATTTGTGGCACAACTAAGACAAGATTAATGCAGATTCTAAAATTCATTATGAGAATATAGAATAGACCCAGACCCAGATTGTGCCTGAAAACTCCTTTGTGGCTCTTAGCCCAAGAAATGATAAAATCATTTTATAGATGAGAAATAATTGCAAACAAAAAATGGCTAATTTATTGTGAAGCGGTAAAATTTTGCCAGGAGGAATATAAAATAAAATCTAGAGAAGAACTGGTGGCAGGAATATAATTATCAATGGTTCTCCTATTTGCAATTACTAGAAAGATTTAAAGTAGACAAAAGAATTTATGGCTGGTAACATTCTGGGAAAACAAGCGGCTGAAAGGATTAAAATGTACATTATGTTATATAATCTTAAAGAGAATTTTTATAACATGACGTACGGTTGCTATATGTCACCAGTGAAAATGTCTAGAATGTATAAAGGGATTTTAATTTATGTTGGAAAGGGAGCAACAAGAAGGGATATTTTATCTTGTTTGCTGGACATGTGAAAAAAGCTAAATAAATACATAAATCTAGATTCAGAAACATACACTGATTCAGAGGATTTTTAAATATTAACATGAATCAGCATACCAATGGGAGGTTGAACGACTAGCCTCGTGGTGTGACCAGAACAATCTGGAACTGAACACACTCAAAACCGTAGAAATGGTGGTAGACTTTAGGAGAAACCCTTCCATACTTCCACCTCTCACAATACTAGACAACACAGTATCAACAGTAGAAACCTTCAAATTTCTAGGTTCTACCACATCGCACGATCGAAAATGGACAGCTAACATCAAAAACGTCATCAAAAAAGGACAACAAAGAATGTTCTTTCTGTGCCAACTCAGAAAGTTCAAACTGCCCAAGGAGCTGCTGATACAGTTCTACAGAGGAATTATTGAGTCTGTCATCTGCACCTCTATAACTGTCTGGTTTGGTTCTGCAATCTAACAAGACAGACACAGACTTCAAAGGATAATTAGAACTGCAGAAAAAACAATTGCTACCAACCTGCCTTCCACTGAGGACCTGTATACTGCACGAGTCAAAAAGAGGGCTGTGAAAATATTTACAGACCCTGGACATAAACTGTTTCAACTCCTACCCTCAAAATGACGCTATAGAGCACTGCACACCAGAACAACTAGACACAAGAACAGTTTTTTCCTGAACACCATCACTCTGCTAAACAAATAATTCCCTCAACACTGTCAAATAATTTACTAAATCTGCACTACTATTAATCTTCTCATCGTTCTCATCACCCATCTCCTTCCGCTTATGACTGTAACTTTGTTGCTTGTATCCTTACGATTTATGCTGATACTGTTTCCTGATTGCTTATTTGTAGCCTATGACTATTATTAAGTGTTTATGATACAACATTTAACAAGTGTTAAATTTGTACCCTATGACTATCATTAAGTGTTGTAAGTGTTGTACCTTGATGAACGTATCTTTTCTTTTATGTACTCTGAGAGCATATGTACCAAGAAAAATTCCTTGTGTGTCCAATCACACTTGACCAATAAAATTATATTCTCTTCATTGAAGCCAGGGGTTTTTCTTCTGGGATTGATGGACAAACAGTGGGGGGGAGAGTAATGGAATTTGTTTTTTGTTTATGATCATTACAGCAAGATTATTTTACGCACAAAAACAATGGAGAAATTCTTGGGGAAGATGATGGAACTTGCTGAGACAGCCAAATTGACTTGAATTGGAGAAAAGACAATATCTACATTTATTGCTGATTGGAAACCCCTTTTTCCCATTTTTCTTTTTCTTTTCTTCCTTGCCCTTTTTAACTTTCTGTTTGGTTTCTTTCTTTTTCTTACTTCACATTACATCAGTGCTGATGATGTTACCTAGTTCGGGTAATGAAACATCTGCAAGAAAACAATCAAGTTCAGAGAGCACCAAGGATCCCTCACTTCAACCCTGAGGTAAAAATAGTCTCCTTCATTGATATATACCATTATTGCTTTGCTAGTAGATCTGATCACAAAGTTTTGGGTCTTTTTGTCAAGCATGTATTAGATAACAGATAAAGGTATAAACATGGTTATGAATATATGAAATGGATACGAATAAAATGACAGGGACTGTAGACTCATTGGTGCGCTTATGCACATCCCTTACAGACCTCTTAGGAATGGGGTGAGGTCAGTAGTAGATAGTTTTTGGTTAAAGCTTTGGGGATTTTGGGAAGAGACCACAGAGTCTGGTAGTGCATTCCAGGCATTAACAACTCTGTTAATGAAGTCGTATTTCCTGCAATCAAGTTTGGTGCGGTTTACCTTAAGTTTGTATCTATTGTGTGCTTGTGTATTGTTGCAGTTGAAGCTGAAGTAGCCATTGATAGGTAAGACATTGTAATGGATAATTGTATGTACTACGCTTAGGTCAGACCGAAGTTGTCTAAACCCAAAATTTCAAGTCTGGTGGCATATGGTATTATATTGAGGGTAAAGGAATGGAGGACTCTTCTCATGAAATATCTCTGGACTCTCTCAATTGTATTAATGTCCGATATGCAGTGCGGGTTCCAGACAGATGAGCAGTATTCGAGAATTGGTCTAGCAAATGTTTTGTATGATGGATATAAGGGATATCCATCAATAATATTCCTACTGGATCCTCCAGACTTGCATGCTTTGTGGTCACCTTCAAAACAGCATTAAAATATTGAGAATATAGGACAGCAATGTGAACAGTGCTAATCCTATCATAAGCAAGTCTCTTTGTTAAAAATGTTTGTTTAACCATCCTGGATGCAATACTTCCTATCCACCACTTTAAAGCTTTTGAACTAAAGAGGCTCTTAATGTTCTGCTTTTTTTCTTAATCCCTTGATACTCCTTTTAAAAAGAATGTTTCCCCCCCCCCCATTTAAAGACACAAGAAGGTAGTTTTAGTGACAAGTTTGCCAAGTTTTGCTAGAAATTTCTGAAATGTAGCTACTTAAACATCTCTCAAGGATTCTTTATAGGGTTTTCTTCCAACTCAGGGATAAACGGAATCAGGGATAAGTCAAAACAATTTCAGGACAGGTTTCTGTTGCCTGAAGCAAAATAAACAATGCAACCTGCTGTATTTTGACCTAAAAATCTACCCAAAACTCCAGCCTTGGTTTGTTGGTTTAGGCACTAATTGAGAAGCCACAGAAAAGAGGATTAAAAGGGAAAAAATGTTTCTGGAGCTTGTTTACACAAAATGCCTTGAGAAGGAATAGAATGTGACTTAGCATTAGGTTTAAGGATTGAGAGGAACAACCTCTGAATTGAAATACAATAGAAGAAGCTATTTCCAGAGCATAATTGTATAAAGCATATCTAATTGTTCATGAGCTCTTGAAACTTGAGTTCTTGAATACACATGCACAACCCCAAAGTTCACACTCTACCAGGTAAATCAGACTAGGAAACCAATGACATGTAGGCCAAGACTATTTTTACAGCAACAATTTTTACAGAAACTAAGCCCTGCGAGCAGTGGTGGAATTCAATTTTTTTTTACTACCGGTTCTGTGGCCGTGGCTTGGTGGGTGTGGCAGGGGAAGGATATTGCAAAATCTCCATTCCCACCCCACTCTGGGCCCAGCCAGAGGTGGTATTTGCCCATTCTCTGAACTACTCAAAATTTCCACTACTGGTTCTCCAGAACCTGTCAGAACCTGCGGAATAGCACCCCTGCCTTCTAGTCAGAATGTGCTTCCAATTTCCTCAATTTATCTTTGTGTAAACTAGGGAGGGGCTTATTTGGGACATTTTCTCCAGTTATTGTAGGAGAAGAAGTGGCAAAACCTTGGGATGGAGTTAAAAGAGGGACCAGCCTAGAATCGCTACATAGTCACAATCAGACTAAATCTGACTTCATTTGAATTCCACGGAACCCTTGTGTAACTCCAAGCAGGTTCTAATCATTAGCTGAGGGGATTCCTCTGCATACTGTAGGCTCCTTAGCAATAAATCAGTTTAATTGGACCTTTCACGTATGGACCTGATCTTTCCTTCTTGAAAGCTATTTTCTTGTCCAACCTCAGGTTCCTCTTCTGTAGCCCTTGCCTTGATAGCAGCCCTTCTTCCTGTCCTTCAAGGCCATTCCTTCTGCCTTCTGCAACCCTGGCTGGATGAAATTAAAGGAGCGAACGTCCAGGAAAAAGAACTGAGATGCCTTCCTTTTCCCAAACCTAGAACTACAGTTTGCAAAGTAAGGCCAGACAAAACTAACATTGAATTGCTTTTGGACATGGTCTCCAGACACGTATTTAATAATGTTGCTTATGTCTCATGTAGTATTATAGTGATTTCTGGGGCCACTTTCTTTATCCTCCAATTATTGACTGCTGGAATGGGATGGGAGTGGTGTTCCTGTGCCTTGTAAACATTGTGTTCATATACTAAAGTATACATCCCAGAGATATCCGGTGCAGAGTAAAGAAAACTCAATAGCAGCCATGATAATGCAATCAAAGCTCCACCTGTTTTTTTTAATGGGCATCATTTATGCAACACACATAAAAAAGAGGCAGAGTTTCAATCACAAGGTGGTACTATAGTCTGTAGAACGTCCCAGTCATCCAGGTCATGGTTGTCCCAAAGGTGCTTTTGCAGTTTTTTCCATTCCTCACTACCCTGTCAGATCTGAAGAAGCTTCTTGGATGAGAAGTGAAACATCTTCAAATAAAAAAACAAGAAAGTCCAGTTACCTGCTGAAAAAGGACCTTTGGGACAAGTGACTTTTTTTAATCAGTCTTACAGTTATCCCTGTAGATTCAGTCATTGGCCTCTCCTTTCAGAAACACCGCATGCACAAGCAGTCAAACTTGGCTTCTCTGGCTTGACCTGCAATAAACATTGAATAACTGTGGTGGAATGTCGTCTGGATTCCCAGGAGGGAGGGGCTGAATTCCATGGAGCAAAGAGAGAGCAAAGCTTAGAGAAGAGGGCTAAAGGAGGATCCTTCCTAACTCATCATCATCATCTGTTGACGACTCCATAATCCCTTGCAAGGTGGAGTCTGGGCAACTGAATGGAACTAGCGAAGTGTTTAATAGCCAGATGCCCTTCCTGTCACCGATATGGAGTTTTGCTCAGCGGATATATTCTCATTATGCCCAGAGACAGAAATATCTGCCTCTACCTAGAATTGAACTCACAGCCTCCTGATTATGAGGTGAGAGCTCCACCACTAGGCCACGGCACCACTCCTAGGATCCTTCCTAACTGTTCCCAGAGTATACCTGTAGCAATGCAAGCAGTTGCTTTAGTTTGGCAAGATTTGTGTCCATAGGTGAGGAACAATAATAATGGAAACTGCTCAAAACTAATTACATGCATGTGTCTTCTTGGGGCCTGATGTCAACTTTGCTGGATGGAGGTCAGAAGTGGTATTCAGCCAGTTCAGACTGGTTCCCCCGAACTGGTAGTGGAAATCGCGGGTGGTCCCACCCACCCACCCCGGCTCTATGGCATCCTATTTAGGCACATTTTTAGCCACATACATGCATGTAAGCTGCACGTGCAAGCATAGCACATGTCTGGAAGACCGTGTGCATGCGCGTGCACCCACATTTGCGAACCGGTAGGGAAGGTAAGTGAATTACCACCCCTAATGGAGATATATTGTGTGTTGAGAAGCTCTTCCAAAGTGTAGCAGGTGCAGCAAGAGGGGAAAAACTGACTACAATGTTGAGGATCTCAAGGAAAAACTCAGAAAAGCTCTTTTGCCTGATGCCCAAGAGGTACAGAGCTCAAAGTCATGGGACAGTGTTGAGATCACATTGAGGATCAGCCTTGCTGGGGATCCGCTCGGGGCTACAGGGATCAGGGCCCCCCACTGCTTTTCTTCTTTCCTACAACCGCTGGCTGCACGCTTGTCTCTCTGAGAAAGTGAGCAGTTACAGAGGCAGGAAGTCTCCCATTCACAGCTGCCTCTTTCCAGCCTGCTGGGTGGATTGACCTCCAGACGAGAGAGGGCAACAGCAACAGCCACAAAGAGAATGAGATGTGTTCTCGCAAGGCCACTGAAGAATTGTGCTCTCCTTTTTTTGTTTGTTTTAGTTCCTTCTAAGCAATTGCTGGGGGGGAAACAAATCATGCCAAATGTCTCTGTGTACTTGTCCATCTGAGCTCTGCAGATGTTCCCAACACTAATCAAATAAAATGGCAGTCACATTGATGGAGGCGTACACCAGGAGAAGAAACTCTCAAAGTCTTTGTTCAGTGCAGTGGTGGTATTCAGACGGTACTATCCGGTTCGGGTAAACTGGTAGCGGCGGCAGCTGGAGGCTCCGCCCACTCACCCGGACATCATCATGTCCTGTTTTTGATGCTCTGCACACTCACATTTGCTCACCTGTCCTCAACATTACACTCAGTAACAGTATTGATTGGAAGACCAACCCAACAGAGAAGAGTAAGCATGTGGAGTATTACTTCCAAAGGCTTTTTAAGACAGGTAGGAGGCTACTTGAGGCATGGGGATGCAACCAGTGCTTGCCATAGAGATTGTGTATCATTGTGAATTAGTACAACAAATTGATCTTTTTCCTATCCACAAGAGTGCCACCTACACCATTTGGTAAATTGACTCCTTGCTGAGAGCTGTGAAGAGAAAAAATTCATCTTTCATCTTCCAAAAATATCTTCTTCTTTGTAACTCTTTTACTACAATAGCCTCGCTAGTGAAAACTCAAGTATGGCTCTATTCTTCCTCTAAGTATAATTCCAGCAAGGGTTATTAAGAGGGTGGCTTCAGCTATTCGGTAATTTAGGGTTTTCTTGGTGGCCTAAGGAGTCACAACATGTTGTTGTTGTTGTTAGTCGTGAAGTTGTGTCCATGGACAACGTTCTTCCAGGCCTTCCTGTCCTCTACCATACCCTGGAGTCCATTTAAGCTCACGCCTACTGCTTCAGTGACTCCATCCAGCCACCTCATTCTCTGTTGTCTCCTTCTTCTTTTGCCCTCAACATAGAGCAATTTAACTGATTGGGCAAAGCAATTCTCTTCCGAAAGGGATTGTCTTTCAATTATCCATGGTTTAAAAAAAAAAAGAGAGAGATTGGAAGATGTGGAGAGGCCTGTCCCATAGAATCATCAAGAATTGGACATTAATTGAATGGATATCATCATCACTATCATCATCTTTTTTAAAAATGGAGGTTATTCCTGATCAGAAAAAGAAGCAAAGGGGACCTGCCTAACAACATCCAAGCAGGTAACAAGCGAGGAGTTCAGCTAAAATTTACAAATTTGATTTTGTGTTTTGGATTGTTGGCATCACTTGTTATTTTTTCTAAATTTCCAATTTCTCAATAAACTCCTTAGGATGATGGAGAGAGAGGAAGGGAGGGAGGGAGGGAGAGAGAGAGAGAGAGAGAGAGAGAGAGAGAGAGAGAAGAGGGCTCGATCTTTTTTTTTGTTTTTGTTTACATTTATACCCCGCCCTTCTCCGAAGACTCAGGGCGGCTTACAGTGTATAAGGCAATAGTCTCATTCTATTTGTATATTTTTACAAAGTCAACTTATTGCCCCCCCAACAATCTGGGTCCTCATTTTACCTACCTTATAAAGGATGGAAGGCTGAGTCAACCTTGGGCCGGGCTCGAACCTGCAGTAATTGCAGGCTACTGTGTTCTTAATAAGCCTTAATAAGCCTTAATAACAGGCTTTACCAGTGTGAGCTAAACCGGCCCTGTTGAACGTATGTTGAAAGTATGAACTTTCCAGCTGGATAAACTAGAATATATCAGGATGGTCAGTCTGTTTGATAGCAATCAATCATTATTATTAATTAATGCTGAGCTCCTTGGAGGTTTTAAATTGTACCCCTCTCACTCTGTAACATTTAGAAATACCCACTTCGGGGAGTGGCGGGGGGAGAAGTTGTCATACCTACAAGATTGATGTTTACCTTAAAGACATAATGAGAATAATATCCAGAACCCTTAAATCCACATCGCTCTCGTGGGTCCCTGTTCTTTCTAACATCACCCCTCCTGATCTCAGGCAACAACTATAGATAGTCCGAGTATGAAATAAGATAAATCTGCCATTGACTCCTAGAGACCTTCCAATACATAGAATATTAGATCCTCTACCTCTCACCAGGCTTAAGTCTAGGAAAGCATTTTGGAATAACATACCACGGATTTACAATCTAGAGCAGGGGTCTCCAACCTTGGCCGCTTTACGACTTGTGGACTTCAATTCCCAGAATTCCTCAGCCAGCTACTTGTGGACTTCAACTCCCAGAATTCCTCAGCCAGCCATGCTGGCTGAGGAATTCTGGGAATTGAAATCCACAAGTTGTAAAGTGGCCTAGCTTGGAGACCCCTGTTCTAGATGAAGAATGGTGATTAAGATGGGCAACGTTTAACAACCTGTAATCAAACAGATCACACAGAGCCAACAAAACCACTTTCCAGGAATGCAGTTGTTCCAGAAAATATGGAGCCACTTGAATAGAACCAGGACAGGACATGCCAGAATTAAGGCAAAGTTCATTAAATGGGGAATGGGCCGACTGTCGTGTCCCACTCCTCCGCTGACGGCCGGGTCAGGGAAATCCGAATCAGGCTTGCCTCTGCAGCTCTGCCCAAAGTCCTAGCAAAGTCCTCAGAGCAGGCAGGAGACCAGTAAGTGACTTCAGCAAGATAAGTTCGACTTTTGCCTGACTCAGAGACTGCCAGAAAGCAGATCCTTTATATAGACCATGGGGTGTGGCTCCATGACTCAGCACTCATTAAGGCCTGCCCCTCCCTTCCTTCTGTTGCCTCCGCCTATCCAATCTTCTGATGCGAGGGTCACTCCAATCAGCTGTTGGTAATAAACCCTCCTCAGGCTCACATGCTGTGGAGGAGGGGGAGGGGTCTAGCTGCTCCGTTTGCCTGGGCATGGAGTCAGGGCTGGGGCCGAGAGGTGCTCCTTCTTCTGCAGTTTGTCTGGGCATGGAGCCAGGACTGGGGCCGGGAGGCATACATTCCTCCATGTTCGGGAGCAGATAAGAAGGCCCCGGCTGCTCTGAGGGCGGGCAAGACACAACACCGACAGCTCACAGTGCCACTGTGGTACACAGGAACAAACTATAACATACATAGTTCAAAAATGTCCCCTCAGGAAATTTTGAAACACTTGGGATGATCTCACCACAGCTACACCAGAAGCAGTTAGATGGTTAGCTTCCTTAGATATTAAATTATAACATCTATCCCGTTATAATTCTATGGTTCCATATTATCATGCTTCCCTGAAAATAAGACCCAACTGGATAATAAGCCCTAGCATGATTTTTCAGGATGCTCATAATATAAGCCCTACCCCGAAAATAACCCCCAGTTATGATCATCAGCCAGACAAACCCATTAGTACCGTATTTCCCCCAAAATAAGACCTAAGTGGAAAATAAGCCCTAGTGCATCTTTTGGAGCAAAAATTAATATAAGACCCAGTCTTATCTTCGGGGAAACACAAATAGTGATTTTCTTTTTTATCTTAATTTAATATATCATCTCCTATATTCTATTGTCCAGATATCTTACGTGCATCCTTACATTCTGATGCTTTATTTAAACTAAATTTGTGTATCAGTGATACATGACCTCTGTAGATACTTACGTTAAATAAATAAATAAATAAATAAATAAATAAATAAATAAATAAATAAAAAATAAATAAATAAATAAATAAATAAATAAATAAATAAATAAATAAATATCTCCTCAGGACAAGAGAGAAATAATAAGAGTTTATGGTATCTCTCTGATAAATATATTGTGGGTTGATAGTGTACATAAAGGGCAAAATGGCTGTTTGATTGGCATACAATCAGAACAAGTGAGTCTCCAACCAGCAGAAATACACACTCTTTCTTCAGGCTCAATCACACAAAGGTACACACACTCCAATGGTAGAATTCAATTTTTTTTACTACTGGTTCTGTGGGTGTGTCTTGGTGGGCATGGCAGGGGAAGGATACTGCAAAATCTCCATTCCCACTCCACTCCAGGGGAAGGATACTGCAAAATCCCCATTCTCACCCCACTCCAGGGGAAGGATACTACAAAATCCCTATTCCCTCCCCACTCCTGGGGGAAGGATTCTGCAAAATCTCCATTCCCATCCCATTCTGGGGCCAGCCAGAGGTGGTATTTGCCAGTTCTCCGAACTACTCAATATTTCCGCTACCAGTTCTCCAGAACCTATCAGAACCTGCTGAAGAGCACCCCTGACCCACTCCCAAGTATCAGGGCCTATCTTACAGCAAGCCAAATCAGTGTCCCAGATTGATCCTCAATAATGCCTAGGTGTTTATTGCGGCATCTATCTACAATCAGACACACGTACACCTAGCAAAACAGCTTTGAACTTAAAAATCCTGAATTCTGAACTTACAGTATTTTCTCAGTGTCAACACATGAAGCTTCTCCATCTTCAGGTATGAGTAGTACGAGTCTTCAGAGGAGGCATATTTTGAAACTAGAGCTGCAGCTGAAATCAAAAGAGGTTGAATATTCCTTTGTAGGAAATCTTGACTGAGTCCTAGTGCGTTTGACAAGGTATCTTCAGTTCCTTTCCTTGTGCCAACTTGATTTTGAAGATGGAAGCACAATTGTCACTACGTTTAGTTGTCATTCCCCATTTATGGTTACAAAGTAGATCAAATGGATTTAACCTTTGACTTCCTTTGGCACAAATTTCCCCAACACTGACTGTTTCCAATCAGATCCAGAGGTGGGAAATCCTTGTATAGTTACACCTTTTTTATTATTATTTTATTATCACTTTCTTGATCTGCTTGTTAACACAAATGATGGGGATACAATGTTCACCCTGGAGATGCTGGGTTTTTTTCAATTTGAAACTTTAAAATGTTTTAGATGTACACCTAGTGAAGAAGGGTCAAATGTTATAAAAGAATAAGCTCAACACAATTTGATCGTCAGGTTTTAGCCAAGGCTGTAAACTCAGCAAATCGTACCTTCTTGTTTATAGGTTTCAGAACATGATCTCTCTCTCTCTCTCTGTCTCTCTCTCTGTCTCTCTCTCTCTCTGTCTCTCCCTCTCTGTCTCTCTCTCTCTCTCTCTCTTCCACTCTTCCTCCCTCCCTCCCTCTCTCTTAATGAAATTGATTATGAACACAGGAAGCTGCCTTACACAGTAAGACTCTTCATCCATTTAGCTGAGTATTATCTTTCATAATTGAGGGTTGCAACTCTCCAAGGTATCAGACGAAGGTTGTTAGCAATCCTATTTGGAAATGCCGGGAGTTAATCCTCACCAGACTTCTACATGTAAAATATCTGACCCTACCTCACATCCCGGAAAAGTACTCACAGAATTTTATATATGGAACTCACAGCCATAGGAGAGCCCTGATGATGAAAAGGTTAGGTTTCTCTGAAAGACAGATTGATTCACGAACAGTAGGGTTGCTGGTGGGAACTAAATGGAACTGTCCATGTTAGGGGAAATGGCTGTGTTTATACCGGTACATTGTCCTTTAACAAAGTATTGCTTGTTTCAGACTTAACAAGAACAGTTATTCTTGTTAATAACTGTTCAGTTATGTCACAGGCGTGACTGGATAGCTTATCTCAGTGTTAAGGTTGCAGGTCCAGAATAGTGTATGGGAGGAATGGATAAACTTTTATTACCCAAGAGCCAGATTTACCTAAAATGGTAGCCCCCAGACTCATTCTATAAGATGCCTAGTAGAGAGCCAGTTTGATGTATTGATGAAAGTGCTGCCTTAAAAACCAGAGATGGGGATGATAGATAGATAGATGGATGGATGGATAGATAGATAGATAGACAGATAGATAGAAAGAAAGATGTAGATAGATAGATAGATAGATAGATAGATAGATAGATAGATAGATAGATAGATAGATAGATAGACAGACAGACAGACAGACACAGACAGATAGATAGATGTAGGTAGGTAGGTAGATAGATAGATAGATAGATAGATAGATAGATAGATAGATAGATAGATAGATAGATAGATAGATAGATAGACAGACACAGACAGATAGATAGATGTAGATAGATAGATAGATAGATAGATAGATAGATAGATAGATAGATAGATAGATAGATAGATAGATAGATAGATAGACAGACACAGACAGATAGATAGATGTAGATAGATAGATAGATAGATAGATAGATAGATAGATAGATAGATAGATAGATAGATAGATAGACAGACACAGATAGATAGATAGATAGATAGATAGATAGATAGATAGATAGATAGATAGACAGACAGACAGACAGACAGACAGATAGATAGATGTAGATAGATAGATAGATAGATAGATAGATAGATAGATAGATATAACAGATAGATACTAGATAGACAGACAGACAGACAGATGTAGATGATAGATGAGTGTCAAGGGACAAAGCAAGCATTTTTCATTTTCCTGTGGTTTGAAAAGTGACCTTCATTTCATTTCTGAAAATAGTATCTTAGCACAAAGTTTTTATATTTATCTCCTCAAAGGATGAGAATGCACACTGGTGATTTTGGGCTATTAACTAATCCACGCAAAAGACCTTATGCTTTGTGTTACGGATGCACCCAGGCATGTCATGTTCAGCAAGCCATCATTAAACAAAACACGAATTTAGTGCAACATATATTACAATATCAATAACTAGGAAATCAGCCTGGCACGGTTGGAGGTTGCCATCATGACCTGTTGACAGAATTTGCAGGGAGATTTGAAGGGGGGGGGGTGTCCAAAAGTCAAAGCAATGGCCCAAATGCATGATGAATACCCCACCCCTTTTCACATCTAAAAACATAGATAAACCCAGGGTTGATGTTTGAATCACATGGTTGCAATCATCACCTCGAAATTTTGACAGCTCTCACTCCACCCCCACCCCCATCGCAGACACTCCTATATTTTGGCTGTCTGGATAAAGCTGTATTTCCCAACCTAGACAGCTTTAAGGACTTGCAAGGCTGGCTGGGGAATTCTGGCAGTTGAAGTCCACCCTTATTTAAGCCGCCAAGGTTAGGAAACACTGCGATAAAGACCGCTGGGCTAGATGGTTCTAATACTCTCATGGAGATTTCACTATAATTTTAGGGTCAAGGTGGAGCTGTAGAGCTAGATTTGCCCCTGTATCACGGTACATTGATGGCTTTGGGGTAAACCATACCTGACTGGGCTAGCTGACCACACCCAGCCACAAAACATGACTTAGAAATCCTCAAGGGCAAGGTTCATTCAAGCCACCATGATGCCCTGCCAATGGTGCAGTACCTTCTTTGAGGCTTCTTGACTCAGCCTTCCATCCTTCCAAAATCAGTAAAATGAAGACCCAGATTGTTGGGGGCAATATGCAGACTTTGTAAACTGCTTGGAGTGTGCTGTAAAGAAGTGGTCTCCAACCTTGGCAACTTGAAGTCTGGCGGACTTCAACTCCCAGAATTCTGGGAGTTGAAGGCCTCCAGGCTTCAAGTTGCCAAGGTTGGAGACCCCTGCTGTAATGCACTATCAAGCGATATATAAGTCTAAGTGCTAATGCTATCATCAAAATGATGTTAGGGCTCCTCTGTCCCCCTCCCCAAATGTTCTCTTTCCTGATCCCTGTGGGGTAATGAGTTTGAAGGCTAATCGAAGCTAATAAGAGTTTCCAAGCCAGTTGCCTAGCTATTATCTGTCACTGGACCTGACCCAGGCTAAGGAATTCTACCCAGAGCCTTCCATCAGTCGGTTCTTCTCTTCCATGATCTTCCAAGGCCATGCTCCCACCCTCCCCAATCCCACACGCAGGTTTCTGCCATGGGGGAGCAGGAGTTACAATGCCAATGCAAGAATGATTTTCCTGCTCAGCACAGCATCAGCACAGCCAGAGCTAAAGGGAAGCTCACCGCTCCAACGTCCAAGCAAGATTGCTGGAGGGGAGCTGCCCTTCATCTCTTCCCACCCACTCACCCATCCCACATACACACAGACACCTCCTGCCTCCCAGCCACTGACAGTTTCTTCCCCTTGAAGTCCCAGGAGACAGCAGCGATGGGGGGCCGAGCCCCAGAAACATCCGCTCCAGAATCTATTTACAGAGTGAAAGAATCAGCATTTTGCAGGAAATAAATAAATGCAATCTGCCAGCTTCTCCATTACTTGTGCCACCTTGGTTAGTTCACCCATTAATATTAATCAGGCTGCTGTCACACTTTTCCCCCCCGCATGCAGAGCGGTTCTTCTGGATCCATACCTCATTCCTTCTTCAGAACAGTTCTCGGTACCAAGTTGGGATGCAACAAAACTCAGGGGCTTAACGGTTGTCTTGTAATCCATAGCAGTTAATGGACCTTTCAAAGAATTCTATGAGGATGAAGGTTCGTTCTCCGAGCTTGTGGGTTGGTTTCCGAACGTTTCATTACCATGCTAGGTAACATCTTCAGTGGAGTTTAGGGGATGTCAGTGTCCGTGTTCTGTTAATAAAGGCTTCAGGTGTAGTTGTGTTAAGTGAGGGTCTTGTCTGTGGATCAGCTGTCACAAGACCCCATCAGTAACAGTAACAGAGTTGGAAGGGACCTTGGAGGTCATCTAGTCCAATCCCCTGCTCACACAGTAGCAACCCACCACTGCTTCCGAGGTGGGTAAAATGAGGACCCCAGATTGTTGGGGGCAATATGCTGACTCTGTAAACTGTTTAGAGAGGGCTGTAAAGCATTGTAAAGCGGTATATAAGTCTAAGTGCTATTGCTGTTGCATCCAACAGGCAAAGTCAATGGGGGAAGCCATGATCATTTAACAACAGTGTGAACAACTGCAGTGATTGGCTTAACAACAGTGGCAGAACAGGTTGTAAAAACTCACTTAACAATAAGCCTTGCATAACAACAGAAATTCTGGTCTCAATTGTAATCGTAAGCCGAGGACTACTTGTACGTTAATTGATTACCATAAAGTGGTTGTACTTCTACTTGTCGTTGTTATCCCCATTTTACCAAAGTGAAACTGAGAAGTGTTATTTGTCCAAAACCCACGGGGTTTGCTTGCAGCCGGGAAGAGATTTGAACACAGGGCCTCCTGGCTTGGATCTCATGCCTACGGGCGCTAGTCTGCTTTGGCAGCAGGGTGGCAAAGGATCCTGGAGCTTAATGGTCTTGCTGGAGTCTGCAAGACGGGAGGCTTTGATGTACAACTTCAGTGTACAAAGCACCCAGCTCAGTTTTCCTCTGCCGCCAGCCAATATTTTGCAACGGCTTCTACACAAACCAGCAAAAGGCAGCTCCTCAGTCATGCCATATGCGGTTTTGCATTTTAAAGTCATTTAAAATTATGGCACCATCATGCTGACAGGAATAGAAATGTATCTTTCCTCCCTGCTACTTCGAGGCTAAATACATTACCTTGGGAATAAGCCTCGATGCATTGTTTAAAAAGAGACAGAGAGAAAGCCAAGTCTTTTTCTTTCTTTCTTTTTTTTACTTTATCTCTCTCTCACTCACTTGCCACGCTCTAGTGGCCATCCAGGGACCCTTTGCTGAAGAGAATTCACCTGAGTAAAGTTCAGGGTTTAGTGTAATCCTGCCCCCCCCCCATTCCAATGTGAGGCTTGCACCACAGGCAAATCTTCATGACGGTTAGATTCACATCATGCACTTTATTATTTATCCCTGCACCTCTGAGTAGGCAAAGCCATTCCTATCCTGAGAGAGAGAGAGAGAAGAGAAGAGTGTGAGAGAGAGGGAGAGAAGAGAGAGAGGGAGGGAGAGAAGAGAGAGGGAGAGAGAGAAGAAAGGGAGAGAGAGAAAAGAGAGAGAGAGAGAGAGAGAAAGAGCCCTGCTACTCGATCACAGCAAAACCAAAAGAGCATTTGTGGTACTTTAAAGTCTAACAAATGTGTTGCAGCATAAGGTTCGGTGGATTAGACTCCATTTCATCATATGCAATTTGTAAACAAGCCCATATTTATACACAAAGCGGCATTAAAGGAGGGAAGAAGCATGGGTGCGCATACAGGCCGACTGGGCTGCAGCCCAAAACCCCTGATTCAGAGAGTTCTCTTCCAAAATGGCATGCACTTGCCCATTCTTTCCAGTACGGTATTTTATTTCTTGTAACATGAGCCTCCTTCTCAGTTACCGCTCAAAGCACAGCAAGCAGAGGTTGGACTTTTCAGTCAGAACCCTCTATGTAACACTGCAGACCTCTTTTCATGGGGGGGGGGGAAAGAAAGAAAGAAAGCCTTTAAAACAAATCAGCAAACAAATGACTCTGCCTGTGGCTGGTTTCTTTTATTATTATTTTTTAAAAAGTTGGACAGCTGTGTGCAAAAAGGCAAGCTTCCCCTACACAGACCTCTGCCTATATATGGGGGCATCCAAAGCTCCATGATTGAATGAGACCAGCAGTCATATCCCTGAGTGACAGATGCACCAGTAAGGAAAACTTTGAAGCTTTGGCTTCCCAGAGAACACAGAAGATGTCAACCTTGCCCAAACGCTTAGTAACATAAGACAGGACTTTCCCTGTGCACACTTGCAAATGTGTGGATGTGGATTTCAGAGCTGGGAACATTGTAGGGGATTCTTTTATGTACACTGAGAGCGTATGCACCAAAGACAAATTCCTTGTGTGTCCAATCACGCTTGGCCAATAAAAAATTCTATTCTATTCTATTCTATTCTATTCTATTCTATTCTTTAGCGCTAGTTAGCTGGAGCCTTGATCAGACCTCTGCGTATAGATATCGGCACGAGAGTGTAATATGGAAAATATAGGTCCTGATCCCAACGAAGAAATTTTTTAAAAGACTACAGGGAGTTCTCAACTTACAAGAAGTTCATCTGTGACCGTTTGAAGTTACCCCAGCGCTGAGAAATGTGACTTACGGCTATTTTTCACACTTATGACCATTGCAGCCTCCCCGTGGTCACATGATTTACATTCGGATGCTTGACAACTGACTCACATTTATGACAGTTGCAGAACCCCAGGGTCACGTGATCACCTTTTGCGACCTTCTGACTAGCAAAGTCAATGGGGAAACCAGATTCACTTAACAACTGCGTTACGCATTTAACGACTGCGGCGGTTTGCTTAACAAATGTGGCAAGAAAAGTCATAAAATGGGGCCAAACTCCCTTAACGAATTTCTCATTTAGCAACATTAATTTTGGACTCAGTTGTGATTGTTAAGCTGAGGACTAGCTGTATGCCCTGAAAATCTATTTGTCTTTGAGATTGCTTTTATTCTTCACCTGCTACCGATGCCCATATATTTACCTTCTGTTTCATCCCTGCTGCATTAAAACTGGTCTAGAACCTTTTTGCGTCCATCAGCTCCTGGCCAGAGTGGGACGTCCACCAGAGCCGGACGTCCACCATCTCAATGCAGGTGAGGGCCTGGGGGTTTGCCACCTCTCTTTTCGTTACATTTAGATTTAGGCTGCAGCTACCCCTGAGCAAATCCTCACTCCACACTCCTGAAGAGAGACTATTCACTGCCTGGAGGCATGCTTGCAGCTGCCTCAAAGGCTGGAGGTACACATTAACCCAATTTCCTAAGCGTCCACTGAACCAGGGGAGAACTGTTGGCCTTCGGTGGTCAAGGGAGAAATCTGGCATGGTAAGGACATGATTTGGGATGGGGTCATCCCAATACAGGCTATGGGTGGTAGAATCCCAGAAGTCCATGGGGACTACAGGTGAGCTTTTGCACGCAGATAAACTCTCCTGCATACTGCCCACATCCATATTCCCACAGATGTCATCCAGCCCTACCTTTCTTTGGGATGAGAGACAGAAAGAAGGGAGTTAAGAAACTGTCCCATGGCAGAATTTTCAGCCAAGCCTTAGGAAAAAGTTTAGTGACAAGAGAGGGGGGGGGTGGAGGTGATGCTTTAAAAAAGGGGAGAGGTGAGTTTTCTGGGAAAATAGTCGATTGGGCAAAACATGCCATCTGGGAGCCAAAGCTAGCACCCCAAATTAGCGGGCAAACCAGAGGAGGAGGTGTACCCGGCAGAGGCTGGGATAGGTTTGGTGGAGGGTTTAAGTATGAGAAGGAGCAGGATAGCACATGGGAAATCGCAAGGCCTAGATGTCAGCTGAGCCTGGCTCTTTGCTAAAATGTGCCTCCTTAGCCCTCTCTTCCCATAAGTGCCTTCCGGACACTGGAAATGCACAGAATGAGCGAGCTCTGGACTTCATTCCAGATTGAACTATTTCCTTGGCCCCCCCTGGCTCTGGGGACAGGCATTAAATCAACCCGGTTGGCACCAGGCATAAATCCAAGCCTTGCTGCAAAGCACCCGCTCTGTAAATTGCTGCCCTGTACACGAGGGATGGCGTTGGCACTTTGCCACAGAGCGAACCGCGGTGATTGATACCCTGCTACAGTCGCACGCTACAGTGGTCCCATCACCCTTCCCACATCCCAATGCCCCGGGGTTGCCCCCTCCCCTCTCCATTTATTGACCCGGAATAGCCTTTTCCCAGGTCGCCTTCCCGGCGCTACAGAATCTCCTGTCCCACCAAAGGGCGAAGCGATGGATCAAGACAAAGGCTTGCTAGCGCCGCTCGCCCGCTCCTTCCCACGGTAGGCCAGAGAACGAGGGATCCCTACCTGGGGCGCTGTCCAAGGTGCCGGATCTTCCAGCCGAGCGGGTGGCGCCTTGTCGGCGTCCCCAGAGGCGCTGGGCAGAGCTGCGGATCAGCGAGGCTTTCCCCAAAGCGGAGGCATCCCGGGGGCAGAGCCCAGGCTAGGAAGAGCCGCCCGGGAGGCTGCGGGAGCGACGGAAGAGGGACAGCCGTCTAGGTGATGAAGGGATCCCAGCCGGAAGGAGGACGAGATCTCGCCACTAGGCAGCGGGAAAAGGAGGGAGCGAGAAGGCGGGGGGGGGTGGAGGGGTTGGAGCGGCAGGTCCCAATCTGGGATCACTGGGAGAGGAGGGGCGGCAGGTCCGGGCTGGGATCTCTCGGACAAGGCAGATGGGCGCCGGGTTAGAGGCTAGCGAGGTGGGGCGGTGCCGGGAAAGGGAAGGCAAAAGGGAAGGAGGGGAGGAGGAGGAAGAGGAGGAGGGCGGCTCAGTCCGTCGCCGCCCGCCACCCCCGCCCGCCCGCCCGCTTGGGCGGCTGTTGCTGCTTTCTCCGAAGAAAAAGGGGTTTGGTGATGAAGTAGAGGAGGGGCCTGTGCGTGCCTGAGAAAGAGAGAGATATGTGTGTGTGTGCGGTGTGTGTTCTGTGTGCGTTCTCTCTCTCTCAGTGTGAGTGTGTGTGTGTGTGTGTGAACACGAGCGTGCGCGCGATCGCCGGCGAGAATATCCCGCAATCAGCGGAGCGAGGAAGGGGAAGCGGCGCTTCTCCTTCGGGGCGACGCCGCGCCCGGGCTGGGAAGGCGGAGAGAGGGCTCGGGAAAGTGTCCAAGTAGCGCGCGGCGCTTGGCGGCGAGGAGCTGTCCAAAAGGGCGGGAGGGACGCGCGCGGCCAGGTGCCCGGAGTTAGACCCGCGAGCACGCGGGAGTTCCAGCCCGCCCGCCTGCCCTGCCTGCCTGCCTGCCTGCCGCGAGGTGGGTGGGTGGGTGAGTGAGCGGCTGGGAGGGGAAGAATGATTGACAGCCGGCCGAGCGGGCGGTAGAGCTCTGCCGCGCCGAACTGCCCGTGAGCGGCGCGGCGACGGGTGTCTTGCTGGGGAAGCGCCCGAGGTGCCGCTTGCAGCTGCCTTCCGAAGCCACGCCTCTCCCCGCATTGTTGTTCTGAGGCTCGGTCGGGGAGTCGTGGTCGTCTTTGCTAGAACCCAAAACGGAGCGGTGTTTGGTTTAGCGTGGCTGCCGTGACCTCACCTCAAGCCACGGCGCTCTGCTTTGGGAGAGGTGGGATGAATGGGGTTTAGCGCGCCTTAGGCAAGGAAGCCGCTTGGGTGACTTTGGGCCAACCCAAAGAAAGAGGAGGAGGCAAGGGCAAGCCACTTCCGAAATCTTGTCAAGAAAACTACGGGGACTTAATCCAGGGAGTCACCAGAAGGCAAAACGGACTCAACGGTGCACCTAAAAAAAGCAACCAGTAGGACTTTTGTCCTAAACAAACCGTGGTCTATCCAAAGATCACTTCATACAACAGTTGAATCAGGACACCGTATAGCGAAGTGTGGTTTCCCTTCTCCACCTCCCTCCAGTGCCCCACAGATTAATTAAGGGTAAGAACTCCTTGTCCCAAAGGTGCTTTTTCAAGAGGCAACCGAGGGGTTTCTTGGTTTTGGTTTCTTTTGTTTTGAGATGTTTTGCTTCCCTTCAAAGAGAAGCGAAACCTCATCAAAGAAAAAACAGAAAGTCCAGTTGCCTCTTGAAAAAAAGCACCTTTGGGAGAACTGCGACCTGGATGACTGAGAATCTCCATAGAGGTTAAGAACTCCTTGTACCTACAATTCGACTTTCATATAAGAAAGGAACCAGAAGAAACGTTAAAGTTAAATGTTTATCCAACTTTGGCTGGTTTTGAATACTAAGCAGGAGTGGCTGGCTCTTGAATGGCAGACGGCAAGATAAATCTGGGACTGCTATAAGATGCATTGGGAAATTGAAGGTTAACTTACAGTGGTAGATCTGTTCCCACCACCAATGTTCGTTGTCTCAAAACAGTGCGTGCAAATGGTTGCTGAGACCAGCTATTGATGTACTTGTGCTCGACCAGTGTCATACTGTGAAAATATTCTTTATTATGGGATATATGGCTGTCTGGTAGCCACAAAAGGCCACAATAATTCTCCAGGCCATCACTGTAGATAATCATCTTTCAGACCGTACAAATGCTTCTGTTTCTGAGGCCAGTTTCAGTAAATGCAAAGCATTCCTTCATTCAATTTAAATAAACCAAGGATGATGTTTGGTAAAACCATTATCCCTGTTTATTAGATGCAATTTTCTCCCTGTCTTCCCCTTTTCTTCCTTATCCAGCTGGCTATCAGGGAAAAAAAACCCCAATAATTAACAACAGTTAAAGGTCTCCACCAATGATTTGCAAAGGATGTTTGAAATTGGGCTGAGTGCCATGTGAAATTTAAGCAAGGGCCACATGTGGACTTTGTTATATTTTTATTTCTGTAATTTATGTGTTCATTTATTCAATTTCTACGGCTGCCCATCTCAGACAAAGTGACTGGGCAGCAAACAATCATAACAATGCTTTGGTTCTTTCAATTCTTTTTATAATACATGAGCGACAAAATACAATATTAATAATTGTATTCAATCATCCCAAACCAAATCAGTCAACCATACAAACTATAATAAGCTAATTCAAGCAGAGTAAATCATCATCATCATCATCCGGTGATCGTAAAATGTAGCACCATATATCATCAGTACCTTTAATCAAATGTCTCAAGGTTCTCTTGATTACTCACATGTCAATCTCTGAAGGTGCGTTGTCAAAGCTGACAGAACATCAGAAGCGAGGGTGCAGAGATCTTATACCTCTGCCAGATCCTGCCAGATCCTTCATCTGGGAGGAGGGCTTTACATAGGAAAAGAGCTCCTGCTGAAAACGCTCACCTCTTGCTGCATTTTACAGACTTCCTCTGCAGACATAGCTAGAGGACGCCGTATCTCCTACTAGGAGATCCTGAGCTATGTGAGATTTTAATTGATGATTTAGAACCAATACCTTGAACTGCATTCAGAGGTTCTTGTGTTATTGGTCTTATGTGAGATATAGGTAGTCATCAACTTGCAACAGTTCACTTAGTGAACATTCAAGGTTACAACGGCACTGAAAAAAGTGACTTCTGACCGTTTTTCACACTTACGATCCGTGGTGGGTTTCTACTGGTTCACACCGGTTCGGGCGAAATGGTAGTGGCAGCGGGAGGCTCCGCCCACCCGCCCGGACATCATCATGGATGCTCTGTGCATGCGCAGAAGCGCTGCATGCGAGCGAAGCAAGCACGCACGCGCACGCTCACAGTTCTGAACTGGTAGTGAAGGTAAGTAGAACCCACTACTGCTTACGACCTTTGCAACAGCCCGATGAACACATGATCAAAATTTGGATTCTTGACAAGTGACTCCTATTAATGGCGGTTGCAGTGTCCCGGGGTCATGCAATCCCCTTAATCCCCTTTTTGTGACCTTCTGACAAGCGAAGTCAATGGGGAAGCCAGATTCACTTTACAACCATGTTACAACTGCAGTGATTCACTTAACAACTGTGGCAAGAAAGGCTGTAAAATGGGGCAAAATTCACTGAACAAATGTTTCTTTTAGCAACAGAAATGTTGGACTCCATTGTGGTCGTAAGTCAAGGACTACCTGTCTTTTTTAATGTGCACAAAATTTCAAATGTGTCTGTGAATCCAAAAGGATTGAGTTACAACCTGACATAAATGGTTTAAGCTTTTTTAAAAAGGAAAAGTTCTAACTGCATGCCCAGCTGGAGGGAGGTCCCAGACCTGTAATGGCTGATAGTTATTGCTTAGTCTCATGTTAATGCCACAATTAATTGCTAAACATTTGTGCCTGAAGGCTCGAAACTCCCACTCTGCAAGGATAGGGTTGCAGAAGAATGTGAAAATGTCTCTGCTACTTCGTTTTTTCATACATATTAGAAAACAACAGTGCACTTCATACTTTTGTGCAGCCAGATGAAATCCGCTTTCATTATTCCTTTGTTAGGCTTACGATAGCGGCCAAAATTATGGAAACCTTTTGGGAAAAGTGTATTTTCTAAAACTAGTTAATAACACCACTTTTGGGGGGAGTAGTATTATATATTATTATATATCAATGGAAAGATAATTTAATCAAGAATGTAATGCGATAACTTTTATGAAGGATTTGCTACTGGAATAGCAGTTACAGTATGAAGAAGAAAAGTGAAACATGTAGAAAAAATGAGATATATAAAAATTATCAGGTTAATTAATACTTAGTTGGGTAGCTAGCATGAATTACGGCCTTACAACATCTTCCCATGGAGTGAACCAAGTCTTTTAGTTCTGCAGCTGTTATAATGTGAAACCAAGATTGAATGATTGCTTCTATTAAACTGTTTTTTATTGCTGGGTTTCTTCTGACTAACAAGTTTCTTTAGTCGGCTCCATAGATTTTCAATTGGGTTAAGGTCTGGGCTATTCCCAGGCCATTCCAACAGTGGAATATGATTAGAATAGAATAGAATAGAATTTTTTATTGGCCAAGTGTGATTGGACACACAAGGAATTTGTCTTGGTGAATATGCTCTCAGTGTACATAAAAGAAAAGATACGTTCATCAACAATTCTAAGGTACAACACTTAATGATAGTCATAGATTACAAATAAGCAGTCAGGAACCAATCATAATCAATATATTATAATATATAATGTATAAGATAATATATATATTATCTTGAAACTCCAAAAAAAAGTGGTGTTATTAGCCATCGAACCTCAAAAATAGACTTTTCCCAAAACGTTCCCACAATTTTGGCCACTGCTGTATTATATCTGGGCTGCAAAATGTACAAACAGCCACTAAATGGCAACATTGAGCTGAGTGTCTCTGCTGCCATCTAGGGGCTGGTTGTCTTTTTGCTCTCCAAGCATGGTTTGCTTATGAGTCACAGTAAGTACAGGACTATATGAAAGGGCCGTGGGTAGAGAGCCTGACCAGTAGGGGAAAAAGGTCAGGATAAAAACTAAATTTGGTTTCCCTGCCCTGTAATTGAAATTAGGCTAAATATAGGTAGCCCTCGACTTATGACCTCAATGGATCCCAAAATCTAAGCAAGATGGTTAAGTGAGTTGGCCCCCATTTTATGAACTTTGGCCACAGTTGTTATGTGAATCACTGCAGTTGTTAAGTGAATCATATGGTTGTTAAGCAGATCTGGCCTCCCACTCCTACACTTTGCTTGTTAAAAGCCTGCTGAGAAGTTTAACCAATGGTGACCACATGCCCTCGGGACACCTCAACTGTCATAAATACATGCCAGTTGCCAAGTGCATGAATTCTGATCACATGACAATGCAACGGTTGTATAAAAAACAATCCTGTCCATTTTTTCAGTGTTTTTGTAACTTTGAACTGTCGCCAAATGAATGGTTACGGTACTATGCATACACCCGAATTGCTCAGGAAGGAGCCAAGCCACATTCAAAGCCTGAACATATTGAGCAAAAGCCATACTACTAGTCCACTGGGCACCTGGCCCTCACTATCAAGCTGCTCATATCGTTAAGATTTTATATTTTTTTTAAAAAAACCTTGCAATTTCATTCCTTTCTCCATTCCTCCTCTCTGTTTACCATAAATATCACAGATGGGTGGCAACCTTTGGAGATCCTTGATGAAGCTTAGTACAAGTTGTAAGTCACTCTTGACCTAATTCAAGGGTCTGCAACCTTAAACACTCAAAGAGCCATTTGGACCCGTTTCCCACAGAAAAGAAAAAAACCAGGAGCCACAAAACCTTGGTGGGCGTGGCCAACTCGATGTCTCACCAGTCACATGACACCCCCCCCGCCACACCTACCCAGCCGATCATTAGGGCAGAGAACCGGTTGTTAAAAAATAACAAGAACCACAAAAACCTTTTGACATCTTTCTCTCTCTCCCTCTCTCCCCCCTCCCTCTCTGTATCTCTCTATATCTTCTCCATCCCCTGCCATCACCCTTACCTTCTCGGGCCAGGCAAGGAGTGACTGGGAGGGGAGGGCGAGAGTGGGGCCAGCCAGTGGTGGGATCATCCAACAGGGAGCCACAGCAGAGGGCCCAAAGAGCCACATATGGCTCCAGAGCTCCAGGTTGCAGACACCCAGCCTAAGAGTCCAGTGAAACCCATCTATTGCTCCCCATCCACCCACCCTACCCCAAAGCCCACCAAAGGCCCATGATTTCCCCAAGGGACATGTTTCCCTGTCCTGATTGACATTATTCACTCTGTCCATTACAGCATAATTTATGTTCGAATTGCTGAGAAAGAGGAGAGTAAATTGACTCTGACAGAAGCAGCTCCAATTATTCCTCCCATGTCTACTCCATTCATACCCAAGGTGGTGGTCATGGAGGGGGGGAAGAAGGGACAGAAGCCAAAATCTTCTTTTTCCCTGTCTTAATATTTCTGACTCTTAACACTTCTGACTTTCCTCCACCCACCCCTCCTCTAATGTAGGAAGTTAGCTTGGCTGGGGGATATTTTTAGGGCTGTGCAGCACCTCGCATGCAAAAGGCTAAATATAAGTTGGAATGCGTGCAACGCATGGAGCGGTATGTGGTAGCTGTCAGGGACACCTTAAAGCAGTGTTTTTCAAACTTGGCAACTTCAAGGTGTGCGGACTTCAACTCCCAGAATTTGCCAGCCAGCAAATACTGCCTGGGGAATTCTGGGACTTGAAGTCCATGCATCTTGGAACTGTCAAGTTTGAAAAAGGTTGCCTTAAAGCAGGGCTGTCAAATTCAATTTCATTGAGGGCCACATTAGGGCTGTGGTTGACCTCAGTGGGTCGGGTGGACGTGGGCAACTGGGTGGGTATGGCCAGCTTGATGCCACTCCCCAAAAACTGTTTCCTCTTCGCATTGGGTAGACCGGGCGGGCCAAAGCGACGTGGGCTCGAAGCTTCCTCTTCACATTGGATAGACTGGGCTGAAGTGACGTGGGACGGCCCCTTAAATTTTCCAGGACGTCCCTATTAAATCGGTGGCTAGTGGGTACAAATGAGTCACGCACAGAGGTTGTAATTAACACAACCTTTATTTAACTCAACTGTGGATAACAACAAGATAACGTGTATACAGCAACAACCAAACCCTCCGGTGACAGCCCTTATATACTAGCTGCCTCAGGAGCTTAACCAATGACAGGACTTCCAAACTCCCGTTTTTTCCTCCAGGCGCATCTTAGCCAATCAGGGACCGCCTGGCTGTTGTCAAGGCTCAGGCATGTCGTAGCCCCTAGGACTTTGTCAGACATAACAGTCCCCACAGGCCATATCTGACCACATCGCAGCCCGCATCCGCAGGCCTTGAGTTTGACACCCCTGCCTTAAAGCAACTTTTCCTGGGCTCTCACAATTGCCTTATAATTCTGTAAAAAGTGAAGTCTGGTTTAATGTGTTCCTGACAGCTACCTCCTCTTTTGTTCTATCCCCTCCTTTGTTCTCCCCAGGGGTGAAATTCAATTTTTTCCTTACCGGTTCTGTGGGCGTGGCTTGGTAGGCATGGCACTGGAAGGATACTGCAAAATCTCCATTCCCTCCCCACTCTGGGGCCAGCCAGAGGTGGTATTTGTCAGTTCTCCAAACTACTTAAAATTTCCACTACTGGATTTCACCCCTGGTTCGCCCCACACTTTTCAATCTCTCCACAGTTGAGCAAGATCAAGTCAGCAAACACTATTGAGATTTCAGATCTTTATTGTTAATGTGAGGTAAATACAGAATCTTGGAAGGAATTCTTATGATTGTAAACTACCACTAGGCCAGAAGGGGGCCATCCATTTGTGCTTGACTTACACTCTTTCCCAGCATTCGAGACTTTTTCAGAGAGTTGAGTCTTCACATGATGTGCCCTGAAATAAGATAATTTGAGCCTGGTCATGTGTGCCTCAAATGAGAACCTGGGTGTTGTGACCCAGGCCCAATTAAGTAGTAGGAAACTCAGTCAGTGTAAAAACAAACAAACTTTATTCGAACAGCTGAGAATTACTTCATTCTCAGCGTAGTCCAACTAAATTAAAGTAAATTCCTCCCAACACAATTTTTCAGTCATATCACCAACCTTGGTCCAATTAGGCAAACTGCCAAAGGCCTTTCTTGACAAAAGTTCAGAAGACACCGATACAAAACAAATGCAACAAGACAAAGCTATCAACGCTGTTTTCTGGCAAAGAGCCCAAACGCCATTGCTGGTCTTTTAAGCCTTATGGGAGGGGCCAATCATCTCTTGGCCCTACTCCTGAGTCGTCCTCTTTGCTTTAGCTGTTCTTGCTTTCTGGCAGCTCTTCTCATGCGTGCATTAGGAACAGGCTCCTCCTGTTCCTCTGCCTCACTACTGTCAGCCACTAGAGGCTCTGGAGTCCACACATTACTCCCAGATGGCCCTGGCCCCACCTCTGCCTCCAACACAGAGCCCTCGTCCGGGCCTTCCCCAGCCTCCAGGACTGGCCCATGTTCTTCCTCAACCTCATCACTGTCTGACTCCGTTGCCAACTCCGCAGGCTGCCGGCAGACCACAACACTGGGTTGATTTGCTTGATGATCCATCAGTTTATTTTCCTGGATGTCCATGGTAACTTCAGGAGTCCTCTTCAACATCAAAGTTCAAAGCCATCCATACTCTTCCTTGACTGTTTCTTTAGAGTCCAACTTCCGCTTCTGCAGAGTATCCCAGGGAATGCCATGGCTTCCACAATTCTGATCTTTGTTGGTATAGACACACATTTGAATATTGTTTTGGATAGTCAAATATTTCAATATTCAGAATTTGGGGTGAACAGAAATGGGGAGTAGCCAAAGCATTGTTGATAGCTCAGAAAAACCTGGAGCTATAGCTATAATCTCCTATTGAGATTTGGCCCTAAAGATGTTGATTAGAACAGCTGTTCCCAAAGCATCTAGAAAGTCCCGGTTGGTGAAAATGGTACTAGAGATTACACTGTGAGCCTCCCCCACCCTTTTATTGTTAAGATTGAGAGCCAGCCTGCCTTCCCTAAGGGCAGATTGTGCCACATGAAGCAGAAGAAGTCCTAGATTCAGCATTTCGCTTCTTTTAAAGGGCCGGTTTCCAACTGCTGAGCTGAAATGTTCTCCACCACTTCAGTCATAAACTAAACAAACTACAGTTTACCGGCTCAGTCTTTTGGGACCTCTCAAACATTCAGATTCTCCACCCCCTCTCCCTATTTGTTACAATTTTATTATAATTTCACCCTGGAAGGTCCCCAAAGTTAAGCCCTCCTGCATAGTTCACATGACCCTCATTCATGTAAATATGCACTGTCTCTCCATGTATTCGCACCTTCTGTTCAAAGACGGCTCTTCCCCAGCCTATCACGAGTTTGTTGTACATCTTGGCAGCATTTCTGCCAAATTCAGTTGCGACGCGGCCTTATTCTTCCTTAGCAGTGCTAAACAGGGGCCTCTGCAGCATCTCACAGCTTAAGAATTCATCGGGTCTACTTTTAGTCTTGGCCCTGCTCTTCCATTTTAATCAGTGGAAAACTACCCTGGTATGAAATCTGCTGTCCCATTGCCAGTTCAATTCCTGCCTTTACTGACTCTGTTCTTGGCCTCTGAAGTCACCTGACTTCCCACCAAGGTGACAGGTGACAAAGCCTAATTAATTTTGCACACCAGACACTGCTGATGACAGGGTTGGAGAAAGAAACAGGGCATTGTTGCAACCCTGAAGCAACAATATTGACCATCAATTGTGTTGTAAATGTTGTACCTTGATGAACGTATCTTTTCTTTTATGTACACTGAGAGCATATGCACCAAGACAAATTCCTTGTGTGTCCAATCACACTTAGCCAATAAAATTCTATTCTATTCTATTCTATTCTATTCTATTCTATTCTATTCTATTCTATTCTATTCAAAGCTTAAATCTGGAGCAGCAGCCTCATCAAGTGTTTAAGATGAAATGAAACCAATATTTATAGAAAGAAGACAGGAACAATAATGATGTTGCTAAGGAATCTTTGTTCCATAATTGAGATGGACCCCAAAATATGTGTTGCTAAGCGACACGGTTGTTAAGTGAGTTTTGCCCCATTTTATGACTTTTCTTGCTACAGTTGCTAAGTGAATCACTGCAGCTCTTAAGTTAGAACACAGTTGTTAAGTGAATTTTGGCTTCCCCATTGACTTTCCTTGTTCAGAAGGTCACAAAAGGGGATCACATGACCCACCCCCCCAGGACACTGCAACCATTATAAATATGAGCCAGTTGCCAAGAGTCTGAATTTTGATCATGTGACCATGGGGATGCTGCAAGTCATTGTAAGTTGAAACGGTCACTAAACAAATGATGGTAAGTCAAGGACTAGCCCATGAACTAGATTTATGCACATTATTCCGTGAGGCATTTTGCTGACAAATATGCTTCCCTTTTGGATCCAAGACTCAAAGCACAAAGCAAACCCAGCTGTTTAATGGCCCACAAAGTTTCACGATCCTCCTATCATCTAAAGAGAACCATGATGTAACCATTCGGAGCCTTCAAGCAGGCGCTTTCTGAAACAAATCCATAGAGGCGCTTTGCAAGAGAGAAATATCTCTTGGGATGGTTTATATGCTTTGGCTTACTGTAAATCTAAACAGAGAGAGGCTTCTAGTCAACCAGTCCACATACATTTGAGAGTAGGAACCATTGAACGAATAAGGTTTACTTCTTAGTTGTGGACAAGCTGGGCCTGTACTGCTGACTTTCTCTCAATCCCTAGTATTCCATCTGCCATGTGGAAATAATGATCCAGACTTCTCATGAAAGGTTATGAAGCAGGGGCCTCGAAACTTGGCCCTTTAAGACTTGTGGACTTCAACTCCCAGAATTCCTCAGCCAGCTGTGCTGGTTGGAAAATTCTAGGAGTTGAAGTCCACAAGTCTTAAAGTAGCCATATTTGGAGCCAAAGAGAATGGAACAAGATAATGGTAAAATGTCTTAAGCACTATGGTATGAGAGGAAAATATTCAGCGCTAGCAGGTAAATTATGTACCTTCATTTTTTAAAATTGGCTTTGCTTGTTTGGCCTCTGGGAATTCACCAGAGGACCACCACCAACCTTTGGAGAGTCATAGAACCTCCACCAATACCAGAGAGATACATATGGCGATTGATCCCTATTGTAACAGAGCACCATTTTGAATAGCCCAAAGGTGGAAAGTGAATTTCTACAGTCTTAGAAATGAGTAATTTTTAGTAATGATAGCAATCCCTTTCCATCTGAATGCTTCCAAGTCAGAGGCGGTATTCAGCAGCTTCTGACCAGTTCTGGAGAACTGGTAGCGGAAATTTTGAGTAGTTCGGAGAACCGGTAAATATCACCTCTGACTGGCTCCATCCCATCTATTCTCTGCCTCCCAAGTCCCAGCTGATCGGGAGGGAATGGGGATTTTGCAGTATCCTTCCCCTGCCACGCCCACCAAGCCATGCCACGCCCACCAAGCCATGCCACGCCCACCAAGCCACACCCACAGAACCAGTAGTAAAAAAAATTGAAACCCACCACTGCCTAGGATTCCCCAGCCAGCACAGTCATTATTAAAAATTCTAAGAGTTAAAAGTCCACACATGTCTTAAGGACGTCAATAGCAATAGCACCTAGTCTTATATATCACCCCCCCCAGTGCTTTACAGCACTCTCTGTGCAGGTTACAATGTCAGCCTATTGCCCCCAACAATCTGGGTCCCTCATTTTACCGATCTTGGAAGGATGGAAAGCTGAGTCAACCTTGAGCCCCATCAGGATTGAACTCTGGCTGTGGAGGAAAGCTGGGGAAGGCTGCACTGCAGAATTTAAGAGGAGTGACTGAAAACATTCGTTGGGTGAGAATCAAGGGACTGGACACCCACTGGAATCACAGCTCAGGGATCTCTGTCAAACACAAGGAAAGCTGGGAATGACATATTCATTTATCATTTCGCTTGCCAGGAAGATGGCAGCTGGCCCAAGCAAGGCAAGAGTTAAGGCATTCACTGCCAGCTCCTGCTGAGCCCTGATTCAGCATCTAGAGCTCCAGGTGTGCTTTGATCAACACCAGCCAGAAGTCTATGATTCCAGACATAGTCAAGGACAAGGGGCAGACCAAGATAGGGGTCTCCAACCTTGGCAACTTTAAGCCTGGCGGACTTCAACTCCCAGAATGCCACAGCCAGCTTTGCTGGCTGGGGCATTCTGGGAGTTGAAGTCCGCCAGGCTTAAAGTTGCCAAGGTTGGAGACCCCTGGACTAAGGGACATTGATTATCCAGGTAAGCTGGAAAACCAGAGGAGCATTCATTCCTTTGGCATGCTCTCACTCCCGTCCACCATTTCTTTGCCTATGCTGCTGCCCAGGGATGGTATTCACTTACTTTCCCTACTGGTTCGCAAATGTGAGCACATCCATCCATGCATGTGCCCATCCTTCCGCCAAAACACTTTGATGGGGTGCGCGCATGCCGCACATGCACCAGGCCTCAAAAATGTGCCTAAATAGGATGGGATAGAGCTGGGGCGGTTGGGTGGACTCACCCGCGATTTCCGCTACCGGTTGGGGTGCACCGGTCCGAACCGGTTGAAGGCCATCTCTGGCGCTGCCTGCAACACCAAGCTCGGGTTTGGAAAATAACAAACAAACAAAAAATTGCTCTTCTATTTCTTCAGGTCCTTCCTGCTGGAATGCTTGGTAGAATTGACATTCCTTCATGCAGTTTGGATCCAAATAGAATGTCACCAGGGCAGAGGTGGGTTTCAGCAGGTTCTGACCAGTTCTGGAGAACCGGTAGTGGAAATTTTGAGTAGTTCGGAGAACTGGTAAATACCACCTCTGACTCCATCTATTCTCTGCCTCCCGAGTCCCAGCTGATCGGGAGGAAATGGGGATTTTGCAGGAACCTTTCCCTGGATCGGGGAAGGAATGGAGATATTACAGTATCTTTCCCCTGGAGTGGGGAGGGAATGGAAATGTTACAGTATCCTTCCCCTGCCACACCCACAAAGCCACGCCCACAAAGCCACGCCCACAGAACCGGTAGTAAAAAAATTTGAAACCCACCACTGATCCAGGGGGATACTGTAACACTGCACGTAAAAAGGGAGACATGATAGCAGTGTTCCAATATTTGAGAGGCTGCCACAGAGAGGAAGGGGTCAAGCTATTTTTCAAGGCACCCAAAGGCCAGACAAGGAACAATGGATGGAAACTGATCAAGGAGAGATTCAACCTAGAAATAAGGATAAATTTTCTGACAGTGAGAGCAATCAACCAATGGAACAGCTTTGCCTTCAGAAGTTTTGGGAGCCTCATCACTGGAGGCTTTCAAGAAGAGATTGGACTGCCATCTGTCAGAAATGGTGTAGGGTCTCCTGCTTGGGCAGGGGGGTTGGACTAGATGATCTACAATGTTCCTTCCAACTCTGTTAATCTGTTTGACTAGGCATCCATATTAGGATATTCAGAGGCAGTAGATAGACCAGTCACTGGGGAAGACCAGATGAAAAGAAGTCTTTACTTCACCCTGTCAGTGGGCTTCCCAGCAACAGCCATCTGACTTCCTTAGGGGAACACAGTGCTAGTTAAGCCCAAGATCTGATCTAATAAGAGCCTCTATTTTGTACACAGTTAAAAGTCCAGGTATGCCATAGAGTCATAGATAAATATTGCTTCCTATTTAATACAGGAATAGACAAACCTTTTCTGGTTGGTGTCTGCTAATAAAAGCATCCATCCATCAGATATATGTTGGAGGACCACAAGTTGGGGGTGGCAGTAAAACAATGACATCCTTGAAACCCCTTCCCCAACCCAATGACCTTCAGATCTAGAGGATAATAAGGATGCTTTAGTTATTGGTTCTGAAGTTCCATCTCCCTGGCAGGTTTTCATTGTTTCGTTCAGTTCTTTTATTGCTCATTCATTTTAGTCCAATTGCTCGGAAATGCAACTGACCAAACTCAATGGGATTTAAAGTATTATCTTTTCCCCAAAGCTGGCTCACAGCATGGTCTGTGATATATAGCTAAAATCCAAGGTATTAAAACAGGGGAAAAAAAACAATATATGTTCTGCAGCTGCCAAAAGAATCAATGCAAGTTTGGATTGCATCAACAGAGGAATACAATAGTGTCAAAATCATGAGAGACGATGGCATTATTCTATGCTGCACAGGTCAAATTGCACCTGGGCTGCTGTGCTCAGTCCATAATATATAATAAAGATGCTGGAACTGGAAAGAATGCAGAGAAAACAAGATGATTGAGAGGCTCAAAAGTTAAATTCTATTATTTGGATTGAGAATAGAATAGAATAGAATAGAATAGAATAGAATAGAATAGAATAGAATAGAATAGAATAGAATAGAATAGAATAGAATAGAATAGAATTTTTTATTGGCCAAGTGTGATTGGACACACAAGGAATTTGTCTTTGGTGCATATGCTCTCAGTGTACATAAAAGAAAAGATACCTTCATCAAGAATCAAAGGGTACTACACTTAATGATAGTTATAGGGTACAAATAAGCAATCAAATAATACTAGGAAACAATCAATATAAATTGTAAGGACACAAGCAACAAAGTTACAGTCATACAGTCATAAGAGGGAGGAGATGAGTGATAGGAACAATGAAAAGATTAATAGTAATGCAGCCTTAGTGAATAGTTTGACAGAGTTGAGGGAATTATTTGTTTAGCAGAGTAATGGCGTTTGGGGAAAAACTGTTCTTGTGTCTAGTTGTTCTGGTGTGCAGTGCTCTATAGCATCGTTTTGAGTGTAGGAGTTGAAACAGTTTATGTCCAGCATGTGAGGGGTCTGTAAATATTTTCACAGCCCTTTTTTGACTCGTGCAGTATACAGGTCCTCAATGGAAGGCAGGTTGGTAGCAATTATTTTTTCTGCAGTTCTAATGATCCTCTGAAGTCTGTGTCTTTCTTGTTGGGTTGCAGAACCAAACCAGACAGTTATAGAGGTGCAAATGACAGCCTCAATAATTCCTCTGTAGAACTGTATCAGCAGCTCCTTGGGCAGTTTGAGTTTTCTGAGTTGGCGCAGAAAGAACATTCTTTGTTGTCCTTTTTTGATGATGTTTTTGATGTTAGCTGTCCATTTGAGATATTGCGATATGATAGAACCTAGAAATTTGAAGGTTTCTACTGTTGATACTGTGTTGTCTAGTATTGTAAGAGGTGGAAGTATGGGAGGGTTTCTCGTACCACCATTTCTATGGTTTTGAGTGTGTTTTGTTCCAGATTGTTCTGGTCGCACCAAGGCTAGTTGTTCAACCTCCTGTCTGTATGCAGATTCATCATTGTCTCAAATGAGATGGGGCAAAATTCACCGAACAACCATCTTGCTTAGGAACAGAAATTTTGAGCTCACTTGTGGTCCTAAGTTAAGTTAAGGATTACCTGCATTGTATGTTGCATATTTAAAAGCTCGACCCTAAATCGAGTTGTCAAACTCATTTCATTGAGGGCCGCATCAGGGTAATGCTTGATGTTGGGGGAGGGGATGGCCAGGGTAGGTGTGGCCAGCTTGACATCGCTCGTGTTGGGGTCACCTGAGCCCATTTTCGAGCTCTGCCTGTGAAAATGGGCTCCCAAGCTCCATTTGGGGCTGTGACAGCCTCCTGCAACCCTCTGCCAGCGAAAATGGAGATAGGGAGGACCATGCACAGCCCTTGTGGGCTCTGTTTTAGGCAGCGACAGCCTCCTGCAGCCCTCTGCCCGTGAAAAGGGAGTTCGCGTTTTCGCTGGCAGAGAGCTGTAGGGGGCCCTTGCAGCCGAAAATAGAGCTTGCGAGGGCTGCACATGGCCCCAAGCTCCGCTGGCAGAGGCTCTGCAGGCTGGTCCTTAGCTGTTTGCAGGGCGGCCCCGTGGACCAGATCTAAGCACCCTGTGGGCCGGATCCAGCTCATGGGCCTTGAGTTTGACACCCCTGATCTAAAGAGTACAAGACATTTTGCTTCTCATTTAAGAAGCTTCTTCAGTTCTGAGCTTCTTTGGTTTCATCAATTCAACCAATTTGGTTCAACAAGTTCTGAGCTTTTCCAGAATTGTCCTCTGACAAGTCTGAGCTTTTCAGCTTCTTGAGTGAAGAAGGTGCAGATACCTGTGTTGGCTTGTTTGCTGTTTGACAACAGCATTTGGTTATACCGACAGCATTTGGTTACACTGAATTTGACAACATTCAGTTATGGAAGCATGCTTATGCTTCTTTTAAAAGATATCATAAATTTCCACCAGAGGCTCAGAGAACTTTCATTAAATGTTCTCCGTAATGGTATGTTTTCCAAAAAGTCACCCATCAGCTTTTTTGACTAGGAAAGGTAGGAAATGTAATCACCTTGCATGAGGACATTGCAAATAAAGTAGGCTTGCAAACAGTGTCCGAAAACAAATTCCAGCAAAGTAATCAAAATTTCTACCAATACCGACACAGCTGTCTGGACTGAAAAGAGCACTTTGCATACCTAGCCTCTTCTTACCCAAGGAAAAATAAATAAATGCTAAAACATACAAAAAGAGCAGATGCACAGAAAAAGACCCATTCCAACAAATTCTTATGAGTAGTCTCCACTAGACTTTCTGACATCTGTAATGTTAAATCATCCTATCCAACCTGCCGCCCTCCAGGTGTGTTGGGGCTATAACACCCCTGCACATCTGGAGGATAGCAGCTGTAGAAGATTTGAGTATTCATCCCCTTCCACAAAACAGTTGCATTGGCAGGAATGGTTTCATGTTCCTGAGGGAGAAGTTTTTCCCAGTAAATCTTTTTTTTTTATAATAAATCAAACCATTCGACACATCCTGATCAGTTCACAGGGTGTGAAGCTTGCCAAAAACCAACTCAGCTATAGGTAAAAGAGAAAGAAAAGTGCATTGGTTTTGGGTGTGGGTGTGTGCAAAATCCAGCGATATTTTCAAACTTGACCATTTTAAGATTTATTTTATTTATTTACAGTATTTATTTAGTCAAATACATATTAAATAAGATATATAAGTATAAGCATGAATTGAATACATAAAATGAATACAACTAAAGGGAACGTTAGGACAGGGAAGGTAGGCACACTGGTGCTCTTATGCACGCCTCTTACAGACCTCTTAGGAGGCCAATAGTAGATAGTTTTTGGTTAAAGCTTTGGGGATTTGGGGAAGAAACCACAGAGTCAGGTAGTGCATTCCAGGCATTAACAACTCTGTTACTGAAGTCATATTTTCTACAATCAAGATTGGAGCAGTTCACATTAAGTTTAAATCTATTGTGTGCTCGTGTATTGTTGTGATTGAAGCTGAAGTAGTCTTCAACAGGAAGGACATTGTAGCAGATGATTCTATGAGTTAAACTCAGGTCATGCTGAAGGCAGCGGAGTTCTACATTTTCTAAACCCAGGATTTCATGTCTGGTGGCATAAGGTATTTTGTTGTGATCAGAGGAGTGGAGAACTCTTCTTCTGAAATATTTCTGGACACGCTCAATTGTATTAATGTCCGAAATGAGGTGTGGGTTCCAGACAGGCAAGCTGTATTCGAGAATTGGTCTAGCAAATGTTTTGTATGCTCTGGTTAGTAGTGAAATGTTTCTGGAGAAGAAGCTACGCAAGATTAAGTTTACAACTCTTAAAGCCTTTTTGGCGATGTAGTTGCAGTGGGCTTGGGCACTTAGATCGTTTGATATGAAAACTTCAAGGTCTTTGACGGGGTGAGGGTCATCTACAAAGTAATGTCCATCAAACTTGTATTTAGTGTTCTGATTCTTTTTTCCAATGTGTATTGGAAAAATAAAAAAAATATTTTTAATATTTTTTTATTTTTTAAATATATATTTTTTAATTTATTTTTTAATAATTTTTTAAATAAATTAATTTAATAAAAAAAGAATGCCCCAGCCAGCCAAAGCTGGCTGGGGCATTCTGGGAGTTGAAGTTCTCCAGGCTTAAAGTTGCCAAGGTTGGAGACTCTTGCTTGACAGCACTGTCTAAGCCTGTGATGGCAAACCTATGGCATGTATGCCAGATGTCGCATGCAGCGCCCTCTCTGGTGGCACATGAGCCGTTTCCCCAGTTCAGCTCTGCCGTGCATGCAGCGCACCTCCCACCAGCCAGCTGGTTTTTGGGTCTCTGCCATGCATGTGCAAAAGGCAAGGCACATGCGGGGGGGGCGTGTGCATGTACGGGGACAAGGGGCATAAGGGAGTCATGCATGCATGCATGGGTTCACATGCACATTGCATTTTGGGGGTTCGTGTGCGCATTTGTCCGCATGCGCACACGCTTTGAGCACTCGGTCCAGAAAAGATTAGCTATCACTGGTTTAAAACAGCTTATGGAGTCAGCATATTGGATCCTCTATATAAATAAATTCTCTCCACCATTTCTAACATTAGATGGATATTTGAAATAATTGCACCTTGTCAGTTCAAACAGCTGGCGTTGACCTCCCAGGCAGCACGTATAGGAATGGGAGTGATGGGAGAGGGGAGTGGAATCACATCACACACACGCAGCCACATAGGACTTGTTAATGCTGAATGCTTATCTCAAAAACGGCAACTTAACCCAGGTCAAATGAAATCTGGGAGGAAGCATTTCAAGCCATCCCAAGAGACATCACCTGAATTAAAATTAAGTCATTCTGACGCTAGGAATTCTTCTTTCCTAGATTCTGTGTTCATCTCAGACTTACATAGCATTAATTATACCTTGCTGTAATCTATAAAATTCTTCCTTCCTCAACCCTACACAGCTGTGTAAGGTTTGACGTGGAGGGTCAATTACTTGAACATCTGGATTGCAATTTCATGCTCCTGAGTGCTCAGGTTGATTGTGCAATCAGGGTTGTTCTTCGCATGCTTTATCCCATGTCAGAATGGCTGCCTCTCAGTTTAGGGCATTCTGCATCCAGCTCCTACTTTTTGGAATTGACTTCCCCTTGAGTGTGTTGGAAGAAATATCCATCTGGTTCAGTTCCAAGTGGGGAGAAAGACCCAGGAAACAAGGAGGCTGATTGGAAAGGTGATTTATTGAAGGACAGGACCACATGGGTTTGAGGTCCTGGGCAGCTGAACACATGGAGTTGAGAGAGAGAGGTATTTATGCCAAGGATGGTATTCACTTAGCTTCGCTACTGGTTCGCAAATGTGAGCATGCGAGCATGCGCGGGACGTCAAAATGTGCAGAATTTCCTGTGCATGCACAGAGCATCAAAAACAGGACGTGATGACGTCTGGGTTGGTGGCAGAGGCTCCCGCAGCTGCCTCTACCGGTTTGCCTGAACCGGATAGAACTGGCTGAATATTACCACTGATTTATACCCTCTCTTGGGCCTGGCACTTGAGCTTCCTGTTCCTGTGCAAGAAATGTATTCTATTGGTTGTCAGATTCCCAGAGGGCTATGCAAGGGTCATAGCTAACTTTTTAGGTTCTCTGAATTAAGTTTGATTGACCTGGGACTCTCTGAGGAGACCTGGTTCCTAAAAGGGTGTTGGATCATTCCTATTGTGTCTTAATTGCTTTCCTGGTTTGAATCTTGAGTGAGAGCTGATCCTAACATTCTACCTAATTCTGCCTTTGTTCAAAATATTCTGTCTTGAATGGATTACCAAATCTGCATTTCTAAAAGCCGGCCTTTGCTTAATATCTGCTTGGGAGCAGGGAACTGTGGCGCTTGAGTTTCTGTTTCCTTTAAGATTTCTATTTCTCTTTTAGAGGAAATACAATATTCTGCCTTTTCAGATATTTCTCAAAGTATTTCATTCTTCTAGGAGAGGGATGGGTGCTAACTTTCTACAAATGCATATCTGGAGACGGATCCCCCTAGGGTAAAAAAAAATCCTTAAAATACTTTTCTTTTATACCTTTATGAAGCTGGAAGAAGAACTGTTCTTGTCAGTAGCACAACTCAATACGGATTTAAATTATGATAGTACTGGTGTTACATAATGTTTTTATACTGTTGATGACCAGCTGTATTTTTTAGTTTTGCTTGTTCTGGATTAAGTATAAGGATTAAGTATAAATATCAGTACATATAAATATGATTGCTAGTAATAATTTCAGAATACAGGCAAAGTTCATTTCATGGGTATTTTTTCTCAGTTTGAAGGAGGGCTATTAGATTGAGGCTGTAAAAATACAGATGCCTCTAGGTAGCCCCTGGGATTGGCATTTTCTGGCACTTCTTTTCTGCTCTCTTGTAGTTGTCTAGATTTTTGCAGCTCAGATCCAGTGGTGCTAGTTTTGTAACAATGCACAAATAATGGAAAACCTGGCTCCTGCAGAATATTGATTTTGATCTATCAAGCCATGGGTGTACCCAGCAAATCAGAAAACACCACCTACTTGAACTCACTGCATCACTACTACCAAACAGAAAGTGAATTCTTTTTTTATTTTATTTGTATTTTTTAAAATTATTCAAATTTATTTCAGCACTGGGGTTGTGGTCCGCCAGCAGCCTGTGGAGCTGGCAACAGAGTTGGACAGCGATGAGGCTGAGGAAGAACATGGGCCAGTCCTGGAGGCTGGGGAAGGCCCGGATGAGGGCTCTGCGTCGGAGGCTGAGGTAGGGCCAGGGCCATCGAGAAGTGAGGTACGGACTCCAGAGCCTCCAGAGGCTGACAGTAGTGAGGCAGAGAAACAGGAGGAGCCTGTTCCTAATGCACACATGAGAAGGCAAGAGCAGCTCAAGCAAAGAGGACGATTCAGGAGTAGGGCCAAGAGATGATTGGCCTCTCCCATAAGGCTTAAAGGACCAGCAACGGTGTTTGGGCTCTTTGCCAGAAAACAACATTGATAGCTTCGTCTTGTTGCATTTGTTTTGCATCAGGGTCTTCTGAGCTTTTGCCAAGAAAGGCCTTTGGCAGTTTGCCTAATTGGACCAAGGTTGGTGATAGGACTGAGGAATTGTGTTGGGAGGAATTTGCTTTAATTTAGTTGAACTACGCTGAGAATGAAGTAATTCTCAGCTGTTCGAATAAAGTTTGTTTGTTTTTACACTGACTGAGTTTCCTACTACCTACTGGGGCCTGGCCCACAACAACAGGACTTCTTTTAACAATGCTCTCTGTAGAGCACACCTGCATTATACCAAAAGATCAGGATTTGTCAGAATTTCTCTTTGAGGAGTTAGAGAACCAGGATGGTAGAAAACCTGGTTATTTAGGAAATAGAATTATTCTCCTCTTCTTGGTCTTCCTGCACTTGAATCTAAGGTACTGCATCTCAAAGGATCCATCCATCGTTAAACGACTGAAGTTCACAGATGACACAACAGTGATCAGTCTCATTCGAGACAATGATGAATCTGCATACAGATGGGAGGTTGAGCAACTAGCCTCGTGGTGCAACCAAAACAATCTGGAACTGAACACACTCAAAATCGTAGAAATGGTGGTAGACTTTAGGAGAAACCCTTCCATACTTCCACCTCTCACAATACTTGACAACACAGTATCAACAGTAGAAACCTTCAAATTTCTAGGTTCTATCATATCGCAAGATCTCAAATGGACAGCTAACATCAAAAACATCATCAAAAAAGCACTACAAAGAATGTTCTTTCTGCGCCAACTCAGTAAGCTCAAACTGCCCAAGGAGCTGCTGATCCAATTCTACAGAGGAATTATTGAGTCTGTCATCTGCACCTCTATAACTGTCTGGTTCGGTTCTGCAACCCAACAAGAAAAACAGACTTCAGAGGATAATTAGAACTGCAGAAAAAATAATTGCTACCAACCTGCCTTCCACTGAGGACCTGTATACTGCACGAATCAAGAAGAGGGCCGTGAAAATATTTGCAGATCCTTCGCATCCTGGACATAAACTGTTTCAACTCCTACCCTCAAAACGACGCTATAGAGCACTGCACACCAGAACAACTAGACACAAGAACAGTTTTTTCCCGAAGGCCATCACTCTGCTAAACAAATAATTCCCTCAACACTGTCAGACTATTTACTGAATCTGCACTACTATTAATCGTTTCATAGTTCCCATCACCAATCTCTTTCCACTTATGACTGTATGACTATAACTTGTTGCTGGCAATCCTTATGATTTATATTGATATATTGACCATCAATTGTGTTGTAAATGTTGTACCTTGATGAACGTATCTTTTCTTTTATGTACACTGAGAGCATATGCACCAAGACAAATTCCTTGTGTGTCCAATCACACTTGGCCAATAAAAAATTCTATTCTATTCTATTCTATTCTATTCTATTCTATTCTATTCTATTCTAATCCAGACACCCATCTTTCAGGAACACTTTATGATTGGATGCCCTCCAGGCTTATTCCAGTTTATAAGATTTTCCCCAGGGTAATTGATGGGTTTTCATCAGTAGTGGGATTCAAATAATTTAACAACCGGTTCTCTGCCCTAATGATTTCTTCCAACAACCAGTTCACCAAACTGCTCAGAAAGTTAACAACCGGTTCTCCCGAAGTGGTGCGAACTGGCTGAATCCCACCACTGGTTTTCATGTGTTTGGACAAGCAAATGAACAATGCTGATTTTATGTGCATGTAACCTGGGAGTTTTTATGTAAGAAGGCAGGGCTCGTTGCTCAGAATTTGCACACTCTGCAAGTGTGAAGATCAGGAGATCTCGCATGCAAAAAATCCTAACCGCAACATCGCAGCACAGCCCAGACCTGGCAGTGCCCTTGGTTCCATTAAAAAATGTCAATTACAGGATTATTTAAGGACATTATATGAAGAACAGGCCACACTAAAATTCCAAATTCCGCCAGCAAAATGGAATATTTATAGTAATTACATTCGTTAAGCTAGCTTAATATACCTGAGAGTTACACTTTTAAAATAGGTAGACTTCTCTGTTTATTTTTTCTGGATTTTTTTTACCTAAACGAAAGACATGGACAACAGGGAGATTGATGCCAAAGCTATACAGCACTTTGCATTTAATTCCAAAAAGAGGCTTTGGAGCTCTGCGGTTGCCTCCTGTTTCTAACTCCTTTAATAAATAGTTGTTATGATTGGAAGGGAAACTGCGGAGGAAGAATCGAGGAAAAGTGCAGGGTACCATGTTCACCCCTGGCATAAACAACTCTGTTAATTACTCCTTGTTTTTGAACTGTCATTGTATCTTGAAAACATGCTTTCAAGCTTTCTTAAGCACTATAATTGCTAAAAAGCTTTAAATTAGTTTCCTCTGCTAGCTACATTCTGTGCAAAATGCAAACCCCACAGTCACCCATTAACGCAGAGGATAGGTTCAGATGTTAATGACTTGGTGCGAAACATGCCTGCCTACTTACACCCCCCTGTCTGTAACATTTAACCAGCGTACTGGAGAAATACCTGTAGCTGATTTGGGGCTTCCTTCCCTTTGTCTTTGAGTCAGTATTGACTCCTGAGGACTGTCTGGACTAGTCCACGCATTTTCCTGGCAACATTTTCAGAAGCAGTTTGCTATATGGGCTGTTTCCTAGGGAGGGGACATTATGGCTCACTGGTTAAAGACACTGAGCTTGTCAGCTGACCTGACAGCCTGGGTTTGAGACCTGAGTGCTTGCAAGATGGGGTGAGCTCCCGTTACTTGCTCCAGCTCCTGCAGTTCAAAAACATGGAAATGCGAGTCTGGTGGGAAGGTAACAGCATTCTATGCCTATCGGTATCTAGTCACATTGGCTACATCAGGGGTGTCAAACTCAATTTCATTGAGGGCCGCATCAGGATTGTGGTTGACCTTGAGGGGGGGAATGGCATGGCCGGCTGAGTGGGCGTGGTCAACTGGGTGGGCGTGGTCAACTGGGTGGGCATGGCTAGCTTGACACCACTCCCCAAACTGCTGGCACGTTTCCTCTTCGCACTGGTAGTGTTTCCTCTTCGCATTGGGTAGACCGGACCGAAGCAATGCTTATATTTTCCATGATGGGCCCATGGCTGGCAGGTCTTGTGTTTGACAACCCCTGGGCTACATGACCTTGGAAAATGTCTTTGGACAACACTGACTCCCTCGGATAGTAAATGGAGATGAGCATCACCCCTAAAGTCAGACACAACTGGACAGAGGAAATCTTTACCTGCTTCCTAGGGCTAGGAAAGCATGACTGGATCAAAGTCACCCAGCGGACTGGGTGGCAGAACTCAAAGTTTCCTGATTACTAGCCTGGTGTGTTAACCACTACACTACATTAATTCTTTTTTGTGACTGTAAAGCTGAATAAAAAAAAACAGTGCTCTCGATAATGATTAATTTTCATTGTTAAGCTTGCCAAATTCAGTATTAAGTATGCCTTCCACGGGCAAAAAGCCTTGATGCAAAGATATGCATTGTTGATATTGAAACAAAGTAGGCGATGGGGCGGGAAACATATGAGGTTTTTCCCAGCAAATCCAGGATGATTTTTTTCAAGATTTCAGCATAGAATTAAGCATCTCCGTTTATGCCGTTCCCCGCATTCATGAATGCCATATTCCCAATCTTGTTCTTCCTCTCAACGAAGTCTTTTTCAGGCGTTGGCTAGTTACAGTAGGAGAAGGCATGGCAGAACCTGGGAGTGGATGAAAAAGGGGATCAGCCCAGAATCCCTACGTAGCCACAAGAAAACTAAGTCCCCCGCCCCCTTGAATTCCATTGTATTTTATTTAACTCCAAGCAGGTCAGGGGTGAAATGTAAAATTTGTTAAAACCGGTTCTGTGGGCGTGGCTTGGTGGGGGGGCAATGTGATTGGGTGGGCGTAGCCAACTTTTTTTATTATTTTACTTTTAAAAGCATTTTTTCTACAACCTCTTCGGCCGAAGAGGTTGTAGAAAAAATGCTTTGAAAGGGTTCTGACAATCCCAGCTGAGCCACGCGATCATCAGAGTTTTGTTTTGTTTTTACTTTTAAAAGCATTTTTTCGGCCAAAGAAAAAATGCTTTTAAAAGTAAAAAAAAACCCTCTGATGATCATGCGGCTCAGCTGGGCATGTGGGGGGTGGGGGAAAGGGAGAACAGGGAATTTTGCTACTGGTTCTCCGAACCACCCACCACCTTCGCTACCAGATCAGGTGATCCAGTCCAAATTGTAAGCATTTCACCCCTAAAGCAGGGGCTGAGAAGATTCCTGTGGGTAGACTGTTTAGCAATAAATCAGTTTAATTGAACATTTGTGGACCTGTTCTTTCTCACCTGACAGCTACTATAGCACATTATCTCTATTACACACCTATCTGATTGTGCTCACACCCACCCAGCTTTGACAAGAGAGAGGCTGGTCTGAAGACTTTTTTCCATACAAGACTTCAGAGCCCGAGGAATAACAGGGGTGGGGATTTATAAAAGTAGAACTAGAGAGAGGTGCACACCTGTGCATAAATGTACCATATACCTTGCAGATGGGCATCATCAGACCCCTTGTTATCAAGGCAATTCAGGGACGCCTGATATCTCCTTCAGGTGGAGCTATAGTAGCTTTTCAACCCCATTTGGGGGTTCGCTGAATCCCAGGGATCCTTGCCTAGAGGATTACCTGAACCCTGCCAAACCCCCAGGAGCCCACCCCTGAAGGTAGTTATGTCTGGCCTAATGAAGAGAAGGCTCTGGGGAGCCTTGCAATACTAGCAGTCTTGCAATACTTACTTGAAGGGCTGACCGGGTGAAGAGGGCATCCATTTACTCTCTATACCCCCTGAAGGCAGGACAAGAAGCAATGGGTGGAAACTTGTCAGAGAAAGATCCAGCCTTGGAATGAAGAGGAATTTCCTGACACGGAGAACAATTAATCAATGGAATAGCTTGCCCCCCAGAGTTGTAGGTGCTCCATTGTGAAGGATTTCAAGAAACCGTTAGACAACAATTGTTCTGGGGTGGTATAAGGACTCCTGCCTTGGGCAAGTGTTTGACTAGAAGCAGGGGTGAAATGCTCCTGGTTCAGACCGGATCGCCCGATCCAGTAGCGATCGTGGTGGGTGGTTCAGAGAACCGGTAGCAATCGCGGTGCGACGCTCCGCCCGCCCACCCGGCTGTTGTTACTTCCTGGTTTTAACTAGGAAGTAATGTGTTTTGTATCCTCTGCGGATGCGCAGAAAGGTTTTGCGCATACGCAGAGGGTCTGCGCATGCATGTGATGCGTGCGGCGCATGCACTTCCAAACTGGTAAGGAAGGTAAGTAGATTTCACCCTTGACTAGAAGGTCTCCAAGGTCTCTTCTAGCCCTATGAATCTATGACTTGCACCCTTCCCAACTCCTTCTCAAAGTCAGTTGGCCTCCCACAAAAGGGTGAGCAGCATTGTTAAGGCACCTGATTGGCTCTCTTCCTTTGCACACTCTCATAAGCACCAAACTAGGAGAACTACAGGTAGTCCTTGACTTATAACAGTTCATCTAGTGACCATTCAAAGTTACAACGGCACTGAAAAAAGTGACTTATGACCGTTTTTCACACTTATGACTGTTGTAGCATCCCCACGGTCAAGTGATAAAAATTCAGATGCTTGGCAACTGACTCATATTAATGATGGTTGCAGTGTCCTGGGATCATCATGTGATCAGGTTTTGTGACCTTCTGACAAGCAAAATCAATGGGAAATCCAGATTCACTTAACAACCATGCTACTAACGTAACCAATGCAATGATTCACTGAACAACTGTGGCAAGAAGAGTCATAAAACAGGGCAAACTCGCTCAACAAATGTTTCACTTAGCAGCATAAATTTTGGGCCCAATCGTGGTCATAACTCGAGGACTACCAGTGCCTCCTGCTGCCACTGCTACTAATCTTAGCGATGGGTAGAATCTCATGTTTAAAATGCTGTGGGCTGTCTCTGCAAACCACGGTTAGCTTGAGTACTGGATTAACCTATTTTCCAGCACTCACAACAGAGTCACCGTAATTACACACTGACCAAAATGGCTGGGTTTCCACATCATACTAACTCACAAAAAAAAGCTAACCTGAGTTAAAGCTAATTAAACTTGGCAGCTGCTCGGTTTTTCGGTGACCCATTTAGGTGTCTTGGGTGATTTCAGGCAATGCGCAGCAGCCCATGTGTGTACAAGGAAGAGACAGAATTTCTACTCTCCTTTTACTTATATTTTTTAAAAGCTTAGTTGGGTTGAAATCCTGGCCAGAGAAGCATTTAATTCAATTTTCCAATGTGAAAACACGGTTAAAGTTAGCAGGGGGGGGGGGGAAGCTTGAGAAAAGTGACCGTTTCATTTTGTTTAATTAACAGAGTTATTATATTCATACTTGCAAGGAAATTTAAGGCTGGTAGAATTAGAGAATCCACACACTGAAAGAGGGGGAAAAAACAAGGAGTTGAATTAAAAGCCTGCCAAGATCCCTTTAAATTATTCCATTTTATAAAATGTCCCACTGCAGGAAAAAGCATTACTGATGCCACATGTGTTCCCTGCAGGATCACTCTAATACACATATTAATTCTCTGAATAAGGGGGGAGGAGGGGAGAAACCTACCTCCACAGCTGGTGGGAAATTCTAGAAATGGTCACCCCTTTTCATCTGGGGGACACCCAACCGGAGAAAGCTGCTTTAAGGAACAGGCTTGCCATACTCGAGCAGACATCCAGTCCCTCATTCAGCCACAGAGAGCTTTGAAATCCCCTTAGAAACAAGCCAGAATGGGCAGGATTATTGTAATCCTCATACAATTACATAATATTCCGGTTGCTATTTATGACACCAGCTCCAGAATCTGGACCTTATTCTCAAGCGAGCCACATCACGATTACATCCATTTGTATTTAAGACCAACTTTTTGAGAGACCCTGATATCAAAGGGGTAATTAGTGTGAAGTGGTGTGCGCTGGAAAACAAAAACACTTTGATCTCCAAGCCCCAATTCCTAAGACGTTGGCAGTGTGTTTTGAACTGTTTGATATTCCTGGTCTGACTTTGGAGGTAGCTCCTTCTCAGCACTGCTATTTGTTTGAGATGTAACAAAAGCTGGAATTCTGTGCTGATCCTTTGCTTTTGGCACACACTCTGGAAAGAAAATGTACGTAAAAGGACTGAACGAATTTTCTGGAACCTGGAACCTGTCTGTGGCATGCATAGTCTCCTGAATAAATACTGCAGAAAAGGGGGTTTGCTTTTTTGTTTTTTTTTCCCTTTAGAAAGGGAATCTACCCCTTTTGGGCCACCTCTTCTTCTCAACTTTCAAGATCAGCTCCCTACGTTCAGGCAAACCCAGGTGAACCCTTTCTCCATTGGTGTGAAAATAAACTGATGGGCCAGGCTGTGTGTTTGCATCCCCAACCCAGCTGCCTTCCTTGCTCCAGGGTCTCTGAATTGCATCTGAGTTGGAGGAGCAGTCAACTTTGCGTGCTCAAAGCTTGGTTGTTTCTCCCTGCCTGCACTCTTGTTCTTCCCTTCCCACATGGCCCACACTGCCTCCCAGCAATTTCTGTCTCCTTTGGTTTCCTGCTAGCCCTGCATGCCATCTGCTCCACTCCCCCAGCCTTGCCTCCACCTGGGCTCTGGCTCCTCCAGGTCTAAATACACAGAATCCTCCAGCAACAGTCAAAATGGTTGCTGGGGAAACGGCCGCATTATTTTTATCCTAATGTTTAATGGGGCTACTACCCCCTTGGCGCCCTTCAACACAGGCCCAGTAAAAGCTGGAGGGAAGAGAGAGAAGACCTTTTCTCTATAACACACACACACACACACACACACACACACACACACACACAAAGATCTTGTGATCAACCCCACTGGATGGTTACTGTAATGTATTTGAATTTTAGGAGGGAAATTTGGGCGGGAAAATGCACGTTGCTGATTGGCTGATGCCTCAGCCAAAATACTATTTAAAGAGGGGTTTTGCCTGTTGTTCTTTGCTGGGATCACAATAAAGCAAAGAGCTGTTGTCACTTGTATCGTCTCCTGCCTCTTCATTGCCCGAACTTAACATTGGCAACGAAGGTGGGATATTGAAGGCAGTGAGACTAGGAAAAGAGCTGAAGGAGCAACTTAGTTTCAAACCCAGCCAGTCATCCAGAGCGGATACATATCGATGTCGAGCTATACGCCACCAGCGCCATTCGACCCAGTCAAGGAGAAATGGGGGTCGTACATGGCTCGTTTCGAGTGTTTCCTCGAAGCTAACGAACTGCAAGGAGTGTCGGATAATCGGAAGCGCGCTTACTTCCTGAGCCACTGTGGGCCAGAAGTCTTCGATACCGCCGAATCGCTGTCGGAACCAACGCTGGTACAGTCGGTATCATGGCAAACGCTACAGACGACGCTACGAGCACACTACGCGCCGGTGCCATCGAAGTTTGTACAATGGTTCGAGTTAAGGCAAAGAGTTCAGCGAGAGGGCAAATCGATAAGCGTGTACATGGCCGCATTAAGGAAAGCCGCAACCCACTGTGAGTATAGAGACTTGGAGGACACTTTATTAGAACAACTCATTTGTGGGGTCAGGGACATCTGACTACAGAGGCGGCGGCTGTCGAAAAGCAACCTAACCCTGGCGATAGCCCTGGATGAGGCCAGGGCACACGAGATGTCCACCAAAGCGGCGGAAACCTTACAAAAGCCGAACACGCCAAATGCCGCGGTGAAAACAACACCAGTCCACAGCGAAGAAATCCAGGCCGAATCGGACGACGAAGAAAAGGAAGAGGTTTTCCACACCGGGAGGCCGGAGAGAGGCGACCGGGACGAGTGCGTGAGTTGCGGAGGCCAAAACCAACGACAGAATTGCAGGTTCAAGGACGCAATTTGTCGGCTGTGTGAAAAGGAAGGACACATAGCCCAGGCCTGCCGAGCCTCCCAACCTTCCCGCCAAAAATTCAAACCGGCCAATCAACAGGGCGGCCGGACCCGCGAAGCAGCCAGGGATTGGTCAGTTCAAAAAAGGCGCGAAGTTGAATCAGACCACTGTGCGAGTGGGCCACGCATCGACACGGCTAGAAAAGAAAATATTCACCAAGACATACATCGAAGGAGTGCAGTGTAAAATGGAGGTGGATACCGGCTCATCAATCACGATTATGTCTTGGGACACAATCGCAAGGGACCTGCCAGACATCACGAAACGCCAGCTGCAACCCCAAAAGCTGAGAGTGCAAGACTACCAAGGGAACCGAATCCCTGTTCGAGGAGTCATGTCCGTTAGAGTGAAATATGGACAATTCAAGAAAACCCTGCCGATCACCATCATAGATGGAAACCTGCCCAGCTTGCTAGGTCTGGACTGGTTCCGAGCATTGGGCATGGGAATAACCGGGGTTCACAGAAGCGGAGTCAACCTGAAGGACGAATTGTTGAGAGAATTCGAGGACGTTTTCCAAGACTGCCTGGGCAAGTACGTGGGGACCCCCATTTCATTCAATTTGGACCCCCAGGTGGCTCCCATTAGATTAAAAGCTAGGAGGGTCCCGTTTGCCCTCAAACCCAAGATAGACAGGGAACTAGACAAATTAGTAAGCCAGGGAATACTAGTCCCCGTCGACCATGCAAAATGGAAGACACCAATACTGACCCCAGTCAAACCGGACGGATCAATCCGTATTTGCGCTGACTATAAGGCAACGCTTAACAAAGCATTGCAAAAAAGTGCTTACCCCGTTCCCGTAGTGCAACATTTGTTGCACTTGTTAGGGCAGGGACAGGTCTTTGCCAAACTCGACCTGGCTCAAGCCTACCAACAATTACCAGTTGACAACGAAACAGCCGAAGCGCAAATGATTATCACACATCGGGGCGCTTTTAAATGCACTCGACTTCAGTTCGGAGTTAGCGTAGCCCCCGGGTTATTCCAAAACCTAATGGAACAACTCCTACAAGGTCTACCGGGAGTAGTTCCATATTTCGACGATGTACTGATGTCAGCAGAAAACATAGAAGAATTAGGGGTCAAATTGCGGAAGGTTTTGGGCATTTTCAGGTCTGCGGGGCTTAAGGTTAAACTCAGCAAATGTCAGATAGGAGTTGAATCTGTAGAATTTTTGGGTTACCGGATAGATAAGGAAGGCATCCACCCAACTGAGAGCAAAGTGCGAGCCATTAGAAAGGCCCAAACCCCAAAAAACAAAACAGAATTACAAGCGTTTTTGGGGCTTGTAAACTTCTATGCGGTATTTTTAAAACATAAGGCAATGGTAGCCAAACCGCTACATAAACTGCTAGCGAAAAAATCTGTTTGGACTTGGGGCAGGGTTGAGGCTAAAGCATTTGAAGGCGTTAAGAATCTTCTGTCCAGCAATAGCCTTTTAATTCAGTACAATGGGACATTGCCACTAGTACTAGTTTGTGATGTGTCACCCTACGGGGTAGGGGCTGTCCTCAGCCACAGGTTACCGAACGGGTCAGAAGCCCCTATCGCATATTTTTCCGCACGATGTCCGCAGCGGAAAGGAACTATAGCCAACTAGACCGGGAAGCCCTTGCTATAGTCTCTGGGGTTAAAAAATTCCATGAGTATCTGTTTGGGTGGCAATTTGAAATAGTCACAGACCACAGACCTTTATTGGGACTCTTGGCGGGGGACCGTCCAACACCAGTTGCGTTATCACCCAGAATGACCCGTTGGACTATTTTTCTGGCAGCATATTCATACAAACTGTCTCACCGACCGGGCAAGGATTTGGGACATGCGGACGCTTTAAGTAGATGCCCGTTGCCAGAGACTATTGAAGACTCGACCCCAGGGACGCCTGTCTTGTTAATTGACTCTTTGGACTCTGACCCAGTCACATCTACGGAAGTGACTAGGGCATCTTACAAAGACATTATTGTAAGAACTGTAATCGGTTGGGTGCAGAGGGGATGGCCCGCTGCACCGGGGGATTGTTTCAAAGAGTTTACAAAAAAGCATTCGAAACTGTCGGTACAAGGGGGTCCTCTGTTATGGGGAGAGAGAGTGGTTATTCCGGAGAAATTACGAGGGCATGTGTTGGAACTATTGCATGTGGGCCACCCAGGGATTGTGAGGATGAAATGTCTAGCAAGAAGTTATGTGTGGTGGCCACAAATGGATAAAGATATTAGCGATCGGGTGGGGAAATGCCAAGCATGCCAAGAATCAAGGCCACTACCCCCAACAGCCCCCATAAGGGAATGGGAGAAACCCCAGGGTCCTTGGTCCAGGATCCACATAGATTTTGCCAGGCCGTTCCATGGGCAGACCTTCTTAATTGTGGTAGATGCCTACTCAAAGTGGTTAGAAATATTACTCATGAAAACCACAACAGCGGAAGCTGTAATCACAGTTCTGAGGCATCTATTTGTGACACACGGGTTGCCCGACACCATAGTGTCCGATAACGGCCCACAATTCACAGCCACCCAGTTTGAGGGGTACTTGGCAGGAGAGGGCATCCGACATGTCCTCTCGGTACCTTTCCACCTGGCGACGAACGGACTTGCAGAACGTTTTGTACGCAGTGCCAAGGAAGCGCTATCTAGAATTAGCCCAGAAGATTGGCAATCCAAAATTGATACCTTCCTGGCAGTCCAACATAGAACTCCCTGTGTGACCACCAGCTGCAGCCCATCGGAGTTATTAATGGGAAGAAGACTCCAGTGCCCCCTAGATCGGTTAAACCCTTCATACTCCCCTGATGGGTACCAAAGCACGAAGGGAAAAACTAGAACAATGGCAACAGGTGACCCGGTATGGGCACATAACTATAGTGAGGGACCAGCGTGGCTAAGGGGAACCATTGTAGGAGTGACGGGCCCAAAGTCATACTTAGTGGACATGAGGGATGGCCGAGTGTGGAGATGCCACATAGATCAAGTACGAAAAAGAATACAAGACGATCCAGAAACCAAACAGCCAGACTCTGACTACCAAACATTTGAACCAACAGCTAACTCAAACCCGAGGCGATCGGAGGACTTAGCTGTGTCTGAAGAAGTCCAGCGACGCCAACCGGCTCCTCCAGAGGACAGCAGGGACGACTCTGCCAATAATCCAGGGCCGGAGGGCCCAGAGGAGGAGCTGGGAGGAACAAACAGTCCCTCCGACCAGCTCGACTCATTCCCAGGGAATGAATTGCGCAGGTCAGAAAGAGTTAGGAGACACCCTGTCTACCTGCATGACTACGTGGAAAAATAACATGCAAATGCTATGCATAAATTATGTAAATATGGTAAAATGTGTTCTGGGAGGGGAGGAGTGTAATGTATTTGAATTTTAGGAGGGAAATTTGGGCAGGAAAATGCACGTTGCTGATTGGCTGATGCCTCAGCCAAATTACTATTTAAAGAGGGGTTTTGCCTGTTGTTCTTTGCTGGGATCACAATAAAGCAAAGAGCTGTTGTCACTTGTATCGTCTCCTGCCTCTTCATTGCCCGAACTTAACAGTTACTGTTGGTCACAATAGAGGAGCTTCATGGGATGGATCAAAATGGACCCCCAGAGCCCCTTACCCAGCAGAGAAGTGCTCTCTCTATTGCTCCATCTCCTTCCAAAGGCTATCTTTCGAAGATGGCCCATTTCCAGTCCTCCCGGGGCCTGCTGAAAGCTCAGATATTAAAATTAATGGCCCTCTTCTTTTTAAACACCCCATCAAGACCTTCCTGCTCCAGTTCCTTGGTGAGCCTTGGCAATCATTAGCACTTAAGTACCTAATTCATGTGCTGAATTCTGTCTGTCATCAAAGAGCTTTCAGTATGGCATCTTAAAGCCCAACCCAGGGATTAAATAACAACAACAACAACAACAACAACAACAACAACAGAGTTGGAAGGGACCTTGGAGGACTTCTAGTCCAACCCCCTGCCCAGGCAGGAAACCCTACACCACTTCAGACAAATGGTTATCCAACATTTTCTTTAAAATTTCCAGTGTTGAAGACTATTTAGGAGATTATTTACACAATCAGGGTGCTGCCTTGTCAATCTATAAGCAGCCCAGAGATGCTTGGTAGTGAAATAGGCAACATGTAAATTTAATTAAAATTAATAATAATATGATCTCTTCATACACCCAGGGAAACTGAAATAGATTTACTAGTTTGGCCATCTAGAAGTCATTCCTGTCACCCTAACACACACACACACACAGAGTGATGAGTTTCACACACATTGTGCTATGTTATTATGTGATCTGTTTGGTTTTGTAAGTACTGTGATGTGAGCTATTGTGGTTTAACAAACTTAGCACATTACACTGATGGAGCTCACTGTAGCTTATTCCTAAAATCATTACTAAGCCATGTTCAAAGTGGTCATTTTTCTTTCTGAAAAAGTTGTACAAAACTTTGCTTAAAAAAAACATTCGGAGACAAACATCTAAAATAGACCGTTGAAGGAAAAGACTTGAGAACTTGGAAGCTGATCACAAATTCTGGGGCTGAACAGGTGGCCATTTGCACCTGCTATTTCTGCTTCCTTGACTCCTTTTGCATCTGGGGAAGTGGGGGGGAAATGGGGCATCAGGTTTTGATGGAAAAAAATAATTTCAATCTGCCCAATCCAGATTGAAGTCTGCAGTCCTATTCAATCAACAAATCCCTTTTCTACATAACCTTCCTCAAAGCAGCTCTTAAGACTACAAGACAACCTGAATCCCCAATGATCATCTTCACCTGTACAACCCTAAAATTTAATAATCTGGAACGGAACACACTCAAAACTGTAGAAATGGTGGTAGACTTTAGGAGAAACCCTTCCATACTTCCACCTCTCACAATACTAGACAACACAGTATCAACAGTAGAAACCTTCAAATTTCTAGGTTCTATCATATTGCAAGATCTAAAATGGACAGTTAACATCAAAAACATCATCAAAAAAGGACAACAAAGACTGTTCTTTCTGCGCCAACTCAGAAAGCTCAAACTGCCCAAGGAGCTGCTGATCCAGTTCTTCAGAGGAATTATTGAGTCTGTCATTTGCACCTCTATAACTGTCTGGTTCAGTTCTGCAACCCAACAAGAAAGACACAGACTTCAGAGGATAATTAGAACTGCAGAAAAAATAATTGCTACCAATCTGCCTTCCATTGAGGACCTGAATACTGCACGAATCAAGAAGAGGGCCGTGAAAATATTTACAGATCCCTCACATCCTGGACATAAACTGTTTCAACTCCTACCCTCAAAACGATGCTACAGAGCACTGCACACCAGAACAACTAGACACAAGAACAGTTTTTTCTCGAACGCCATCACTCTGCTAAACAAATAATTCCCTCAACACTGTCAAACTATTTAATAAATCTACACTACTATTAATCTTCTCATCGTTTCCATCACCAATCTCTTCCCACTTATGACTGTATGACTGTAACTTTTTGTTGCTATCATTAAGGGTTAAATTGTACCCTATGACCATCATTTGTGTTGTAAATGTTGTACCTTGATGAAGGTATTATTTTTCTTTTTCTTTTATGTACACTGAGAGCATATGCACCAAAACAAATTCCTTGAGTGTCCAATCACACTTGGCCAATAAATTCTATTCTATTCTATTCTATTCTATTCTATTCTATTCTATTCTATTCTATTCTATTCTATTCTATTCTAATACAGGTATCCTTCAACTTTAAAACCATTTGTCTAGCAACCATTCAAGAGCACTGGAAAAAGTGCCTTACGACTGGTCCAGTGGTGGGTTTCAAATTTTTTTACTACCGGTTCTGTGGGTGTGGTTCGGTGCGTGGCAGGCGATGGATACTGTTAAATCTCCATTCCTATCCTACTCCATGGGAAGATTACTGCAAAATCCCCATTTCCTCCTGATCAGCTGGGACTCGGGCAGCAGAGGATAGATGGGGGCAGGGCCAGGCAGAATTTTTACTACCGGTTCTCCAAACTATTCAAAATTTCCACTACCGGTTCTCCAGAACCGGTCAGAACCTGCTAAAACCCACCTCTGAACTGGTCCACACACTTAACAAGTGTTGCAGCATCCCCAGGGTCACATGATCAAAATGCAGGTGGATAGCATGTACTTACCATAATTGCAGTGTCCCAGGCCTGCTGCCAACAAGCGAAGTCAATAGGGGAAGCCAGATGCACTTAAGCACCATGTGTTTCACTTAACAGTTGCAGTGATTTGTTTATCAACATGGTAAAAAAGTCATAGAAAGGTCTATACATTGTTATTTGTATATGTCATGGGTCTGCAAACTTGGCTCTTTTAAGACTTGTGGACTTCAACTCCCAGAGTTCCTCAGGCAGCTTTGTTGGCTGAGGAATTCTGGAGTTGAAGTCCACAAGTCTTAAAAGAGCCAAGTTTGTAGACCCCTGATATATGTTTAAAAGCTATTAACATTCTATTACTTAGATAGCTATTCTTTTTGTTCTCAAAGGCTCCTATGGGTTGGAGTTTTGTGTTTTGTTTTTTGTGTTTGTTTGGGGTTTTTTTTTTTGCAGCTTTCATAAGGAAGATATTTATTGTCTTCTTTATTTCGGGAAAAGTTGCAATTGCCTCTTTTTCAGCTGTATGGTTGGTGGTAATGAATAAAAAGTAGGGAGTTCTCTTTTTTCTTTGCAGCTTATTGTTTAAAAATTCTGCTTCCAGATTCCACCATAGGCCTTTTTTTATGCATACAGAAAGGAATGATAGAGCTGATCCAATTATTGGATAGACTGGAAATGAGACTATTGGAATAAAAATTTCCATGTGGTAAAATTATTTTGCAAATAAAAAATCATTAGATTTCTCCATGGTTTTAAAAAATCTTTTATTTGAGATACTACCGCCCTAGCTAACATAGCTGTCATGTTAGCTGAAGAAGGGCTACCAGATCTGGGCTACAAAAACTGAGTTAAACAGTAGATGGCAGTAGAGAGCTGGAGGAAACCTGTTTCTTTGCTACCACCTAAGGATCCTCTAAAATTGTGCAGCCCAGATCTGGAGCCTTGAAGTTTAAGTGATGGGATGTGTAAGTCTTACATCAGGGCGAGCAAAAGGAAGTTTTGCATTTCTTTTTGTTTGTTTTGTTTTAAATTTGGTGTGACTGGCTTGTTTTGCTGCAAGAAAGCATTCCAAAATAGCACCTTTCCCTTCCAGCACAAACAGAATATAATGGCTTTTGCAACCTCAGGGATCTGTTGTTTCACTCTGCTATATAATGGAGACAAGGCACAAAGATATTTATAGTCTGGCTTCACCAATCCCGTTCACTATGCCATTAAATGGTTTCACTAGGCTTGGTTCTAGCTTAGCAGGTTGTGTGAACCCAATCAGTTGTGCTTATTCAACAGAACATGGTTAAACAAACCACAATGGGCAAGCTATAGAATAGAATAGAATAGAATAGAATAGAATAGAATAGAATAGAATAGAATAGAATAGAATAGAATAGAATGGAATAGAATTTTTTTATTGGCCAAGGGTGATTGGACACACAAGGAATTTGTCTTGGTTCATACGCTCTCGGGATACATAAAAGAAAAAATATGTTCATCAAGAATTCTAAGGTACAACACTTAATGATAGTCATAGGGTACAAATAAGCAATCAGGAAACAATATCAATATAAATCGTAAGGATACAAGCAAAAAAGTTACAGTCATACAGTCATAAGTGGAAGGACATGGATGATGGGAACAATGAGAAGATTAATAGTAGAATAGAATTTTTCATTGGCCAAGTGTGATTGGACACACAAGGAATTTGTCTTGATGCATATGCTCTCAGTGTAAATAAAAGAAAAGATATCTTCATCAAAGTACAACACTTACAACACAATGATAGTCATAGGATACAAATTTAACACTTAATGATACAACACTTAATGATAGTCATAAGCTACAATTAAGCAATTAGGAAACAAACAATATAAATATAAATATTAAGAATACCAGCAACAAGGTTACAGTCATACAGTCATAAGTGGAAGGAGATGGGTGATGGGGACGATGAGAAGATTAATAGTAGTGCATATTTAGTAAATAGTTTGACAGTGTTGAGGGAATTATTTGTTTAGCAGAGTGATGGCATTTGGGAAGAAACTGTTCTTGTGTCTAGTTGTTCTGGTGTGCAGTGTTCTATAGCATCATTTTCAGGGTAGGAGTTGAAACAGTTTATGTCCAGGATGTGAGGGGTCCGTAAATATTTTCACAGCCCTCTTTTTGACTCATGCAGTATGCAGATCCTCAATGGAAAGCAGGTTGGTAGCAATTGTTTTTTCTGCAGTTCTAATTATCCTCCAAAGTCTGCGTCTGTCTTGTTGGGTTGCAGAACCAAACCAGACAGTTATAGAGGTGCAGATGACAGACTAGACCTGAAGGGTCTTAATTGCTATCTATTCCAGGCCCCTCCTCCCCATTCAGCATCTGTTTTCCTACCACACAGCCAACCAGAGGCACAGAAAACAAGACAGCATCTTCCCTCTGGGTTTTCCAACTAGAAGCACTTAAAGCCAGCTTCTGCCCTTGAAGAGACATCTACAGAGGAAGGTTGAAACAGTCACAATCAGTCATTGTGTGATCAAAGCTCTGCTCCTTTTTCACTTTCATCACACAGCCAACTTCACTTTTTTAAATCAATTCCCAGGGGGACACCTCTTTTCTCATAATTTGCTGCTCCAATAGTGCAGCTAACACTTTATTTTTCCCAATTGCAGTATGCAGCACAAATTACATGCTTAAGTAAATTTTAAAAAAACCACAGGTTTCAGTACTAAAGTCTTATTTAAGGAAAGTTCTCGACTTACGACCACAACTGAAACCAGAATTTCCATGGCTAAACAAGGTCTCTATTAAGTGAGTTGTGCCCAATTTTGCAATATTTTTTTGCCACAGTTGATAACCTGCGGTTGTCACATCAATCACAGTTCTTAAGTAAATCCAGGTTGCTTCGTTGACTTTGCTTGTCAAAACTGGCTGGAAAAGTTGCAAATGGCAACCATGCAGTGGTGGAATTCAAATTTTTTTACTACCGGTTCTGTGGGCCTGGCTTGGTGGGCGTAGCAGAGGAAGGATACTGCAAAATCTCCATTCTCACCCCACCCTGGGGCCAGCCAGAGGTGGTATTTGCTGGTTCTCCAAACTACTCAAATTTTCTGCTACCGGTTCTCCAGAACCTGTCAGAACCTGCTGAATAGCACCTCTGTGTTGTGACTCGTCCTCCTTCCTCTCCTCAGCCGGGCCCCTCCTGTTTCCAACTGGGCCTGTTATCAGACTCCAAGTCTGATAATGAAGATGAACGGCCTGTCATGCCTCCAGCCCCCGGCCCTGGCCCCATGCCCGGAGAGGATTCCAGGAGTGAACGGACAAGCCCGATAAATTTCACTCCTACAGCGTGTATTCCTTTGGCTCAGCCGTCAGAGGAAGCCAACCAGGTGCTGGAATTAGTGACAGCAGATCCAGCTGAAGACAATTCATATTGGGAGGACCCTTGCTTCCGGAGATCTGAGAGGCGACGCCAGCAGGAGGGGTGGGGCAGGCCTGGATAAATGCTGAGTCATGGAGCCACACCCCACAGCCTATATAAAGGACCTGCTTTTGGCATTCCAACCTTGAGTCAAGCAAAGTCTTAGCTAGTTTGCTGATATCGGTCTCTATCGCTGAAGTCGCAACTTGGACTCCTGCCTGCCCTGATAAACCTCGAAGGAACTTGGAAGCTGCAAAGGCTTCATTGCCGTCTGTTACGGACTTCCTTGACTCATGCATCAGAGTGGGAGTGGGACACGACACCCTGCAATCATGTGACCCCAGGACAGTGCAAACCCTCATGAATGCATGTGGGTTGCCAAGCGCCCAAATTTTGTTTGTGTGACTGTAGGAGATGCTGCAACAAGTTGTAAGTGTGAGAACCAGTTGTAACTTTTTTTAATGCTATTGTTAACTTGGAATCAGTGGTGGGATTCAGCCAGTTCGCACCACTTCGGGAGAACTGGTTGTTAACTTTCTGAGCAGTTTGGTGAACTGGTTGTTGAAAGAAATCATTAGGGCAGGGAACCAGTTGTTAAATTATTTGAATCCCACCACTGTTTGGAATGGTCACTAAACAAATGATTATAAGTCAAGGACTACCTGTATTGCACTATTGCTTAAATTGTGACCCCATTTCCATTTTTCATCATACAAACAGAAGGAAGAAAGTTGGCTTCACTGAGGGGGGAATGAAGCCTGACATGTCTTGTAAGTAAGAAACATCTTTTTCTCATTGTCTTTGTCTCTGTTTGGCTTTAACTTCCTCCTTCCAACTCTCTCTTTATAATTCAGGCCTGCCAGTGACATGGCTGCCCATATTCTGATTAAACCCTCAGAAATGGGAAATGTAAGCGCTCATGCCAATGCTCCATACACAGTGGAAAAGATATAATTAACACACAAAGTATTCTCTCATATTAGCTTCAATTTGTAGTTCAGCATGTTCCCGTCTGCTTCCCATGAGACTACAGCTGATTTTAAGTAGCATCTGTGTAAAATGTGTGATATCAACCCAACAGGGTAGACTCTAGACTAAGAAACACAATCCTGGGTGTCTTCCTGGATTTGCAACTCTTATTTGGAAAGCAGGTGTCAGCTGTGGTGTAGGCAAGGAAGGCCTTCGTACAACTCCCATCTGGTCTGCAAGATGCCTCCCCTCCTACATCCAGAGGGCCATTCAAACAATCACTCATGCCCTAGTCATCTCATGGTTTGATTACTGTAATGCTTTCTTCATGGGGCTGCCCTAGAAGACGATGCCAAAAACTTCAATTGATCCAAACTGTGGTAGTGCAAGCAGTAATGGGCATGCCTCAGAAGGCTATGTAACAACTTGTTGTGGCTCCAGCCCCCGAACCTGGCCCCATGCCCGAAAGTGACTCCGAGAGTGAGGGGGAAGGGCCGGTAAGGCTTACCTCAGAAGCACCGATTCCTTTGGCCCGGCTCCAGGAGCCAGAACCAGACCAGTCGGAGGACATAATGAGGCTGACATCCCCTGATTCCTCCCTTCCTCAGGCTACGCCTTCAGACGCAGCTGATAATCATACTAATCAAGCCTGGATCGACCTGCGCTTCAGAAGATTAGAGAGGCGGTGTCATCAAAGGGAATATATAAGGATATATAAGGAGCTTTGGGACTGCTCTCAGTTCCACGGGAAGCAAATTAGCTGAACCGTGTCGAAGTGATCTGAAGTCTTAATCTGTTTGAACTTTTTGGCAGGCAGCTGCGTTTTCTCGGCCAGGACTGATAGGAGCCGTGAACCCACTGGCTGTAGGCCAGCTCGTTACTCCAAAATGAGGACGGAGACAGAACACAACTCTGCTTCATGAGCTGCACTGGTTGCCAATTTGCTTCTTGGTGTGATTTAGAGTACTGGTTGCTATTTAGAAAGCCTGGTATGGCATAGGGCCTGATTACTTGAGGGGGGGGCGCGCACTTGTATCCCAAAGCATCTCCCTGACCGGTTAGCTCTTGTAGGATTGTCGTGCTGTAGGTTCCGTCATGCTCTAGGTCAGGGGTCTCCAACCTTGGCAACTTTAAGCCTGGTGGACTTTAACTCCCAGAATTCCCCAGCCAGCTTTGCTGGCTGGGGTATTCTGGGAGTTGAAGTCCTCCAGGCTTAAAGTTGCCAAGGTTGGAGACCCTTGACCTAGGTTTCTTCGATTATAGTGTTATCTATTGGGTCTTCAGAAGTGCACCTTGTCCATAATGGTGCCTGATCTTCAGAATGAGATGGCTCCAAGTTCTGGAAATTCCCTGTTCTGCTTTGCTTAGAAGAGCCATCAAAACCTGGCACCTCACTTGACCTTTGATGAAGGAGAGGGGAGACTCCTTGCTTTGTCCCGTCCTGCCTCTCAAGCCTGCCATTTTGTTTCATCATTTTGTTGTTATTTCTTTGTATGATTGTTGTGAGTTTCCCAGACTCACTGAGAATCAGGCGGCACACAAGTTTAATTTATTATTATTGGTCACACAGCCTGACAGACATTTAGACTAGATTTGGCATTTTCATCCACCTATCAAGTCCTTCTGAAGGATCTCGGATATCATTATCCTTTGGTATGTCTAATCCAGGGGTCAGCAACCTGCGGCTCTGGAGCCGCATGTGGCTCTTTCACCTCTCTGCTGTGGCTCCATCACTCAAAATATGGGTCACAACCACCAATGTGCGACACCCGCCGGCACGCGATTTATTGAGCTTTTCAACCTCCGGCAGGCCAACCATGGATAAATCCAAGAAAAGTAAAGTTTCAGAAGAAAACAAAATTTAATTCAACTACATATGCTAGTTTTGTGGCCGCTCAAGAAATAGTCACAGGAAGGGTTTTGTGGCTCCTGGTGTTTTCTTTTCTGTGGGAAACTGGTCCAAATGGGTCTTTGAGTGTTTAAGGTTGCTGCCCCCTGGTCTAATCTAACGTAGAGAAGGACTAGAGGTGACAGGATAGTAGTCTTCCAATATTTGAAAGGCTGTCATGGAGAAGAGAATCAACCTATTCTCCAAAGAATCTGAGGGCAGGACAAGAAGTACCATATTTTTTGCACTATAAAATGCCCCAGACTATAAGACGCACCTAGCTTTTGGGGAGGAAAGTGTCGTGTCCCACTCCTCCGCTGATGGCCGGGTCAAGGAAATCCGAATCAGGCATGCCTCTGCAGCTCTGCCAAAGTCCTAGCAAAGTCCTCAGGGCAGGCAGGAGACCAGAAAGTGACTTCAGCAAGATATGTTTAGACTTTGCCTGACTCAGAGAATGCCAGAAAGCAGGTCCTTTATATAGGCCATGGGGTGTGGCTCCATGACTCAGCACTTATCCAGGCCTGCCCCTCCCTTCCTTCTGTTGCCTCCGTCTATCAAGTCTTCTGATGCGAGGGTCACTCCAGTCTGTAGCTGTTGGCAATTGACCTCCCTCAGGCTCACATGCTGTGGAGGAGGGGGAGGGGTCTAGTTGCTCCGTTTTCCTGGGCATGGAGCCAGAGCTGGGGGCTGGAGATACTTCCTCCTCTTCAGCCTGTCTGGGCATGGAGCCAGGGCTGGGGCCAGGAGGCATACTAGGACATTCCTCCGTGTTCGGAAGCAGATAAGAAGGCCCCAGCTGTGGTGAGATCGGACGAGACACAACAGAAAGCAAGAAAAAAATCTGCCTCTGCCTTTGCCTCTGCCCCCCAGCAATTTGCCTCCTTGCAGCAAAAAGCAAACAGCCTGGTCAGTTTCAGGACAGCCTGATTTAGCACGAGCAGCTGACTGGCGGTTGGATTCTGCTCCTAGAATACCGCCTATCAGCTGTTCCAGGCTGCGGGGATCGCCACCACCAATCAACACCATCACCACCCATCGCCGCTGCTGCCTATCACCACCTTTGTGCACCCCATTTTTGACCTCCGTGCATCCCGTTTTCGGCCTCCACACACCCCATTTGCGACCTCCACACATCCCATTTTCAACCTGTACCAGACAGCGGCAATGGCGGGGATGATCTCTGCGGCCTCGAACAGCTGATAGGTGGTATTCTGGGAGGCAGATTCAACCACCAATCAGCTGCTCGTGCTAAATCAGGCTGTGCTGAAGCTGACCAGTCTGTTTGCTGTTTGCTGCAAGGAGGCAAATTGCTGGGAGGCAGAGGCCGAAGGGTGGGAGCCAGCAGGTGGGCGGGGCTTCTGCAATATTCGCTGTATAAGATGCACAGACATTTCCACCCACTGGTGGGGGGGAGAGTGTGTCTTATACACCGAAAAATACAGCAGTGGATGGAAGCTTAACAAAGGGAGTTCCAACCTAGAATTAAGGAGAAATTTTCTGCCACTGAGAACAAATCAATCAGTGGAATGGCTTGCCTCCAGAAGTTATGGGTGCTCCAACACAGGATGTTTTTAAGAAGAGATTGGCCAGCCATTTGTCCAGAATTATATAAAGTTTCATGCTTGAGGAGGGGGTTGGACTAGAAGACCTCCAAGGTCCCTTCCAACTCTTGTTATTCTGTAATTCAATTATTATTGTTATATAGATCATAACTGCTTTTATTGTAACAGCTATAAAAACAGAATCTTGAACGTCTGAATGTGCTTCCGCTCCCTTATTTTATCTTCTTGTGAACTTGGGAAGGGCTTCCTTTGAGTTTCTCATGTTTTTGGCCCAGGATCCACCCCTCTTTTCTCTGATCTTTGCCTTGATATTGACTCATCTTCCTATCTTTCAAGGTCATACCCTAGGAAATAACTAAGAAAGGGTAAGGATTTGCTGCTTTGAAAATACTATTGTTTTGCTACAAATTATGATGTTAAAGATTATTATGAACATAATAATAACCAGATTTTTTGTGACAAGAAGACAACATAAAGACACAAACAACCATTGTGCCACACTTGGTTGAAACTTAAGTTTCCACTTAGTTAAAAACCTTGGGAATTTTAAGAGAACCCAGAGGAATCAAAACATTGGTTTTGGATGAGGGTACACAGCATTGTTGATAAACAAAACAGCCCAAGTCTATGTGGGGAAGTTGCTTTACTCAAAATAATCTAACTTACAAAATTATGTGTTCACAAGATTTTATTATCTGGGAACAAAACATCAATTATTAGGTTAAGCAGGAGGAGCTGACAAAAACATTTTTGTTCTCCACAGAAGCGTATCGTTCCTTGTTTATGTGTCTTGGAATAAATTTAGCAGAAGAACCTTCGCATACTGAAATATAAATGTTATTAGCGATCTGATCATGCAAACATTATGTGATGCTGTCTAACACTGTTGAATTAATTAATCCAATCTGATTGATTTTCATGCTTTTCACTTATATTAATGTCCAGGAGGCAGACCAGGGGTGAAATGCTCCCGGTTCAGACCAGATCAACTGATCCGGTAGCGATGGCAACGGGTGGTTCAGAGAACCGGTAGCAAAAATCCCTGCTCCCCTCCCCCCGCCCATGCCCAGCTGAGCCGTGCGATCATCAGAGGATTATTTTTTTTTTACTTTTAAAAGCATTTTTTTCTTCAGCCGAAGAAAATTAATTCTCTACCAAGAATTGAACTCTTTGCACTTCAGATAACTATATAGCACAGCTTTGCTGGCTGAGGGATTCTGGGAGTTGAAGTCCACAAGTCTTAAAGTTGCCAAGGTTGGAGACTCCTGATACAGAATGCATTAGCTTTATGAGCTAGCCAGATCCTGGCACTCAGCAGGATATACTGTACCGTAGCATTTTTATGTTTTAGCAAATATCCTCAGCAGATGATAGAACCTGATTGGTCTACTTTTTAGGATCAGAAAGTAAACAAGATTCAATCTAGTTAGTGCTTGGATGAGCGACTATCAGATCCATACCTTATACATGCCCCTGTATTGTTTGAGGCTATACAAACCAAACTGAAAACATCTATATTTCTGAAGTGACTTAAATGTTCCTTTCTTCTTAAATGTTCCAGACAGAGAATACCCAGCTGCTGTTTTGCATGTGCCAGATGTTTTCAGATGTTTCAGATGTTTGAAAATCCCCACCTGATCTCAAGCAAAAACACTGATGGGAGGAATAGCTTCTACAATGAAATAGTCCCAAAGGAAAAAGTTTCCTGAGCAGCAAAAGTGCAAAAGAAAAAACAAAGAGGAAATATTGTAATCAGTGGTGAGTTTCAAATTTTTTTACTATGGATTCTGTGGTTGTGGCTTTGTGGTCATAGCATGGCTTGGTGGGCGTGGCTTGGTGGGCGTGGCAGGGGAAGGATACTCTAAAATCTTCATTCCCTCCCCAATCTAGGGGAAGGTTACTGCAAAATCCCCATTTCCTCCCAATCAGCTGGGACTTGGGAGGCAGAGAATAGATGGGGGTGGGGCTAGTCAGAATTTTTACTACCGGTTCTCTGAACTACTCAAAATTTCTGCTAACAGTTCTCCAGAATTGGTCAGAACCTGCTGAAACCCACCTCTGATTATAATGGAAAATAGTCCATTTTGTTTGTTCTTTGAAATGGTTTTAAAATGGTTACATTAATTCTAGGCTAGTTAACCAGAATAAAGAAGCAAGTTACATCAAGCTTTGCACTGCTAAAACACTTTCAGTATGTAAATTTGAGTGATGCCCATTTCCCAGGAATAAAACTAAAAATTTCATGGGGGTGAACATTAGTCAAGTAATATACCATTTATTTTAATACATTTTAATTTACATATCATACAAACAGTAGAACCTTGCAACTTTATAATGCAATGCTTTTTATTGGAAATCAATAAAAATAATCAAATTTAAAGAGTATTTTTAATAGGAAAAACCTGGCTGTTGAAACACAATGCAAAATGTTTTTTTCAAATATGAAGAATAGCTAAGCTTAGCTGCTCGAAGTCATGGTGAATATTAACTTAAACATACTTGAAGTCACAATCTCTTGTGCAGGTAGGTAAGTATTCACAGGAGGATTTTACTTAAAGATCATCTATGAGGGAAGTGGGTAAATTCATATATAATCCAATATCATTTATATGAGCAACAGGCTCCCAGTTATGTATAGTTAGTCCTTGACTTCTGGCCACAATTGAGCTCAAAATTTCCATTGCTAAACATGACTTGGACGAGGGGATAGATGGGGAACTCATCAAATTTGCAGATGACACCAAGCTGGCAGGAATAGCCAACACTCCAGAAGATAGGCTCAAGTTACAGAAAGATCTTGACAGACTTGAACATTGGGCGCTATCTAACAAAATGAAATTCAACAGTGAAAAAAGTAAGGTTCTACATTTAGGCCAAAAAAACAAAATGCACCGGTACCGTATATGTGGTACCTTGCTCAATAGTAGTACCTGTGAGAGGGATCTTGGAGTCCTAGTGGATAACCATTTAGATATGAGCCAGCAGTGTGCAGCAGCTGATAAAAAAGCCAACACAGTTCTGGGCTGCATAAACAGAGGGATAGAATCAAGATCACGTGAAGTGTTAGTACCACTTTATAATGCCTTGGTAAGGCCACACTTGGAATATTGCATCCAGTTTTGGTCGCCACGATGTAAAAAAGATGTTGAGACTCTAGAAAGAGTGCAGAGAAGAGCAACAAAGATGATTAGGGGACTGGAGGCTAAAACATATGAAGAACGGTTGCAGGAACTGGGTATGTCTAGTTTAACAAAAAGAAGGACTAGGGGAGACATGATAGCAGTGTTCCAATATCTCAGGGGTTGCCACAAAGAAGAGGGAGTCGGGCTGTTCTCCAAAGCACCTGAGGGTAGAACAAGAAGCAATGGGTGGAAACTGATCAAAGAAAGAAGCAACTTAGAACTAAGGAGAAATTTCCTAACAGTTAGAACAATTAATAAGTGGAACGACTTGCCTGCAGAAGTTGTGAATGCTCCAACACTGGAAATTTTTAAGAAAATGTTGGATAACCATCTGACTGAGATGGTGTAGGGTTTCCTGCCTGGGCAGGGGGTTGGACTAGAAGGCCTCCAAGGTCCCTTCCAACTCTGTTGTTATGTTAAAGAGAGTAGTTCAATGAATTTTGCCCCATTTCACAATCTTTCTTGCCACAGTTGTTAAAGGAATTGTCACAGCTGTTAAGTTAGTAGCATGGTTGTTAAGTGAATCTAGCTTTCCCATTGACTTTCCTTGTCAGAAGGTCACAATAGATGATCATATGACCGGACACGGAAACCATCATAAATACATGCCAGTTGCCATGTGTTTAGGCCAAATGTCTGAATTTTTATCACATGGCTATTGGGATGCTGTAACAGTTTTAAATGTGAAAACGGTCAGAAGTCACTTTTTTCTATGCCATGGCATGATGGTTCAGTAGTTAAGATGCTGAGCTTGTCATCTGGACTGACAGCCTGGGTTCAAGACCTGAGTGCAAAGGAGTGACTGCCTGTTATGCGCCCCAGCCCCTGCCCACTTAGCAGTTCTAAAGCATGCAAATGCGAGTAGATAAATAGGTACCACAAAGACCGTATCCCACCTTTTACCAATCCTAAATCTTATCAAACAAGGCAATCCTACAAATCTGACAAGGTTGGGAGAAATCAGCCCTAAGAATACCTGAGGCATTTGGCACCAAAGGCAGTCCAAAGAGAAGCATTTAGAAAAAGCGCAGAGAAGAGCAACAATGATGATTAAGGGACTGGAGGCTAAAACATATAAAGAGCAGTTGCTGGAATTGGATATGCCTAGTTTAATGAAAAGAAAGACTAGGGATGACATGATAGTGTTACATAGTGTTCCAATATCTCAGGGGTTGCCACAAAGAAGAGTGAGTCAAGCTATTCACCAAAGCACCTGAAGGCAGGACAAGAATCAATGGGTGGAAACTAACCAAGGAGAGAAGCAATCAGAGGTGGGTTTCAGCAGGTTCTAACCACTTCTGGAGAACCGGTAGCAGAAATTTTGAGTAGTTTGGAGAACCGGTAGTACAAATTCTGACTGGCCCCACCCCTCTGGAGGAAATGGGGATTTTGCAATATCTTTCCCCTGCCACACTCACCAAGTCATGCCCATAGAACAGGTAGTAAAAAAATTTGAAACTCACTACTGGAAGCAATGTAGAACTAAGGAGAAATTTCATGGCAGTTAGAACAATTAATGTGTGGAATGACTTGCCTCCAGAAGTTGTGAATGCTCCAACACTGGAAGTTTTAAAGAAGTGATTGAATAACCATTTGTCTGAAATAGTATAGGGTTTCCTAGACTAGAAGACCCCCAAGGTCCCTTCTAACTCTATTATTCTATTCCAAAACGTCTCTTAAATCTGTGGCAGAGTAGCAAATAATCCTGGGTACCAAAAGAAAGATCAGGAAGTGGCTGGGAAGGGATTCAGGCTCTAGGATGCAGCTAAAGAGACGGAGCGGGCAACACAGACAGCCGGACATCAATGGGAAGCTTCTGCAAAAAGGAAGATAAATTGACAGGAGTTTTTGCCCCGAAGCCCTGAGCCAAATGTGCACAGGTTGCAAATTTTTTTTTAAAAAAGACACTTTTTTGCACGGCCGCCCTTCCCTCGGGACGGAGGAATAAATTAAGACAGCATCGTCCTGGTTTGAAGAGGTGGGATGCGGGGGGATCACCTATCTTTGGCAGCACCTGCTCCTGTTCCAACAGCTGGAGCGGGAAGCCCCTTTAAACCAGGGATCTCCAACCTGGGCAACTTTCAGCCTGGCGGACTTTAACTCCCAGAATCCCCCAGCCAGCAAAGCTGGCTGGGGAATTCTGGGAGTTGAAGTCCGCCAGGCTGAAAGTTGCCCAGGTTGGAGACCTCTGCTTTAAGCTCTTTGCCTGGTTTGTCAAGCGCCGCTTTTCCTTCACCCGCGAGGGGAGGCGGGGAAAGGGGGCGGCGAAGGATGCAACAAGCGCCGCCCCTTTGGAACGCGACACTACACGACACGCACCCAGAGGGGCGGGGCTTGCATGACGCCGACGCCGCCCGCGTCCGCCATTTTGCTTTTTTTGACCCCACCCGCGGGCGCCCAGAGTTGCCGTTCCTTTGTCCGCCTCGGGGACCCTCCCGGGCTGCCCGCGTTCACACGTGCACGTGGATACCGGGGGCGGCGGGTGAGTCGGGGCGAGGCCGGGGGAGGGGCAGGAGCTGTTTCTTGAATGGGACCCTCCACAGACCAGGCGCTGCCTTTGTTCTCCCCGCTGGGCTTCCCGAACAGGACTCGCCCACTTTTTTTTTTTGCCCTTTTCCTTCATGAGGACTAGGAACCCGTCTTGCTTTCCCTTCCTGGGAGGGCGGGCTCATCCTCTTGGCACTCGTGTCGGGGCCAACGTCACCTGTTCCCGGCTTCCCTTCCTGGGATCTCCGAAATACCTGGAGAAAGCCGCCCCCGCAGGAGGGGAGGCTCGGAGCGAATTGGTCTTTGTCCGACGGGCCCGGGGTCGTCGTGGTTGGGGGGAGCTTCGGCGGAAGAGGCTGCAGAGGCAGGAGGACCGCTGACCGAGGCATCCTCAAGGCAGGCTCGGGGCACGAGGGAAGAAGCCGCCGCCTCCTCTTCACCTGTTACTTCCAATCTAGAGAGTACACTGGTTTTTAATTAGAATTTTTCAATGCAATAAAGGTATATCAAAGGAAAAGAAGATGGGAAAAAGGATAGCGCAGTGCTTCTCAAACTTTTTGAATCCGTGGAATAGGTAGGTAGGTAGGTAGGTAGGTAGATAGATAGTAGATTAGGTATAGTATAGATGATAGATTAGATAGATAGATAGATAGATAGATAGATAGATAGATAGATAGATAGATAGATAGATAGATAGATAGATAGATATAGTATTGATGATAGGTTAGAATAATAATAATAATAGTTATAATAATAATAAGGTAGATAGATAGATATTGTATAGATGATAGATTAGATATAGTATAGATGATAAATTAGATAGATAGATTTAGATAGGTAGGTAGGTAGGTTGATAGATGATAATTAGATAGATATTGTATAGATGATAGATTAGATAGATACGTAGATAGATAGATAGATAGATAGATAGATAGATAGATAGATAGATAGATAGATAGATAGATAGATAGATAGATAATTCTTTATTGGCCAAGTGTGATTGGACAGACAAGGAATTTGTCTTTGGTGCATATGCTTTCAGCGTACATAAGAAGAATAAAATACATTCATCAAGAATAAAAAGTTACAACAGTTAGTGATAGTCAAGATTACTAATAAGCTATCAAATCGTACTAGGAAACAAGTAAAAACAATATAAATTGAAAGATACAAGCAACATGATTATAGTAATAAGTGGGAAGAGATAGATACTAATAAGGAAGAGAAGAAGAATAGTAATACAGTCTTAGTAAATTATTTGACAGTGTTGTGGGTGTTAAGCAGAGTGATGACAATATGTAATATAGCAGTAGTTCTGTGGCACACCGGAAAGTTATTAATTATATTTTTAAATGTGAAAGACAGGTTCGAAGGGAAGTTACACATTTTTAAATACCCAAACTGTACAGGTAGTCCTCGACTTACAATAGTTCATTTAGTGACCATTCAAAGCTACAATGGTACTGAAAAAAAGTGGCATATGACCGTTACACATACTTATGGCCATTGCAGCATCCCCATGGTCACGTGATCAAGATTTCAGACGCTCAGCAACCGGTTCATATTTATGACCATTGCTGTGTCCCAAGGTCACATGATCTCCTTTTGTGACCTTCTGACCAGCAGAGTCAATAGGGAATTCAGGTTCAGTTAACAACCATGTTACTAATTTAACACATGCAATTACTCACTTAACAACTGTGACAAGAAAAGTGGTAAAATGGGGCAAACTCAGTTAACAAATGTTTCACTTAGCAACATAAATTTGGGGCTCAATTGTGGTCATAACTCGAAGATTACCTGTATTGAATATATAGATCATATAGAATATATACAAAATTATTGAAAAAGTATGTGACAAAAATCTCAGCACACAGTAGAAACAAGCCCATGGCACATCCTCATCCTTGTATTGCAGCATGCTGCTTGAGCTTAGAGTTCCTCATTTTCTATGATTTAGTATTTTATTTATTAATTAGCTTTTTATCCTGCCTTTATTATTTTATAAGTAACCCAAGGCAGCAAACATACAAGGTTGACTCAGCCTTCCATCCTTCCGAGGTGGGTAAAATGAGGACCCAGATTATATTGTTGGGGGCAATAGGCTGACTCTGTAAACCGCTTAGAGAGGGCTGTAAAAGCACTGTGAAGCAGTATATAAGTCTAAGTGCTATTGCTATACCCAATACTCCTTCCTTCTCCTGTTTTCGCCACAGCAACCCTGTGAGGTGTTGGACTGAGAGCGAATGGCTTTCATATGTAAGGCAGAACTAGAATTCACAGTGTCCTGGTTTGTACAAGTGCCTAACCACCATAATCACTTTTGGTATATGATTATAGCAATTTGCCATTTTATTCTGTGTCTCACTTACATTTATACATAAGTATAACAACCAGCAACTGCTGCTGCTATTAATTCTTAAAGAAATAGCCTCTGTTTCTTCATCAAAGCTGTGGTGCTTTTGAGTTGACTTGGAGGTGGAAGGAGAGAAGTCTATGGAATGACTAAATAAAAAATTTAATAAAATAATGACCTGCATGGAGATGAGACTGGAGTCCTAGCGCATCTGTTACCATCTAGGGTTCTCCTAAACTCTAACCCACCTTTCATGGGTTTCCTTGGGTCCTTAAAATTCATTAAATGTATTCTGGATTTCAGCTTGGTGAGCCTTTTTTTAAGGATTCAAGCTGACAACTCAGATCCCACTCCAGCCATTGTTCTCAAGAGAGACTTTGATGGGCCCCAACCCAATTCATGATTTTAAAAATGGAAAGAATTGACTGATGTTATCTGAGGCCTGTAGAATTGCAGGTGCATCTATTCCCTTACATAGAAAAATTTGAACTTGAAAAACAAATGTATATACAGTTAAGATGTTAATTAATTATGCTACATTATGTGCTATTGATCAGACTTTTGGGAATAGGAGTTGATTTCCCTAGTCACAGTTTTCAGTGTTTTAAACTAGGAAGTGGGATTATAGAGTAGGTTTTATTTTGATCAGCTTTTGTTTCTCTGTAAAGTGTCTGTAATGTGCAGGGAGATTGAGCGTTTATAATGTGTCAGATGGGAGAGACTCAGAAAAATTCTGGGAAAGAAGGTATTAAACTGCCAACTTTTCACGTGCTGAATTCCGCTTTCTCACTAAACCATCTTCCATTCTGAGACTGCAAAATGTCTTATTTTGCCTCTTATTTTACTTTCCAGAATCCATTTTTCTCACTGTGTAAGAAAATGGAGATGATTCATATAATCTTGTATGTGGATGTCTTAAGAGGATAACTTAAGATTGATTTTACTTGCCTTTCCCTTTAAAGTAATAATAAAGTGTCATACTTGGAATAACCTTCATTGCATAGATCATGCACAGCAATCCCATTAGGTAGGTTGGGATTAGAGAATCTATTTAGTCTCCAATTCAAATATGATAAATTTTGGTTTTGTTGCATTCCTTTGTTTTTGACCATTTTAAACCCATTATTCATGGTTACAGCTAAGCATGTTGCACACACCTTGATATTGAGGGGTTAGATGTGGCCTGGACAGACCCAGATTAAAGGCTTGGCCTTCTCAAGTGACAAGGAACATCTACTTCCAGTTTCCTGGAGTTTTGCTGTTTTTTTCTCAGTGGCAATTTACAAGAGGGCAGGCTGCCTAGAAAATGGCCAGGACCTGGGCCGCTGTCGTCCTGCCTCTTTAAGCCCTGTCCCCAGCCAGCACAGCAAAGTTGGAAGAGGGACATAAAAGCTATGCAGAGGGACAAGTGGGGGTGTTGCTGTGTGTGTGAGAGAGAGAGTAGTGTATATTTGCATCTAGAAATAAAGCAGCAAAGAGATACTGTTCTCCAGTAGGACTCGCAAGAAGTACAATAGTTTTTGGAGGAGCAGTAGCAGGAGGGGTAGTAGCAGTGGGGGAAGAGTGGAATAGTGGTGAGCAGTGAGTACTAGCCTATGAATACTTTTGTGGTGTTGCTTAGGGACCTTTGTTGCAGGGGTGAAATGTAAAATTTGTTCTGTGGGTGTGGCTTGGTGGTGGTCGGGGTAATGTCACGGTGGGCGTGGCCAACTTTTTTTTTTAAACTTTTAAAAGCATTTTTTCTTCAAACTTTGGCCGAAGAGGTTGTAAAAAAATGCTTTTAAAAGGTTCTGGTGATCAGGCAACTCAGCTGGGATCGCCAGAGAAGTCTCTTAAAACCTTTTTTTTTTTTACAACCTCTTCGGCCAAAGAGGTTGTAAAAAAATGCTTTTAAAGGGTTCTGACGATCCCAGCCGAGCTGCGGGATCATCAGAGGCTTTTTTTTTTTACTTTTAAAAGCATTTTTTTGGCCGAAGAAAAAATGGTTTTAAAAGTAAAAAAAAAAACAACCTCTGATGATCGCTCGGCGGGGGGTGGGCGCGCAGGGATTTTTGCTACCAATTCTCCGAACCACCCGCCATCATTGCTACCGGATCGGGTGATCCGGTCCAAACCGGGAACATTTCACCCCTGCTTTGCTGTTTTGGTCCTCTTGTGTTTAGAGCTCACTGACTTGGGTATACTTAAAAAGAACCTGTGGCGCAATTCCTGAGAGGTTTGCATGTATTTAGCCTTGGACAGCCTTCAAAATTCTTTTCAGATGGGGACGTTAACTATACGGTTATGTGAGAACTTCCAAGTTCCAGTTTTGTGGGGTTTTAGTCCACAAAAGCCTGGGTTTTGAATCCTTAACTTAAGGCCCTTCAGGCATTTCCTATCTGGGCTCTGAAGAAGCATCTAAAAACAAAGTTTATTTATTCCCTGGAAATGATGTCAAAACTTTTCTTTCATTTCCCCTTCCCTCCATTGTGTTTTTTATGGAATTGTTTTCTTTATTGTCACATCTGTCCTTTGACCCAAAGGCAGTTGCCATTTGAGGAAATGTCTTTTCAAGAAGAGAAGCCTTTTGGTTGATCCTCATCCACCAACAGTTTATTCCCTGACATATTGCAGCTTCTTTTCTGAGCCTGCTAACAATCTTTATTTTCTGTTTTATTTTCTAGAGTGAAGTTTTCCCTTCTTGGCCTGCCTGCATAGAGTGGCTGGTCTGCACAGCCACTGCAGAGCAACACAGCTACCTGGTAAGGTTCATTTCCCTCCCCCGTCAGGGTTCCAAGGAACACCCCCAACAAAATAAAGCTCTGAGGATTGAGGTTCCTCAAAAGTTCCAATTTATTAGAGATGTCATGTTGGCACAGCTGGGAAAACCCGAAACTGAAAGCTTCCAGGTTTTCCACACCCAGTTGACCGTTCACAGCCGTGCCCCACACCCACAAGTTCATCACATTGTCCAATCAACTCTTCACACTCAATTGGATACAATCTTCAGGCAGTCTCCATCAGACGCAGGATGTCCTTGAATGCGGAATGTTGTTATGACTAATTTTCTATCGCTCCAACAACAACACACACACCCCTTCCCCGGGCCACCCATAGTAATAAAAACACTGTCTCTCTAACCATAACCTGACTGGCGTACAGGTAATCCTTAACTTACAACAGTTTGTTTAGTGACCATACAAAGTTACACGGCATTGAAAACAATGACGTATGACCGTTTTTTACACTTAAGACCATTGCAGCATCCCCATGGTCAAGTGATCAAAATTCAGGCGCTTGGCAACTGACACGCATTTATGACAGTTGCAATGTCCTCCTGGGGTCATGTGATCACCTTTTGCTACCGTCTGACGAGCAAAGTCAATGGGAAAGCCAGATTCACTTAACAACAGTGCTGTTACTAACTGAACAACTGCAGTGATTCACTTAACAAATGGGGCAAGAAAGGCCATAAAATGGGGCAAAATTCACTTAACCACTGTCTCTCTTAGCAACAGAAATGTTGGACTCAATTGTGGTTTAAATAGAAGTCGTACCTGTATTTCTCCTTGCTGGGCATCCTAAGCCTATCCTACATGCTTCTCTCCCTGCTGTTGTCTGCTGGATGGAAGACTACTTTCCATTCCCCTCATAGGCACCTTGTCCCAACCAGGCACCTGTTGTTCTGGATAGCCTCCAGCTAAGCTGAGGGAGAAAAATTCCAGGCCTCTGAAGATCCACACCAGACCAAACAAGCAAACTTGGCAAGAATAAGAAAAGGGCTGCCTGGCTGAGCTAACAGTGTCTGAAAATCAGGTTCTTTGGAAGGGCATTTTGTCCTATTGGGTCCCATTTCCCTTTCCAGACTGTTAAATACTCTCCTCTCTTTTCTTTTCACATTCTGACTTTTGCCATGCATGCACATATACACAAACACACAGTCTTCCTCCCCAACTAAATACTTCTCATATAATTTGGAAAGGGGGAGCAGGAAGGCAAAGTACGTATCTCCTTTTGTCTCCTCTGTTCTTTTGAGTCTCATGTTTTATTAATTTTATTAAACTTACCAAAATATGAAATACAAGTGAAAATGAAGAGAGTAGGGAAAAGGGGAGGAGAAAAATATGGGATAAAGGAGGGGGGAGTATTAACCTCCAATTCTTTTCAGTGAAGTAGAATAAAGGTAATAACACTAAAGCCTCAAATTTTGGGAATGTAGTATATACTAATCATTTCTATAACAACAAACTTAGCTAATCAGAAAATCCCAAATTCAGAGTTCCAATTTTTCTGTCTTGAGCATAAAAGTAGAAACAAGATTGGATATTTTTTTTTCTTTAATTAAAGCAGTTAATTTGCCTACCTCTGCTAGCTCTGTCAGGTTTTCCAGCCATTCTTCCATTGTAAGATGCTTGTTTCATTCTCATATGATTGTGAATTAAAAGGAGCATGTAGAAAATTACTCCTGAATAAAACTAATTAGGGAGTCAGGTGGCATGCAAATTTATATAAAATTTAATCAATATAAAATGTGAAAAATTAAGCTCATTTTGCAGTACTGAGATGAAAACTACTAAAAAAAAAACCCTAGCAATCACTAATCTGTATTTCAGTATACATGAATAAAATCGCAAGAAATTATTAAGGAACAATTAACAGCAGAAATGTCTGTTTCACTAAGACAGGGATCTGCAAACTTGGCTCTTTTAAGACTTGTGGACTTCAACTTCCAGAGTTCCTCAGCCAGGAAAGCTCTAGATCCCTGCACTAGGAAAACAACATTTCATTGTTTTTATATTCCTTCTTTTTGGAATCAGTTTCTGTTCTATTCATCGTCTCTCATCGTTCTTTTTTTCTCCATAGGAATGGAGATTGGAACTCTTTACAGGAAGCGCAAAACAGTTGAAGAAGAAACAGTGCAGAAGAAAAGAAGAAATGAGGAAGAAAATAGCAGCTCCTGTTCGGACTCACCAGCAGAATATGAATGCATCATGGATGGTTTGGAATTTGCTGTTCATCCTTACGATATTGGGTTGTATGTGAACTCGCCCACTCCTCTCACAGATGATCTGAAGTATAATCTTCTTGTGAACACCTTCACACCAGCGCATGACTATAATTTCAAGGGAGATTCAACAGGAATACGCAGCTTTCGTCACATATGGTTAATTAGATACTCACCCTGGCTTTGCTACTCCTCCTATTTGAAAGGACCTTTCTGTAAATACTGCATCGTCTTCCCACAGCCTGATCTTTGTGGGAGGCAGGGGGGCTTCATCATGGTGCCCTTCGTGAGGTATAACGATTTTCACGTCTGTGCCAAAAAACACATGTCCAGCGCATGGCACAAGAGTGCCGAAATAGATGCAACGAACTTCTTAACCAGCAGGAACGTCTTCGAAACCAACTTCGCTTGTCAGCTCGACAGCAGCATTAACCGGATAGTCAATGAAAATCGTAAAAAACTGCACTCGATCTTGTCAGCCATCGTATTTTGTGGCACCCACGACATTCCTTTACACGGGGAAACAAGAAAAACTGGGAACATGAAGAGCCTCTTGGCGTTTCGCGTTGAAGCTGGAGATGTGACCCTAAGAGAACATCTAGAGAATGAGGCAGGGAACGCCCGGGACACGTCCGCCCAGATAGAAAATGAACTGATTAAGCTGTGTGTGGATGTCATTAGAGAAGAGATTGTTTCTGCCGCTAATGGCTCCGCTGGTTTTTCGGTTCTTGTGGGCGAAAGCACTGAGATCTCTGGGGAGGACCATGTGTCACTCGGCATACGTTTTGTTGACATGACTGGCGCTAAACCTCAGGTTCGAGAGGAATTCCTTGGTTTTGCAGCACTGAAGGGATGGGACGCTACCTGCACTGCTGAAGCCATCATTGAGGAGTGCACCAAGTATGGTTTACATCTTGAAAAATTATGCGGCCAAGGGTATGACGGATGCTGTAGATTGGCTGGGAGAGATGGTGGTGTACAAGCTAAAATAAAAAGTAGGTACCCCAAGGCTACTTTTGTTCACTGTGCGGCGCACACACTCAACCTGGTTGTGAATGACTTAAACGTTGTCCCTGAGATAAGGAATGCGGTTGGCACAATCAAAGCTATCCTTCGCTTTTTCCATGAGAATTCGAGCAGAAGAAACCTTATTCTGGCGGTTCCGTTGCTGGGTGAAGCACTTTGGACTGCAAAACACAAGCATGTCAGATTTTTTTCCAAGAATTTTGTACAGATCTTTGATCAGTTAAGAAACCTGGCCGCTACAGCTTCAGGTCAAACCTGCCAGGATGCGTACCAATTATCCTGTGCTTCAGGGACACCTAATTTCCTCTTTTGCCTTGTTATCATGTCAAACTATTGCAGTAAGTTAGAGTCAGTGACCCAAGCTCTCCAGACTGTTCAGCTTGATATGATGAAAGTGTACGAACGCATCCAAGAGCTCTTAGCTGTCTTTCATGGCCACAAAGAAAAAGCAGAGGAGCACTTCAAGGGAATTTTTTCAGAAGTTCGAGAACTAGCAGACAAATTGGATATTGACTTGCGTATTCCCAGACAGAGCGACTTGCAAAGGAACTCAAATGCCAGTGTCCCGACTGAGGAGGAATATTTCCGCCAGTCACTCTATATACCCTACTTGAACTCGGTAATCTCATGGCTGGAAAGACGGTTTGCTCCAGAAAGCAAGGTGGTTTTTGGAATCTTTTCGCTTCATCCCCAAAAAATGGCTAAAGTTGGCCTTGAGACATTGAAAGCACAGATGGAAAAAATCAGTGAATTATATGAAATTGAAAATTTGGAAACTGAAACAATCACCTGGTTTGAAAAGTGGTTGGGGACAAAGGAAGAAAGGGTTGAAAATGGGGAAAATGGACTTCTGGATTTGCTGCAGTATGTTGACCAATATCCTTCGATTCAACAAGCCATTTCAATTGCTCTGGCATTGCCAGTAACAACTTGTACAATGGAAAAATCATTCAGTACAATGAGAAGGGTAGAAACATTGTTGAAGTCAACAGTGGTAGATGACCAATTGTCTGGACTTTGCATGATGAGTGCTCATCGGGTAAAAATTAATGAAAATAAGGACGTATTACTCCAAAAAGTAATTGACAGATTTGGAGAAGATAACAGACGTTTACAATTTGTCTTTGAAAAATAACTGGTTGGCTATTTTTTAATTATTTTTATAAAGAGGGAGGAATAAAAAGCATAAAAGGACTAAAATGCAGGTCTTTTTAGACTTACAGATGGCAATTCAATAAATCCAGAATATAATAAAAATGATTATGTTCCATTATACAATTAGAGACATGATATAAAATATATCATCCATTTTCTAAACATTTAATGTCTGTAATGAAGTGTAAACTGAAAATGCTTAATTAATACAGTGTACATCACTAGGAAAAATTATCAACAACATTAAGTCAAGTTTTCCATCAAATATTAACATATAAAGTGTCTATATAAGAAAACCTAACGTTTCCATAATGTCTACTCATAAATTTTCTAATTTGGAAATGGAAGTGTTGATTTAATGTTAATTCTAATTATGCTGGATCGATGCTGGTCTATAAGCATAACACATTTTATTGGATTGTACTTTTATGTTCTATTTAGAGAACGCAGTGAAATTACATCCATGTTTACTAAGAAATAAGTTCTATTGAATTCAGTAGGATTTATTTCCAAATGATTACAGTAGCTGTCTAAAGGATTGGACTCTGTCATGACTTACTTTGAATTGTTCCTGTGAATCTGCTCTAAGGTGAAGGAACTTTGGATGCATCTGTTGGTTGCTTTTTAAGAATAGATATAGTGTCTGTTTTGCCCTCCTGGAGGTGGGGGGGGAAGCATATTTTAGCTAAAATAGCTCTTAGTTGCTTTGTCATTTGAAATTGTGTTGTATCTGTGTCCAGAAGGAATGGGTTTGATCATGTTCAAGATTCTTTTGAGTACTGGGATTACAGCCTTTTCTCTCTCTCTCTCTCTTTTTTTTTTTTTTTTTTAATCCAACCTCATTTTCTCCGAATTAATGAAATAGCCAAAGGGTTTCAAATGGGAGTGCAGAAAACTACTCTTGGCTTTTCAAACAGAGCTTTGTGGAAAAAATGGAAGTCATTCAGACAAAAAGAGAATCTTCCCCATGATCATGAATATTCTATATCATGAATATTCTATATTCTTATGCGTGCCCCAAGCATATCATACGTAGATTGCAAAAATCCAGGCCACCTGCAGATGACAAGAAAGCTGCAGAGAACTCTGGTTGATTATTGAGGTGGTTATTCAGACTTTTGCGACCGATCTCATAGCGTTAATGTACAGGAAACAGCTTCTGCCTGCGTGTGCTCCTCCCTTTGCTTTCTTACAGAAAGCCAAATACAGTTCATTTTATTTGGATATTACTGTGGTGGATTATGTGACTCATCACCGAGAATGCTGTAAGACAAGTTATGTGCAAAACATAGCTTCATATGGTTCCAGCCAACATGTAGACTTCAACAAAAGTAATGTTAGAGAAAGAATATGACAAACCAAGAACTAACCAAGCCCATGTGGTTTCCTTAAAACTTCAGCGTGTCATGGTAAACAGGAAAATAGGATTCCTTGGCTAAAATATGATTGTCCATTAGTGACTGTGACATAAAGATAACAGTTATCTTCCTACCAGCTTGCCAACAATTCATTAATGAAAAGAGGAAGCTACCAGATCCTACCTGAGGTCTATCCCGTTTTTTATTCTGTTTCTTATCTTAGGTGACCCTTTTGTATCTGCACTGCAACAAATTTGCTGAGATAGGGCAACTTAGAGAGTAGAGGCTCCAAACTAAATAACCTTTTTTTTTAAAATCAGGCAAGAGTTGTCACAATGTTATTTTCCTTTGTAAACTTATTTGCTAGTCTAGGTGATTTGGTAAAGTTTGGATGAGTTTGTGTGATTCCTCTTACAAGGTTGCCAAGACTTGGTATCCTTCAAAAAGAGACTGTTTCTTGTAAGGCTGGAGAAGATTAAAGGGGGGGGGAGAGAAACCCCTATCATTTTCATTATAAAAAGTACTTCTCTGTGCAGCTGATCTATCAGAATCAAGTTTTCTCTTGGTTGATTGGAAGAGTTTGAGCTGCTCTGCAACTAAAAGAAATCGGGAATTAAAATGGGGGGGGAGGATTTCAATCTATTTTCCAAAGCACAAAAAAGGCCAGGCAAGGAATAATGGATGAGAACTGATTAAGGAGAGATTCAACCTAGAAATAAGGAGAAAATTTGTGACAGTGAGAGCAATCAACCAATGGAACAGAAGTTGCCTTCAGAAGTTGTAGGAGCTTCATCCCTGGAAGCTTTCAAGAAGAGACTGGACTGCCATCTGTCAGAAATGTTGTAGGGTCTCCTGCTTGGACAGAGGGTTGGACTAGATGACTTACAAGGTCCCTTCCAACTGTGTTAGTGTTATTTTAGAAATGGGCAACCTGTAGGCTGCCTAATAACCCTTCCCAGAAGCCTTAAGTCTACATGGCAAAATATTGGCTGCAAATTGGGTAATTTTTTTCTTTGCTCCCCCTCCCCATAAGGGAACTCCAATTGTATTTTTAACCTTACATTCACACACACACAAACGCAGAGACATTTCACTGCTTAAGGACTCTGAAACCTGATGAATATGGGAACAGGGTTTGCCTCTTAGCCCCATGGAAATTCCTACAAAAGGTTCTTTGGAAGGCTAACTAATCAGCATTCAATAACTGCAATAAACAGTAATTTAGATTCTAGAAATCTTAAACAGTTAACAATCTACAAAGATTTTCTTTGAAAAGTGAAAGACCGATTTTCTCTCTTCAAAAAACCTGTCTCATTTCAAAAAATGTTGAAAATGGAGCATTTGTCTATTATAGTACTGGGTTTTAGGTTTGGGAAGAATTAATATAGATTTATTTTTCTTTTTATCCTTTTTCTTGGTCCCTTGGAGTCAGTCTTGACTCCTGGCAACTACTTAAACAAATCCCTGTAATTTTATTCCATGGATATTTTAATATTAGTAGAGCTCATTGTGAGTTGTTAACCCTGATGGCAGTGTGGCTGCCTCTAAAGTCCGCCCGCTGGGAGACTAAAATTTTATGTTCCACCGTAATCCTAAAAATTGTAGTAGTATACAGGCAAAATGATTAATTTACAAATTCCCAGGCACCACTGAGCTCATTTGTTGAGTTGGTATGGGTGAAGGTGACTCCACTTCCTTTGAATATCTCTATTTCTCAAATCTGGGCAATTTTAATATGTGTGGACTTCAACTTCCAGAATTCCCCAGCAAGGTTGGTTGGGGAATTCTTGAAAGTTAAATCAACACATTTTAAAATGGCCAAGGATGAGAAACATGGTTAAACACAAGGAAAAGGAGGCAGAAAAGAAAGCAATTGTATAGCACAGTTCACTAAAGAATCTCGTGACTCGCTTTTATGATTTGAGGGCTACTTTTGGATCTTGAAGAACTTTACAAATCTGGAGAAATCAAATTCTAATTTCAGAATTTGGATATTAGTGCTATTACTTCTGATTCTATTCTTGGAAAACATTAGAGGAAAAAAAACACAATCTTCCTATGGTGGGATTGGGGAAAGAGAAGGAAATTGGTGATTTAGCCTAATGAGTGGTGATAAGCAAACATTACAAGGGATTATGCCAAACAAAAGGGTGTTGCTGTGAACTCAACAGCAGGAAGACTTGGCTAATTAAACAACAGATCTTCCTGAGGATTCAGTCTCTGACACACACACACACACACACTTCAACACTGCAGAATTACTAGGTATCCGGCATAGAGATGTATTCCGGTGCAGGTCCAAATCCACAGAGGTTGTTCTTGATGTCCTGTTCTACTGTATGGCTTCTGCCTTCAGGTGATAGCTGAAGAGAATGAAGGAAGGAGGTAGGATCAAGATACTTGAGAGTGCCTTGCGAGAGCTTCAACCAGGGATAATGCTTTCACCAACCTAGAATGGGGCCTTTCAGCTTCAGGTCAGCTTTATAAGGCATGTGTGAAAGTTTCCCATCCTTGTTGAAACAAAGGCATCCAAATTGCTCCCACCTCTCAGAGTTTTCCACCCTGAGGGATCTGTCTCTGCAGTAAAATATGGTTTGTAGTTGCAAATTTGTGTCTGACCCATCACAACCCCATGGACAACGTTCCTCCAGGCCTTCTTGTCCTCTACCATCCCCTGGAGTCCATTTAAGCTCACGGCTATTGCTTCAGGGACTCCATCCAGCCACCTCATTCTCTGCCGTCCCCTTCTTTTGCCCTCAATCTTTCCCAGCATTAGGCTCTTCTCCAGTCTTCCTTCTCATTAGGTGGCCAAAGCATTTGAGTTTCATCTTCGGGATCTGGCCTTCTAAAGAGCAGTCAGTTGATCTCCTCTAGGACTGATCGGTTTGATTGCCTTGCGGTCCAAGGGACTCGCAGGAGTCTTCTCCAGCACCAGAGTTCAAAGGCCTCGATTCTTCAGTGGTCAGCCTTCCTTACTTTCACAGCCATACATTGCAACAGGGAAATCCGTAGCCTTGACTATATGCACTTTTGTTGGCAGGGTGATGTCTCTGCTTTTTAGTATGCAAAAAATATGGTTGATTAGTGTGTAATCAGCACAATCCAGAGGGAAGACAAAGCATTGAGAGATGTGGAAAACTCGGGATCAATTTTCCTACTTGAAGACCTAAATAAACGACGATGACTGCATTCACAGAACATAATCAACAGTAAAGCAAAGTATATTGTGGCTACTGTGAGAATGAAACCAGCCTTCTATCAAGAAGATCTTGAGAATAACTTCATGGATCTGTTGATCCTTAAGCCTCTATACTTGCATTGTTGCCTATTTGTTGATGGGAAAAAACAGCTCCTGACCTTGGCTGTGTAGGTACTGCTGTGGACATAGAATTGCATTGTGAACTCTTAAGACAAACCTTTTGATCAATGTATGCAAAGCTAAAATCTTCATTTCTAGACCTGCTTGTCGTGTCCCACTCCTCCGCTGATGGCCAGGTCAGGGAAATCCGAATCAGGCATGCCTCTGCAGCTCTGCCAAAGTCCTAGCAAAGTTCTCAAGGCAGGCAGGAGATCAGGAAGTGACTTCAGCAATATAAGGTAGACTTTGCCTGACTCAGAGAATGCCAGAAAGCAGATCCTTTATATAGGCCATGGGGTGTGGCTCCATGACAGCACTTATCCAGGCCTGCCCCTTCCTTCCTTCTGTCGCCGCCACCTATCAATTCTCCTGAAGCGAGGGTCACTCCAGGCTCTAGCTGTTGGTAATTGACCTTCCTCAGGCTCACATGCTGTGGGGGAGGGGGAGGGGTCTAGTTGCTCCATTTGCCTGGGCATGGAGCCAGGGCTGGGGGCTGGAGGCACTTCTTCTTCCTCGGCCTGTCTGGGCATGGTGCCAGGGCTGGGGCCTGGAGGCATGCCAGGACATTCCTCAGCGTTCGTAAGGAGATAAGACGGGCCCAGCTGCGGGGAAAGCGAACGAAACACAACACTGCTCTAGAATTACAAATACAGGAATTTTTATACTAAAGCATACTAGTATAATTTGTATACCAGAGCAAGCATTCAAATAGCAAAGAATGACCTAGAATTGGCCAACAAGATGTGTGTTTTTAATTTAAATATTTTTTTTTGGCCAGAAATAAGCTATGGGGTGCTGTCAAACAAGCATGCTTAGTGACACTTGCAACTTGAGTGGGGAATTAGTTGTACAATATATTTACAGCTTAATTTTTTTACTAAATTGTAAAAAAAAAAAGTTTCGTAATTTTGCATTGACGTTTGCAATGAAATATTTCAATAGAAGAGAACAGCTCAGGTTTGAACTGTGGGGTCCTTGCTGCTCTCCGAGCTTGGTTGGTTTGTTGCAGACATTTCAGGAACTACGTAACATCATCAATACAAGTAAGGGTCCAGAATCTGCCGGATTGGTTTCTGTAATCTCCAGGTAGCCCATTCAAGGGCTGTCAAGAAGACAGCCAGACGTGCCTGGGGGCTACAGAAGCACACTCCCACGCTCTGACATCCTGAAGATGCAGCTCCTTCCACATCCAAAGCACTCCCAGACCTGCACAGATTTAGTCCACAATAGGCCATCCTCCTAATCAAGAGCTTCCAAGAAGGAATGGTTCCACCTGTCACCAGGTAAAACCACACCCACTTTTCAGCATCTCTCTCCATCTTCAGGAAAGTGGCAGTTTTCATTCACATAACAAAACTCCCCTTTTCTTGGCAGGGTTCCAGAGCCCTTAGTAGTGGGGTGTCAAACTCAAAGCTGGATCTGGCCCGTGGGGTGCTTAGATCTGGCCCACGGGACCGCCCTGGAAACAGAATAGGACCGGCCCACAGTGCCTCTGCCAATGCAAATGGAGCTCCATTTTCACTGGCAGAGCACCCAACATGAGTGATGTTGAGCTGGCCACACCCACCCCAGCCATGCCCACCCAGCCCCTTGGGTCAAACACAACCCTGATGCGGCCCTCAATGAAATCAAGTTTGACACCCCTGCTTTAGTATCTGCTGGACCACAGATAAGAATGTATTTTACAATTTTCAACTAATCAGCATGTTCTCAGTATGAAACTCTTCAAAGTTCACCTTTTGTAATTCTATTCTTTTCATGGATCCAAAATGGGAGGATGTTCTCTTCTACGGCTTGGAATTTTGAGAGTCAAAGCCATTAAGACATCTGAAGAGAGGCCCAGAGAGTGATTAAAAAGAAGCATTATGTTCTGGTTCTGCACTTCTCGAACTTAAAATGACTTAACTGCTGCTTTATATTGTATTCTATTCCATCCTATGCCTTCTGATTTTGCAGAAGTAAAATAAAGTATATTTCATATTTTACGTGTGTGTGTGTGTGTGTGTGTGTGTGCATGCGTGTGTGTGTGTGTGTGTGCAGGTGCAAGGGTCAAGAAGAGTTTGCTTTTGTGTGTGTGTGTGTATGTGTGTGTACATACACATCCTCCAACCTTAAAGCCTCTTTTCTTTTTCCTCTCTTAGGCCATTCATCCTTGAGGCAAAGGCTTCTTGTTTCTTGCACACTCCTTAAATATCCCATTTCCACACAATTAAGGTTTCTCTTTTTCCTAAAGAACCCCACTTCCATTACAATGTCCTTGCACTCAGACTTCTTCACTTCTTCCAGCAGGCCTCCCTTACAGCAAACCACCGATTACCCCCCCCCCAATCTTCCCAACCCATTTGCACATCTTCACACTCCTCCATCAATGAGATCAACACCCTCCCTCATTTTCCCCTCTAAGGGGACCATTTATCAGTTCGCAGTGCTTAGCGAGCTCCTGCTCTGGAGGGCTGCAAAACACAAAACAAAACAAAACAAAAACAAAAAAACAGCCCAAATTCCAAGATAGCCGCATTTCTGACTTTCTCCCCCTCCGGGGCCAGTCTTGAATGAAAAAGGAGGGGCCCGTCAGTGACGGATTCAAGCCTAAATTCTTACACGTGGATGTGAAGCGTGATAGGTGAATGGAGGAAATCAAACTGTCGGGGAGGGGGGGAGAAGAGGGGCTCTTGAATCGCAGGACCCCCAGCCTCCCCACATACATTAGGCTTCGCCGGTGTGTCCCGCTCTCCCTCTGCGCTCGCTCTCTTTGCCCAAGAGGGGTCCTATCGTGTTTTTTTTTTCCTTCATGAGGACTAGGAACGTGTCCCGCTTTCCTTACTGGGAGGACCTGCTCCGCTTCTGAAATCGGTGGTGGGTCTGAGGTCATCTTCGCTCGGCTCCCTTTTTCGTGGCGTCCGCTACCCCGATCGCCTGGGAAAAGCCGGCCTGAGCGGGGAGATTTCCGGAGCGACTTGGGTTTTTTGACCGAGGGCAAAGGAGGATTTCGCGCAGGAGGCTGCAGAGGCAGGAAGCGATCCTGCTCGGGTGGGCTGGGAGACGTGGGTGGTGGGACCGGAGCCCGTGGGGAAACTCCGGGAAAAGATCTGCCCAAGAGCTCCAGCTTAGCCTTGATTTTCCTTTCCCAGCGAGAGCCTCGACGGCGGCGGCCAAGAGACCTATAGGATCGGCCTGGCGCGGTCGGCTCGTTGAGACGGCTCCGATTCCCCGAGCCGCGAAAGGCCCCAGAAGTGGCATCCTCGATCTGTCGGGTGAGGATTGCTAATCCTACATCGGGAGGAGTGGTTGGACTCGGCAGAACTCCCAGCCACAAGAAGCGGGTTTTTCTCTTTTCTCTCTTCAAACTAAAAAAAAAAAAAAATTGCGAAAGCTCAATCGGAAAAAACGGTGGGAAAACTGAACCGACCAGACTTTCTGTCGCCAATTGATTTGAAATCAAATTCCTTAACGAAAAGCCGAGGGGTCCTTTACAGGGCCCGTGGGAGGAGGATCACTAGAAATTCATGAAATTCGGAGTAGGGGGCTTTCACACGCAGCTTTCTAGATTTCTTTCTTTTGGTCAGGTAAAGAAAGAGTAAGAACCCCATTTTATATATATATATATTAATTTATTAATTATTGGCCCTCTAGGCCTTGTGGTAAAAGTCTTTTAATCCATGAATATTTGGAAAATCTTTTTTCCCCCTCTGAATAGCAAACTGCATGAATTGCTCTATTCAGAAGTAAATCTGCTTCCAGTCCCTACTCGAGGTTATCCCTAAATAAGTCCCCTCGTCATATTCTGAAATAAAAAGCTTAAAATTTTGTGGATTTTACAGCATATGGATTTTACATATGCTGAGACCTTCCCCAATTGGAGTGAGGCCTAGTGAACCATGCCTAGTTCTCTTTTTTTCTTCTTTTTCCTTTCAAGGTTGACATTTATATGATAAATTATTCAAATTACAATTCAACCCTGTGGCGTTAAGGGCAGCTAAAGTATAAAGTAAAACACGTGTAGGAGTGAAGAAGTCGTAAAATGCTCCTACTTTCCATATTTCTTGTGTTTTTACATTGTTTGGGTGAAAATTCATACACTATAACATTAATAATAACAGATGTTATTTCCAAAATATATAGCTCTTGAAAGCAAGTATACGTGAATTGTGTTGTGGAATAATAAATAGTCATAATGATACTGTGGGGTTTGCTATCTCCACATAAACAAAAAGGATTTAAAAAGGAATTAAGTCTCTTTTCCCTAGAGCCCTGTTGATGGATTTATCTCCGCCTACAGCTATGGCTGTTGAAAAGTCCCATGTTCAGGTAAGACTACCCTGAGAATGGAAAAGTTTTGCCTTTCCTCAATTTGTACATAGGAAAGTGGGTCAAAACCAGGTATTTTTTAATATTAGATTTTTATCCTGCCTTTATTACGTTATAAGTAGCTCAAGACAGCAAATGTTCCTTCCTCCTCTTATTTTTTTTCACAACAGTCCTGTGAAGGGAGGGTTGGGCTGAGAGAGAACGACTGGCCCAAAGTCACCCTGTTGGCTTTTATACCTAAGGCAGGACTAGAACTCATAGTCTCCTGATTTCTAGGACAGACACTTGCGGATGCACCCTTGATACAGGTAGTCCTCGATTTAAGATTACAACTGAACACAGTTTTTTCTTGCTAAGTGAAACATTTGCTAAGTGAATTTTGCCCCGTTTTACAACCTTTCTTGCCAAAGTTGTCAAGAGAATCACTGCAGTTGTTAAATTAGCAACATGGTTGTTAAGTGAAACTGGCTTCCCCATTGACTTTGCTGATCGGAAGGGAGAAATTGAAACGTTATAATTAGTTAGAAATTATTTGATTATAGTTGAGATACATATCATACTGATAAAATGTAAGTTTAGATAAATCAATTGGAATGTATATGGGCACACAGGATTGGGGATCAACCCATCGACACAATGGATTTGGATTGATGATGATTTTATGTATGTTTGTTTGTTAAAAATAAAAATAAAAAATCCTTAAAAAAAGGCTGATCACAACTAACAACACCACAACTATCATAAATATGAACCAGTTGTCAAGGTTCTGAATTTTGATCATGGTGATGCTACAACAGTTGTAAGTGTGAAAAACATTCCCAAGTCACTTTTCAGTGCCGTTGTAACCCTAACGGTCATTAAGTGAACTGTTGCACATCAAGAATTACCTGTACTTCTTGATATGTATGAAGAATTGTCCCTGAGATTTATTTATTTATTTATTTATTTGCCAAGCAAGTATTGGATAATATATATAAGTAAACGCATGAATTGAATACATAAAATGAATACAATTAAAGGGAACATTAGGTCAGGGACAGTAGGCATGCTGGTGCTGTTATACATGCCCCTTAGGAATGGGGTGAGGTCAACAGTAGACAGTCTAAGGTTAAAGTTTTGGGGGTCAGGTAGTGCATTCCAGGGATTGACCGCTCTGTTGCTGAAGTCATATTTTCTGTAATCAAGTTTGGAGCGTTTCACTTTAAGTTTGTATCTATTGTGTGCTCATGTATTGTTGTGGTTGAAGATGAAGTAGTCATTGATAGATGGGACATTGTAGCAGATGATTTTATGAGCTATGCTTAGATCATACCAAAGGGGTGTAGTTCTAAATTTTCTAAGCCCAAAATTTCAGGTCTGGTGGCATAAGGTATTTTATTGCAAGCGGAGGAGTGGAGGACTCCTCTTGTGAAATGTCTCTGGACTCTCAATTGTATTAATGTCCGATATGAGCTGTATTTGAGAATTGGTCTAGCAAATGTTTTGTATGCTCTGGTTAGTAGTGTAATATTACCGGAGAAGAAGCTACGCAAGATTAGGTTTACAACCCTTAATGCCTTTTTGCCAATGTTGTTACAGTGGGCTTTGGCACTTTGATCTTGGAGCTAACTTGAAATTTGTATTCAGGCAAAGAGCTGAGCCTGCTCTAAACCCTTAAAGAAGCAATCATACACCAATTTATACAGAAATAAATCCTGCTTCAGTTTATTGGGATTTATTCCAAAGGATGTGCATGTATCAAATTGTAACCTTAAGACTGTAAAGTCTCTGGGAACGAATCCCACTGAACATGAGAGCATTAACCTTTGCTTAGACAAGTATAGGATTGCAGTCTTAAGGAGGCCTTTATTTTATAAAGACTGGTGATCTCCTACATTGGATCCTCAAGGACGTTTTTCAGTTACGTTCAATCACTCAGGACCTCCAGGTATTTAAGTGTGCTTTTGATCTGCTTTCTGAGCAGATCAAAACCTGCTGAGACTGTAATTAAGAATTCTCTCCTTTGGGCCATGTTTAGGAATCCTAGAAACTGTAGTCCCAATTTTAAGGTCATAGACTGTGGAAGACTAATCTAAAGGCAGCCTTAGGCACATTTACTTAAATGCTTCTCTGCAAAATGGGGAGTTTTGTACATAATTCTGTCCCTTCTGCATATAAAGAATTAGGTATAGGAAGTCTGTTCTGTATTCCTACTCTGGATGCCTTCTGCACGTTGCAAAAGAGATGTTTAGTTCTTTCCCTAAATATGGGTAGTCCTCAACTTACAACAGTTTATTTAGTGACTGTTCGATGTTACAACAGCACTGAAAAAAGTGACTTATGACCATTTTTCACACTTATGACCGTAGTAGCACCCCATGGTCACGTGATCAAAATTCAGAGGCTTGACAAGTGACTCATATATTTATGACGGTTGGATTATCCCGGGCTGATGTGATCACCTTTTGTGGGCTTCTGACAGTCAAAGTCAATGGAGAAAGCAGATTCACTTAACAACTGTGGCAAGACAGGTCATAAAATGGGGCAAAACTCATTTAACAAATGTCTCTTGTTACCATCAAAGATTTTGGGCTCAATTGTGGTCGTAGGTCGAGGACTATACTGTAGTCCCAATTTTGAGGTCATAGTTGGAGGAAGACTAATCTAAGGGCAGTCTTAGGCGCATTTAGTTGAATGCTTTTCTCCACAGTGTGGAACCCTGCAAAACGGGGAGTTTTGTGCATAATTCTGCTCCTTCTGCATATAAAGAATTATGTATAGAAAGTCTGTTCTGTACTCCTACTCTGGATGCCTCCTGCATGTTGCAGAAAAGGTGCTTAGTTCTGTCCCTAAATATAGACCAAATCACTTTCAAAACTCAACTGAAAGTACTTGTTTTTAGAAGTTGGGCTTCTAGGCTCAGTGGAGTGGTAGCCCACTGTACCTGCTGCATTGGCATCCTTCAGTCTCAAAAGACTATGGTATCGTGCTCTGGAAAGAGATCCTAAGACAGCATCTAGTGTGGCTAAAAAGGCCAATTCGAGAGTGGCAATCCCTTCCACACTGAGGGCAGATACATTCTGTCCCCTGCCCAGCCCCCAGTTTTCACTGGTTCCAGGACTGCCTCTTTGCCTCAGCCTGCCGAACAAGTGCCTCTTCGAATTGGAGAAGGCCATGCTGTGTCTTTAGCCTCCAACTGAACAATCGGAGGTCAGGGTTTCCCAGTTGTTAATGTCCATTCCCAGGGCCTTTAGGTCCCTCTTGCAGATACCCTTACATTGCAGCTGTGGTCTCCCTCTGAGGTGCTTTCCCTATACCAATTCTCCATACAGGAGATCTTTCGGAATCGGACCATCAGCCATTCTCACAACATGCCCAAGCCAGCGTAGACGTCGCTGGAGCCCATTAGATAGAGAATTGGTGGCCAGTTTAGGATAACCATTATTTTCATTGGTAACATAGTGAATGATCTGGAAGCTGGGTGTTTTCTATTGTTTCCCTATCTTCTATGTCTGAACATAAACTATATATTTTTGGGGGGGGGTCATTTTTGCCGCTTTAGGAGTCAGCTGGATTTGAACAGGTAACTGTGAACCTTACAGAGGATATATTATTGGATTTTGACCCTTACCTGTTCGCCCTCAGTGGAAATAACCTCCAGCAGTATTGCACCTTGCTGTCCTGGTTAGGTAAGGTCGTTACTCATAATTTTTTATTCAGCCACAAGTTTTAACGATGCAATCCCCGGAACTCTATGTAGACCAGTGGTAGTCAACCTGGTCCCTACCACCCACTAGTGGGCATTCCAGCTTTCATGGTGGGCCGTAGTGGTTTTGTCTGATACTGAAGCACTTTCCTTTTTTTTTTTTTATTTAATTGACTTTTAAAAAAATTTCATAGCATTATTTAAAAACATTTCATTAGGTTTTCATAAAAATCCCCGTGACAATTTAAATTTCTGAAAATATACTATTTGTATCGCCTGTGCATAAGTTACGTAAGTGAAACTAAATGGCGCTATAGTGTGACCGCAAACAAAAGAGCCTCATCCCAGAATAGCTCGCGCATCTCCCCCCACACCACCCAGCTGTAACAGACAAGCAGAGCTGGTAGCCAGTGCCACCCCCCAACCCAATCCACGATGCGCGAGACGCATGCGCAGACGACGATACATGGCGCATTAATGTGGAATCGGTGGGCAGTTAGAAAATTTTACTACTAACAGAGATACAAAAGTGGGCGGTAAGTATAAAACGTTGACTACCCCTGATGTAGACCATGTTACAAGCATCTTAAAGGAAGTTTACCACAAGTGAACCATTGTCAGGTCCTGTCAAAGACAAGGCTAGTGGTCTACTAAACAAAGTTAGCAAGGGCCTCTCCTTGACCAGAGAGGCCCTATGGGTCTCCAATGATACTATGGCTATAAGAAAACTCCCAAACTGCTTGGTCCTTCTGTAGCGGGGTCTCCAACCTTGGCAACTTTAAGCCTGGCGGACTTCAACTCCCAGAATTCCTGGGAATTCCCCAGCCAGCAAAGCTTCTGGGAGTTTTTTTTTATTATTATCTATTTATTTTGTCACAACAGTATATACAATCATCAACATAAACAATAATTCATCATGAGAGAAAAAATATATATAAGTAAAAGTATAAGTAAAAGTATGCATATAATACTATAATGAAGGGAACGGTAGGCACTTTTGTGCTCTTATGCACGCCCCTTATAGTCCTCTTAGGAATGGGGTGAGGTCAATAGTAGACAGTTTTTGGTTGAAGATTTTGGGGTTTTGAGTAGAGACTATAGAGTCAGGTAGTGAGTTCCAAGCGTTAACTCTGTTACAAAAGTCATATTTTCTGCAATCAAGTTTGAAGCGGTTGACATTAAGTTTGAATCTATTGTTTGCTCTTGTATTGTTGCGATTGAAGCTGAAGTAGTCTTTTATAGGAAGGATATTACAATAGATGATTCTGTGTGTTAAACACAGATCATGTCGAAGCCGGCAGAGTTCTAAGTTTTCTGCCAGGCTCCGCCAGGCTTAAAGTTGCCAAGATTGGAGACCCCTGTTCTGTAGGACTGTAAAACTGTTTAGAATTCCTGAATCTGCGAACTGCCCACCCAGTCAATCTTCCAACTTTTCACTCACAGTTATTCCTTATTATCCCTTAGTACTACATCCAGACACTGATTAAGAACGTGTGCAGGTCTTCTCGATTTGGTCATTATAGAACGGTAGTCTGTAGAGATTCTCAGTCATCCAGGTCATGGTTGTCCCAAAGGTGCTTTTTCAGGAGGCAACTGGATGTTCTTGTTTTTTCTTTTAAAGACGTTTCACTTCTCATCCAAGAAGCTTCTTCAGCTCTGAGTGGATGGTGGGGAACGAAAAGATTTATATTCCTTGCAGACAGCTGGTCATCTGCATCCTTTTAGAGGGTCGTGGAATAGTAGAACAGAAGAGTTGAAAATCATCACCCCAAAGGCAGTTATCTCACAAGGTGGATGTAATATGGCTGCCTGTACACATAAATTGGAGTGTAAAATTGCTGGTAAACTGAGGCCCACACTTATTTTTCAGCCACATAGGCGGAGGGGAGAGAGGTGAGGTCGTTCAGATAAAAGGACAAACACCCTATTCGACCCAACACCTTCCTTAAGGATATAACATAACAGCAGAGTTGGAAGGGACCTTGGAGGCCTTCTAGTCCAACCCTCTGCTCAGGCAGGAAACCCTACACCATTTCAGACAAATGGCTATCCAACATTTTCTTAAAAATTTCCAGTGTTGGAGCATTCACAACTTCTGCAGGCAAGTTGTTCCACTTACTGATTGTTCTAACTGTCAGGAAATTTCTCCTAAGTTGCTTCTCTCCTTGATTGGTTTCCACCCATTGCTTCTTGTCCTGCCTTCAGGTGCTTTGGAGAATAGTTTGACTCCCTCTTCTTTGTGGCAGCCCCTGAGATATTGGAACACTGCTATCATGTCTCCCCTAGTCCTTCTTTTTATTAAACTAGACATATCCAGTTCCTGCAACCGTTCTTCATGTTTTAGTCTCCAGTCCCCTAATCATCTTTGTTTCTCTTCTCTGCACTCTTTCTAGAGTCTCAATATCTTTTTTACACTGTGGCGACCAAATTTGAATGCAGTATTCCAAGTGTAGCCTTACCAAGGCATTATAAAGTGGTATTAACACTTCACGTGATCTTGATTCTATCCCTCTGTTTATGCAGCCCAGAACTGTGTTGGCTTTTTTGGCAGCTGCTGCACACTGCTGGTGTTGTGTCTTGTCCGCTCTCACCGCAGCCATGGTCTGCTTATCTGCTCCCGAACACGGAGGAATGTATGCCTCCCGGCCCCAGTCCTGGCTCCATGCCCAGACAAGCTGCAGAGGAGGGGGCACCTCCCGGTCCCAGCCCTGGCTCCATGCCCAAGCAGGCTGCAGAGGAGGAGCATCCTGCCCCAGCCCTGGCCCCATGCCCAGGCAAACGGAGCAGCTAGACCCCTCCCCCTCCTCCACAGCATGTGAGCCTGAGGAAAGTTTACTTCCAACATCTGATTGGAGTGACCCTCGCATCAGAAGATTGGATAGGCGGAGGCAACAGAAGGAAGGGAGGGGCAGGCCTTAATGAGTGCTGAGTCATGGAGCCACACCCCATGGCCTATATAAAGGATCTGCTTTCTGGCAGTCTCTGAGTCAGGCAAAGTCGAACTTATCTTGCTGAAGTCACTTACTGGTCTCCTGCCTGCTCTGAGGACTTTGCTAGGACTTTGGGCAGAGCTGCAGAGGCAAGCCTGATTCGGATTTCCCTGACCCGGCCGTCAGCGGAGGAGTGGGACACGACAGCTGGCTCATATCTAAATGGTTATCCACTAGGACTCCAAGATCCCTCTCACAGTTACTACTATTGAGCAAGGTACCACATATACGGTACCTGTGCATTTTGTTTTGTTTTTTTGGCTTAAATGTAGAACCTTACTTTTTTCACTGATGAATTTCATTTTGTTAGATAGCGCCCAATGTTCAAGTCTGTCAAGATCCTTCTGTATCTTGAGCTTATCTTCTGGAGTGTTGGCTATTCCTGCCAGCTTGGTGTCATCTGCAAATTTGATGAGTTCCCCATCTATCCCCTCGTCCAAGTCATTGGTGAAGATGTTGAAGAGTACTGGGCCTAAAACAGAGCCTTGGGGTACTCCACTGCATACTTCCCTCCATGTGGATGTAGTTCCATTGAGGACTACACATTAAGTGCGGTTGGTCAGCCAGTTATGAATCCATCTGGTGATGGTGCTGTCTAACCCACATTTTTCTATTTTATCTACTAGTAGATTATGGTCCACTTTATCAAATGCTTTACATCTTATGTGTCTTATGCATTAGGAACTCTCACTGATTGCTGACATCTTTTTGCCATCTAGATCAGGGGTGTCAAACTCGATTTCATTGCGGGCCGCTTCAGAGTTGTGTTTGACCTTGGGGGGGGAGGGCAGGGGTGTGTGGTGAGCTCAACATCGTTTGTGTCAGGGGCACCTGTGGCGGTCCAAGTGCTCTGCCAGTGAAAACGGGCTCCCGAGCTCTATTTTTGGCTGTGAGAGCCTCCTGCAACCCTCTGCCACTGAAAATGAAGCTCAGGGGAGCCACATGTGGCCCACCCAAGCTCCATTTTCACTGGCAGAGGCACCATGGGCTGATCCTTCACTGTTTTCAGGGCGGCCCCACAGGGCAGATCTAAGCACCCCATGGGTCGGATCCAGCCTTGACTTTGACACCTCTGTTCTAGATATTTGCAGCCCAGATATGGTAGCCCCAGGTATAGGCTCTGTTAGCCTACATATGATAGATGGATTGCTCCCTTTGCAGACCTATATTCAGCCGTAACAGTGTTCATTCACTTGGTTTGGACTTAGTGAATTGAATGAATCTCATCCTTGCTTATTTGTACCCTATGACTATCAATAAGAATTAGAATTCTTGATGAACGTATCTTTTCTTTTATGAGCCTATGCACCAAGACAAATTCCTTGTGTGTCCAATCACACTTGGCCAATAAAAAATGCAATTCTATTCTATTGTGGCTTATAAAACTATGGTTGCAGAATCTTAATTGCTAAAGAAACAAGATCACACCCAAAAATGGAGTTCTGGCTCATGTGTAGACTTCAAGGAAGGTGGAACGTGGTTACATTGAAGTTTGACGTGTGTCGTCCCAGCCAAAAGACAGGTTCTTGGTTAAGTATGGTGGTCAAAAATGAGCAACTAGGCCACAAGAGCACAATTCTCTTCCTAACATTTAGCTGGAAATTCTTATCGTTGCCAGACTTCATGACTTTCCTCCTTTCAACTTTCAATAGAATAGAATAGAATTTTTTATTGGCCAAGTGTGATTGGACACACAAGGAATTTGTCTTGGTGCATATGCTCTCAGTGTACATAAAAGAAAAGATACATTCATCAAGGTACAACATTTACAACACAATTGATGGTCAATATATCAATATAAATCATAAGGATTGCCAGCAACAAAGTTACAGTCATACAGTCATAAGTGGAAAGAGATTGGTGATGGGAACTATGAAACGATTAATAGTAGTGCAGGTTCAGTAAATAGTCTGACAGTGTTGAGGGAATTATTTGTTTAGCAAAGTGATGACGTTCGGGAAAAAACTGTTCTTGTGTCTAGTTGTTCTGGTGTGCAGTGCTCTATAGCGTCGTTTTGAGGGTAGTAGTTGAAACAGTTTATGTCCAGGATGCGAGGGATCTGTAAATATTTTCACGGCCCTCTTCTTGATTCGTGCAGTATACAGGTCCTCAATGGAAGGCAGGTTGGTAGCAATTATTTTTTCTGCAGTTCTAATTATCCTCTGAAGTCTGTGTTTTTCTTCAAGAGAAAATTGGAATGTTCAGCCGAAGTTCAGAGTAGATGATAGAAGCAGCTCCTGTGTAAAATTTTCTACCCATGGTTGCCGCTCTATCAAAATAGAGGTAGTCCTCAACTTACAGCCATTTGTTTAGTGACCATTCAAAGTTACAGTGGCACTGAAAAAAGTGACTAATGACTTTTTCACACTTAAGGCCATTGCAATATTCTCATGGTCATGTGATCAAAATTTGGATGCTTGGCAACTGGTTCATATATATTGTTGCATTCCAGGGTCATGTGATCACCTTTTGTGACCTGACAATGAAAGTCAGTGAGGAAGCTGTTACACTTAACAGCTGTGTTACTAATTTAACAACCGCAGTGATTCACTTAACAATTCACTTAACCAGGGGTGAAACCCAGCAGGTTCTGACAGGTTCTGGAGAACTGGTAGTGGAAATTTTGAGTAGTTCGGAGAACCGGCAAATACCACCTCTGGCTGGCCCCAGGAGTGGGGTGGAAATGGAGATTTTGCAGTATCCTTCCCCTGCCATGCCTACCAAGCCACACCCACAGAACCAGTAATAAAAAAATTGGGATTTCACCACTGTACTTAACAGTGGTGGCAAGAACGGTTGTAAAACGGGGCAAAACTCCCTTTACAAATGTCTCACTTAGCAGTGGAAATTTTGGGCTCAATTGTGGTCTAAGTTGAGGAGCACCTGTAAAATGAAAAGAATGAGAGTTTGTGCTGCCAAAAAAAAAAAAGAATGTACATTATATAGAACTAGTAACTGTAGAGGTGGGCAACCTAGAATCTGCTTGTAGCCTCTGCTAGGCAGCTTGAGTTCGTGCTCAAAATGTTGGTGATTGGTTTTAGGCATGCATTTTTTCCCCTCTCCCTCTTCCCCAATCAGGATGGAAATTGACCCCCTCAAAAAAACAACAACACTGAAATCATTAGGGTCCAACCCAAGGAAAATTTCCCAGTCCTGATTTCTACTTGACATTCATACTTGTTTTTTTCTTCAAGTCTGTATCCCAACAGGCCACCTCATTTCTTTTTTTCCCTTTTTATCTTGACAGTGATCTTGTAAAGATTTAGCTAAGAGAGAACTACAGAATAAAAAACACGCCAGGGAATTTAGGAGGTGTTGGGCACTGGAAGTAAAGTCTGCCTTCTTTTAGCTCAGTGAGACCACCCACGAAGCCACTTCAGTTGGGACCTTTCAAAGAATAAAATAGATAAAAGGTTTATGAGTTACAGCATTATTCTTAATAATCCATCCATGCAATTTTTAAAATAATATTTGGGGCTAATGGTATAAGAGGCAATCATATATCCACTTGGCATTCAATAATTGCAATTAGCAGTGAACCAGAAGAAAACGTAAGTGGTTAATAGTCTGAATGTAATACGTTGAGTTCAAGAAGAGAAAGAAATGTTAGATTCTTCACGAGAGGAAAAAAGCAGAAAGAAGTTGTATATTTCATAGGAATCTCTATTCAGGGCCATTTTTAGACTCTTCTTTAGCAAATTGGAAGAAATGAAACAATTCTCACTTCAGGATTTGCTAAATTCAATCTATTATTTATTTAGACCAGATAAATGTGTTCCATACCTTCCTTCCTGAGCTGGGATTTGAGGGGGGGGGAAGAGATTTCAGATTTTTTTTAATATAAAAAACCCACATTTCTTTCTTTTTCAGAAACATATTACTGTATATTTGAAAATAAAAATGCCCAATACTACAAAAAGAAACCAACTAACTACAAAAAATATGAACGCTTTAACAGCAATGAAAAGAATATAATGTATAGTGAACAATAAGAAATGAAAGGAAGAGGAAAAACAGTTTTCATATTCTACAAAAGCAGTTTATTCTGTTTGAAATGTGGAAGCTTCCCTTGTTTTTAAATACCTGAGTTGTAGATGACACGGCTTAGGAAATTCTTTAATATAAAGATCCATTATATTAAAGCTTAGAGATGATTTAGCTTAATGATTGGTGACAGGCAAACATCCTCAGGGCGTTATCGTAAACAAAAGACCTTTCTGAAGTGATCAATAGAGGAGGACATGGCTAATTGAAGGATAGATCTACCTGAGATACAGCCAGACCCCTCCCCTTCCATTCAACTTTGCAGAATTAACAGAGTGGGGATGGGTTGCACATGTGCATAAGTGCATGTGTGCCATTGCAGGTTGAACACAGCAGGGGGTCTTCCTTGATAGCTCCTACTGTATGGTTTCCATCTTCAGGTGATTCCTGCACTTTTTAGCAAAAGAAAGGCAGGAAGATCAAAATTGCCTGTATAAGCTCAAATAAAGGGCTTGGCAGAGTGTCTTGCCTGAGCTTTAACCAGGGTGAATGCTTTCACCAGGTTGCAATGGAGCCCTTCAGATCCAGGCCAGTTTTTTTAAAATAAGGGTTACACTACCCTAGTTAACTGCTGTAGGAATTTAGCACCCATCCCCCTCCTAAAAGAATGAAATATTTTAGAAAATATTTAAAAGGCAGAATATATTTCCCTGGATGAGAAATGGAGAAACATGTTTTAAAGACAAAGTAGCTTCCTGACTCCCCCCACCTTTGTCAATGGGTCAGAGGTAGAAACTCATTCCCCCCATCTTTGTCAATGGGACCATCATCTGCAACACAATAGGACCCATCTAGCAACTGAAACTCACCACATGACACCTGGGAAGATTACATCAGCCAGCAAGGCTAGCTAACACCCCCTGGGAGTCTGACAACCAATCAGGATACTCTTCTTGTGCCCCAGAAAGTTCAAAGCTCAGAAAAAGCATAAAGCTAGGGAGTGCACAGGATCTCATCCCTTTTTCTGTTCAGGAATTCAAGCTATGTGATCCTGATCACCATTAAACCATCTTTCCAAGCAGCCTCCATGTTTCCAGTGTCTTTGTCCCCACTTGGAACTGAACCCATGTAGGAATTTAGCACCCACCCCCCTCCTAGAAGAATGAAATATTCTAGGAAATATTTAAAAAAGCAGAATATTATACCTTCCTGGATGAGAAAAGGAGAAACATGCCCTTGGAAAGCGGCCCCCACCTTTGTTAATAGCCCCAGAAAGACAAAAGACATCTTATCTACAACACAGAAGACCTTCAGCTCCAGGGTGATGGGATTAAGACATGGTCCTCAGGACATGATAGGATTAGCCTCTACCCATCTCACCACATGGCACCTGGGAAGATTACATCAGCCAGCAAGGCTCAGGCAAGCTTGAGGGACAACCTACAAGGCTAGCTAAGACTCCCACCCCCTGGGAGTCTGACAACGAATCAGGATACTCTTCCTGTGCCCCAGAAAGTTCAAAGCTCAGAAAAAGCATAAAACCAGGGAGCACACAGGATCTCGGCCCTTTTCTGTTCAGGAACTCAAGCCATGTGATCCTGGCCACCATTAAACCATCTTTCCAAGCAGCCTCCATGTTTCCAGTGTCTTTGTCCCCACTTGGAACTGAACCCAGATGGATATTTCTTCCAACACCCAGATGGATATTTCTTCCAATACTGCATAACTAGAGAAGCCAGGGATTCAAGCTTTTTTTCATGTGAAGCATTTATTCTTCACTAACCACAACCATTTCAATCTCTTTTGCAATCTGGCTGGACAGAGATGCAGAAGCACAACTCAGAACTTTTCCTGGAGACAGAAGAAGGTGTTGCCACACCCCTTTCGTTGGTCCACATCGAGGAGGAATTTAACACATCTCCGTCTTTATACCAAGGTAAGGAATTCGTGAAAGCAGCTAGGAAGTCATTGATTGGCCCACAGACCAAATGAGCGCAACAAGGAGGAAAAATGGAACTCTTTATCAGTGGTGGGTTTCAAATTTTTTTACTACCGGTTCTGTGGGTGTGGCTTGGTGGGTGTGGCAGGGGAAGGATATTGCAAAATCTCCATTTCCACCCCACTCCAAAGGAAGGATACTGTACAATCTCCATTCCCTCCCCACTCCTGGGGAAGGTTACTGCAAAATCCCCCTTTCCTCCCAATCAGCTGGGACTTGGGAGGCAGAGAATACATTGGGGAGGGGCCAGTCAGAATTTTTACTACCAGTTTTCCGAGCTACTCAAAATTTCCACTACCGGTTCTCCAGAACTGGTCAGAACCTGCTGAAGCCCACCTCTGAACTCTTTATCAACCTGCCCACTAGGACCCTCTTCCAAGTATCTCAAAGCAGAGGTTGTAGTCTTTAGATGTGTAAAAGCATAGTAGGCCAAGGGATAGAATAGAATAGAATAGAATAGAATAGAATAGAATAGAATTTTTTATTGGCCAAGTGTGATTGGACACACAAGGAATTTGTCTTGGGCATATGCTCTCAGTGTACATAAAAGAAAAGATACGTTCATCAAGGTACAACATTTACAACACAATTGATTATCAATATATCAATATAAATCATAAGGATTGCCAGCAACAAGTTATAGTCATACAGTCATAAGTGGAAAGAGATTGGTGATGGGAACTATGAAACAATTAATAGTAGTGCAGATTCAGTAAATAGTCTGACTGTGTTGAGGGAATTATTTGTTTAGCAGAGTGATGGCCTTCGGGAAAAAACTGTTCTTGTGTCTAGTTGTTCTGGTGTGCAGTGCTCTATAGCGTCGTTTTGAGGGTAGGAGTTGAAACAGTTTATGTCCAGGATGCGAGGGATCTGCAAATATTTTCACGGCCCTCTTCTTGATTCGTGCAGTATACAGGTCCTCAATGGAAGGCAAGTTGGTAGCAATTGTTTTTTCTGCAGTTCTAATTATCCTCTGAAGTCTGTGTTTTTCTTGTTGGGTTGCAGAACCGAACCAGACAGTTATAGAGGTGCAGATGACAGACTCAATAATTCCTCTGTAGAATTGGATCAGCAGCTCCTTGGGCAGTTTGAGCTTACTGAGTTGGCGCAGAAAGAACATTCTTTGTTGTCCTTTTTTAATGATGTTTTTGATGTTAGCTGTCCATTTGAGATCTTGCGATATGATAGAACCCAGAAATTTGAAGGTTTCTACTGTTGATACTGTGTTGTCAAGTATTGTGAGAGGTGGAAGTAAGGAAGGGTTTTTCCTAAAGTCTACCACCATTTCTACGGTTTTGAGTGTGTTCAGTTCCAGATTGTTTTGGTTGCACCACAAGGCTAGTCGTTCGACCTCTCGTCTATATGCGGATTCGTCATTGTCTCGAATGAGACCAATCACTGTTGTGTCATCTGCGAACTTCAGTAGCTTAACAGATGGATCATTGGAGATGCAGTCATTGGTATACAGAGAGAAGAGAAGTGGGGAGAGCACACAGCCTTGGGGGGGCCCTGTGCTAATTGTACAGGTATTTGATGTGATCTTGCTTAGCTTCACCTGCTGCTTCCTGTTTGTTAGGAAGCTTGTGATCCACTTACAAGCCTGTTCAGGTACCTGTAGCTGGTTTAGCTTAGTTAGGAGAATGTCTGGAATGATGGTATTGAATGCTGAACTAAAGTCTACAAAAAGGACCCTTGCATAGGTCTTTGGAGACTCAAGATGTTGTAGGATGTAGTGCAGAGCCATATTAACAGCATCATCTGTTGATCTATTTGCTCGATATGCAAATTGCAAGCGGTCTAACAGCGGATCCGTGATGGTTTTCAGGTAGGAAAGCACTAGCCTTTCAAAGGTTTTCATGACGACAGATGTTAAAGCAACTGGTCTGTAGTCATTCAGTTCCTTGATGGTGGGCTTCTTCGGCACTGGGATGATGGTAGCCATATCATGGCTTCGACCCTCCCTGCCCAAAGTCATTTTGGGAGATGTTGCTTTGTTGTCTTTTGTTTTTAAATTATTACACCACTTTAGATGAGCACTATACTTTTTGCATGTATCGCATTGCAGATATGGGGAAATATGACACTGATTTCCAGTACCTCTAATCAGGGTTGACTTAGGAGCACCAAAGAGGGTCATGACAGCCTCATTCACTTTTGGGCCTCTGGTTGCCTATCTCTCTTCTTAAAGTAAAACTATATTCTTGCAAGTGTGGTGGGAGACTCTCCATTTTCTTACCCTAAGAACTCTTTGCTTGAGGAAAGCAAATGAACCAGAAGGAAGAAGGAGCTCTGTGTCTCATCTCCTCCTTAAAGGCATCTGGCATGGCCTTCTATTAACCCTGTCTTACCCAGCAGACTCCCCCAAAGGCCAGGAAAGCAGCGGGCAGCAGAGGGGTCTGATTTCCAGCAAGCTTAAAGAAGTTTGGGAATTTTCACTTTCTCCCTTTGCATTTCCTTCCACCCAGACCCTAAGTTGGAATGCAAAAAAATATGGGGTTGCATTATCACAGACATTATGGGAGGGACTCTTCACCCTGCTCCTCATTGGATGATGTTTAAAAAAAAACAAGACAGAGATAGAAGTTTACTTTCATCTTAGAAAGATTAGCGCCGTGATGGCGAACCTATGGCACACATTCCACAGGTGGCACATATAGCCATATTGGTGGGCACACAAATTCAACTCTGGTGCGCATGTGCGCACTGGCCAACTGATTTTTGGGCCTTCTGGGCCTACCGGAAGTAGGGAAACAGGCTGTTTCCTGCCTCTAGGGGCCTCCGGGGTGGTGGTGGGGAAGGCCTGTTTTTCTCTCTCCCCAGACTCCAGAGCCTTTCTAGGAGCTTGGGGAGGGTGAAAACAGCCTTCCCCACCCCACCCCCAGATGCCCTCTGCAGGCCGGAAACAGCCAATTTGCCAACTTCTGGTGGGACCAGAAGGCCTGTTTTTTGCTCTCCCCAGCCTCCAGAGCCTTTCTAGGAGTCTCGGGAGGGTGAAAACGGCTTCCCCACCCCCCCGGAGGCCCTCCAAAGACCGAAAATGGCCTGTTTGCCAACTTCCGGCAAACACGTGCCAGGAGCAGGGGGGAGCGTGCACATGTGTGGGGGCAGGACACAGAATTATGGGTGTGGGCACGTGTGCACGCAAAAACCCCTCCCTCCCGCTCCTGGCACACAGTGGCAATAAGGTTAGCCATCACTGGATTAGGGTATTTTATAGTCAGCAGTTCACACAATAATTAAGCAGGATTGATCTATCTGGGTCTGCATCTAAACTTCTTGGAGTCAATTAACTAGGTTGATTAATCATTTTCTGAAGTCATCGGTCCCACCCTCCCCACACATTAATTTGGCTAACACTGTCAGTGAATCAGTGCGGTGCAACCTTGTCCATACAGTGCCCAGAATTCAGGTTCTGGCTAGTATTTTGCTAGTCCTGTATTGTTCAGCATTTTTTAAAAAAGCTTCCTAGTTGGAAGAAATAATTTATATATTTATAATATATAGATTAGAATCTGCCCAGTTTGCCCTGGAAAATGTTTTAAATGTTTTAAAGGGCCTCTGGTGGCTCAGACTGCTAAGACAGTCTTATTAAAACAGCTGCTTGCAATTACTGCAAGTTCAAGTCCCACCAGGCCCAAGGTTGACTCAGCCTTCCATCCTTTATAAGGTAGGTAAAATGAGGACCCAGATTGTTGGGGGCAATAAGTTGACTTTGTATATAATATACAAATGGATGAAGACTATTGCTTAACATAGTGTAAGCCACCCTGAGTCTTCAGAGAAGGGCGGGATATAAATGCAAATTTTTTTAAAAAAGAGTTACAGTTTGAAGAACACTCTTTTCTTCAGAATTAAGACATCTTTTCAAGAGCAACTTTCCAATTTACTTTATACAGGACTAGGAGTGGATACTTTTAAGTTTGGATGGAGTTTTTCATATTACAGAAAAATTAGAGGGAAAAGTGCGGAAAAAAATCCCTCGACTCCTACACCCAGCATATATTTTCTTTCATCTTTGCTATCTAATATTTCTATCTAAGTCAGGGATTTGCAGTCCTCCAGAACTCTTAAACTACAAGTCCCAGCAGCATCAGCCAGCATGATGGGCAGCTTTGCAACTTGTGGTCCATCAGTTTTGGAGAGCCACATATTCCCCGCCTCTGAATGACCTCATGGATGGTCATTCTGCAGCCTTTGGATAAAACAGTACACTGAGTCCTCCCCTCCCCTGCTCAGCCTGCTCTTTTTTGCATACAGGTAGTCCTCATGTAGAATAGAATAGAATGGAATTTTTATTGGCCAAGTGTGATTGGACACACAAGGAATTTGTCTTGGTGCATACGCTCTCAGTGTACATAAAAGAAAAGATACCTTCATCAAGGTACAACATTTACAACACAATTGATGGTCAATATATCAATATAAATCATAAGAATTGCCAGCAACAAGTTATAGTCATACAGTCATAAATGGAAAGAGATGGGTGATGGGAACTATGAGAAGATTAATAGTAGTGCAGATTCAGTAAATAGTTTGACAGTGTTGATGGAATTATTTGTTTAGCAGAGTGATGGCCTTCGGGAAAAACTTTTTTTGTGTCTAGTTGTTCTGGTGTGCAGTGCTCTATAGTGTCGTTTTGAGGGTAGGAGTTGAAACAGTTTATGTCCAGGATGCAAGGGGTCTGTAAATATTTTCACGGCCCTCTTCTTGATTCGTGCAGTATACAGGTCCTCAATGGAAGGCAGGTTGGTAGCAATTATTTTTTCTGTAGCAACCACAATTGGGAATGGTAACTTGGTCATTAAGCAAAGCAGTGATTAAGTGAAATTAAGTGACTGTGCTTATGATCTTAAGTCAGCTTTCCTTTGCTTTACAAACCTGCAAAGGTCATAAATGTGAGGGCTGGTTGCAGTGTGACTTACCACTATCATCAACTGCAAATGGTCACTAAACAAGGCAGCCACTAAACATAGACTTATCTGTTTTCCACGTTAGTTCCCTCCTAACCAGCCCCACCCACCCATCCTGTGGATAGAGTAAACCAATTCACATAATTCCCTAGCCAGCATGGAAATGGCAGTTCTACATTTCTGGAGAGCATCAAGTTAGGAAAGATTTAACTAAGGCTAAAGGCTTAATTCTAAATATGCCCATTTTTCAAAACTGACCATGACTCCCATCTCTGGTTATCCAAGCAGGTGATGAGGTAGCACAAACCAAAGAGCAAGAAAACGTGTCTCTTGTGAGGCTGCAATATAACTTTGTCCAAGAAACTAATCTACCAACAAGAAGCAGCGAGTTTTTCCTGACTGGTGAAAACGCCCGCCTGTTTCCTGAGCAGTCCAAAGCCCACCCATACGCAAAGGGACTCATTAAAGATTTCAGCACCCCAACTACACACGAAGGGAATTCTTTGCATGTCAAGGCCACCTATGTCTCACGCGAGCAACACGGCAGTGGGATTATTCCCCAGAGTCGGGAGCTGAATAATCCTCCGGATGCTGTGGTTGCAGGAGACAGTTCACAAAAGGAAGGGCATCCCAGCGAGAGGTCACCTCCGGAGAAGGAAAGCCACCCTGGGAACAACTTCGAGGTTGATGATAACCAGTTACCAACTTCTAAAATTCATGAAGAAACATGTGATAGCAAGGCATCCTCTGGAGGTCCTAATTCTGCAGAGAAATATCTCGGCCTTACCCATCAACAGGTCTCCCTTAAAGGCAGCACCACCTTCAGATGTCCCAAGTGTAGCCACCCGTTCGAGTGCAGTTTTTCAAGTCCGGTGGGACAAGTAGTCAAGGAGTGGGTGAAACTTACCTGCTCTTCTAAAGAAAAGGCTGGCAAGGTAGTGGAGAAGCCCTTCCACTGTCCCGATTGTGGGAGGGGCTTCGTTCACCAATCCAGCATCCCACGCCATCGGAGGCTCCACAGGAAGGGAAATCCAACTCCCGATTCACAGAAGATGCCCAACCTGTGCGCTCATTGTGGGACCATGTTCACCATCAATCCCCAGACGTTGCATGAGATTGACCTGCCATTCAAGTGTGTCTTCTGTGATAAGAGCTACGGGCAGAGATGGCATCTGAAGAGACACCAGCAGAAGAATCACCAGGTGGCTCACTAAACCGGACAGCTGCTTTGGCCAAAGATGAGGGCAGCTTCCTTCTATACCTGCCAGGAATTGCTGGGAGAAATTTCTCCTTCTCTTCCTTTCCTGATCAAAATTCTCCTGAAGAAGGGAGGGGAGGGGGGCTTTTCTCAAACCAGGACATTGATGTGTCTGGTCACTCTCCTTACTGTCATGGCTCATCTCTGATTTGACCACATCATGGGCTGCCAAAACTACCTCAGCTTGTGAAGTAGGTGAGATGGGCAGCCTAGAAATCTGGTAGATAGATAAATAAAGATACTTTCCTTCCCATCACGCTTCTGCTATCTTTATTCTTTTGTCACAATGGGAGGCCTCCAATTTTGCCATGATCAGCACAACCTATGGGGTGGTGGTGAAATCCAAATTTTTTTTACTACTGGTTCTGTAGGCATGGCTTGGTGGGCGTGGTGTGGTGTGGTGTAGTTTGGTGGGCATGGCAGGATACTGCAAAATCCCCATTCCCTCCCCACTCCAGGGGAAGGATAGTGCAAAATCTCCATTCCCACCCCACTCCAGGGGAAGGATACCGCAAAATCCCCATTCCCTCCCCACTCCTGGGGGAAGGATATTGCAAAATCTCCATTCCCACCCAACTTGGGCCAGCCAGACGTGGTATTTGCCGGTTCTCCAAACTGCTCAAAATTTACGCTACCAGTTCTCCAGAACCTGTTAGAACCTGCTGGATTTCACCCCTGCTATGGGGAGGAATGATGAGAGCTGCACCCCAACAATATGTTAAAGCAACCTGGTCCACCAGTTATTTACATTAACCCTAAAAACAGCAATGCCCAGTTACTGCACGTGTTTATGTTAGTATCTTCATAGTTATGCTACTGCAAAAGAGGGGGTCTCTGGGCTGTATACAATTAGTCCTTGACTTATAGCAGTTCATTTAGTGACCGAAGTTACAACGGCACTGAAAAAAATGCCTTATGACCATTTTTCACACCTACAACTGTTGCAGCATCCCTTTGTTCATGTAATCAAAATTCAGACTTGGCCACTGACTCATATTTATGACGGATGCTTTTTTGCATGACCTTCTGACAAAGTCAATGGGGAAGTCAGATTCACTTAACAACCGTGTTATCAACTTAACAACTGTGGTGATTCGCTTAACAACTGTGGCAAAGGTCATAAAATGGGGCAAAATTCACTTAACAACTGTCTCACTTAGCAACAGAAATTTTAGGTTCAATTGTGGTTGTAAGTTGAGGACTACCTGTATGTTATCTACAGCAAAGATCTCCAACCTTGGCAACTTTAAGACTTGTGGACTTCAACTCCCAGAATTCCTCAGCCAGCTGAGGAACTCTGGGAATTGAAGTCCACAAGTCTTAAAGTTGCCAAGGTTGGAGACCCCTAATCTACAGTATAATTTGCTTTCACCACTATGGCTGATAGGGAGCCACACACAGCAAAATCCTGCATGTGTTTATTCAAAATTAGTCCATGCAGCCAAGGTTTCTGGAGGCCTCTGTTTCCAGAGACAGCATATATTGAATGCTAATTGCTACAGTTAATGACAAGAGAAAATGTCCTGGATGGACCTTTGATCGATCCAGCAAAGTACATCTGTGTCCTTCAGTGATCTTATGAAGTATTATTCACTTTAAAATACATGGACCTAGAATTGTAATTTTATATATAGAAGCCAAATACCACTCACTTATCACAAAATCTCCAGAATGGTAAAGCCTACAAACTTGAAATTTGGCACGTATGTTCCTCTTGGCTTCTAGGTGCTTGCTAAGAAAGGATTTTTTGAAATGACCATCAGATCATTAGTATTTCATATACAGTATTATATTCACACGCTCTGATGCTAAGGAGCTAGACATTCTACTTCCCCTCCCCACCTGAATAGAACTCTGTTCCAACTGCCAGTTGCCTTATATTAACATGCCCTGATGCTACCCCTTCGCTAAACAGGGTGTGGGCGTGGCCAGCGCATGACTCATCCCAGCCTGCCAACATTTCTATTGTTAGAATAGAATAGAATAGAATAGAATAGAATAGAATAGAATAGAATAGAATTTTTATTGGCCAAGTGTGATTGGACACACAAGGAATTTGTCTTGGCGCATATGCTCTCAGTGTACATAAAAGAAAAGATACCTTCATCGAGGTACAACATTTACAACACAAATGATGGTCATAGGGTACAAAATTAACACTTAATGATACAACACTTAATGATAATCATAGGGTACAAATAAGCAATCAGGAACAATCAATATCAATATAAATCATGATTACCAGCAACAAAGTTACAGTCATAAGTGGAAAGAGATTGGTGATGGGAACAATGAGAAGATTAATAGTAGTGCAGATTTAGTAAATAGTTTGACAGTGTTGAGGAAATTATTTGTTTAGCAGTGTGATGGCCTTCGGGAAAAAACTATTCTTGTGTCTAGTTGTTCTGGTGTGCAGTGCTCTATAGCGTCGTTTTGAGGGTAGGAGTTGAAACAGTTTATGTCCAGGATGTGAGGGATCTGTAAATATTTTCACGGCCCCCTCCTTGATTTGTGCAGTATTCAGGTCCTCAATGGAAGGCAGGTTGGTAGCAATTATTTTTTCTGCAGTTCTAATTATCCTCTGAAGTCTGTGTCTTTCTTGTTGGGTTGCAAAACCAAAGCAGACAGTTATAGAGGTGCAAATGACAGACTCAATAATTCCTCTGAAGAACTGGATCAGCAGCTCCTTGGGTAGTTTGAGCTTTCTGAGTTGGCGCAGAAAGAACATTCTTTGTTGTCCTTTTTTGATGTTTTTGATGTTAGCTATCCATTTTAGATCTTGAGATATGATAGAACCTAGAACTTTGAAGATTTCTACTGTTGATTCTGTGTTGTCTAGTATTGTGAGAGGTGGAATATGGTAGGGTTTCTCCTAAAGTCTACCACCATTTCTATGGTTTTGAGTGTGTTCAGTTCCAGATTGTTTTGATCGCACCACAAGGCTAGTCGTTCGACCTCTCGTCTATATGCGGATTCATCATTGTCTCGAATGAGACCAATAACTGTTGTGTCACCTGCGAACTTCAGTAGTTTAACAGATGGATCATTGGAGATGCAGTCATTGGTATACAGAGAGAAGTGGGGAGAACACACAGCCTTGGGGGGCTCCTGTGCTAATTGTACAGGTATCTGATGTGATCCTGCCTAGCTTCACCTGCTGCTTCCTGTTTCTTAGGAAGCTTATGATCCACTTACAAGTCTGTTCAGGTACCTGTAGCTGGTTTAGCTTAGTTAGAAGTGTGTCTGGAATGATGGTATTGAATGCTGAACTAAAGTCTACAAGGAGGACCCTTGCATAGGTCTTTGGAGATTCAAGATGTTGTAGGATGTAGTGCAGAGCCATATTAACAGCATCATCTGTTGATCTATTTGCTCGGTATGCAAATTGCAAGGGGTCTAACAGCGGATCCGTGATGGTTTTCAAGTAGGAAAGCACTAGCCTTTCAAAGGTTTTCATGACTACAGATGTTAAAGCAACTGGTCTGTAGTCGTTCAGTTCCTCGGCTCTGGGAGGATGGTAGAGCGTTTGAAGCAAGAAGGAACATAGCACATCTCTAGTGATTTATTGAAGATATAGCTGAAGATGGGGGCCAATTGGTCAGCACAGACTTTTTATCTTGTCTGGGCCTGGAGCTTTTCCTGGCTTTTGTCTGTGAAATAGGTCCTGCACTTCCTTTTCTGTGATCACTAGGGGTTGTGAATCCAATGGGATGGGGTCTGTCTAGCCTACCTCAGGATTGTTGCGGTCCGCCAGCATCCTGCGGAGCTGGCAACGGACTCAGACAGCAATGAGGCTGAGGAAGAACACGGGCCAGTCCTGTAGGCTGGGGAAGGCCCGGATGAGGGCTCTGCATCAGAGGTGGAGCCAGGGCCATCAGGGAGTGAGATGCAGACTCTGGAGCCTCCAGAGACTGACAGTAGTGAGGCAGAGGAACAGGAGGAGCCTGTTCCTAATGCATGCATGAGAAGAGCTGCCAGAAGGCAAGAGCAGCTAAAGCAAAGAGGATGACTCAGGAGTAGGGCCAAGAGATGATTGGCCCCTCCCATAAGGCTTAAAAGTCCAGAGACAGTGTTAGGACTCTGCCAGAAAACAATATTGATAGCTTTGTCTTGTTGCATTTATTTTGTATCTGGTATCTTCTGAACTTTTGCCAAGAAAGGCCTTTGGCAGTTTGCCTAATTGGACCAAGGTTGGTGATAGGACTGAGGAATTGTGTTGGGAGGAATTTGCTTTAATTTATTTGGACTACGCTGAGAATGAACCCACTTGTCTGAAGTTGCCATCCTAAAGGCCAGATGCCCCTCATCATGTGGTCCTTAACTACGCTGTGGAGATGATACGCCTCCTGTTAACGACCATGATGCTAACTAGGTTTTCTCTTCGATCTATTTTTTTTGCGGTGGGTGGGTGTCTTGCAAGACGTTCCTCGAAAGAAGAACCGTGCAAGATCGATTCGCTAGTGGAAGATAAAAGCGTTCAAACGATCGGGAGCTGCTCGTTTCGCAGCCAATCCTCTGGACGTCGCCCCGGGAGCAACCCTTGGCATAAAGCGAGCGGGGTGCGGGAGGTGCCTTCTGTCGGTTTCGGCCGAAAAGCGAACTGCTGTGTCCCCCTACCCACCCACCACAATCCCTCCCTTCCCTGCGCCCCACCTCCCCCGGCTCAGGCCGTGCTCCGCTGCCACCAGAGGGCTCCGGCGACTTCCACCGAGCGAGAGGAGCTGCGCTTTCTCTTCGTCTCTCTCCGCCCTGCGTCTGGCCGGGATGAGTTTCCTGTCTCGGGCGCTTGCTGCATCCGGATCAGCGGGAGTCAGCTCGCCCGGAGAGCCGCAGCAGCAGCTGTGCCTCCTTTCCCGATCCACGACCGGCATCGCGCGGCGCTAGTGACCAGCGGATCGATCTCGGTCCTGCAGCCTCCGCTTTTTGCACTTCTCTCTTGTCTGTCTCTCTCTTTGCTCGACCGAGGTGGGAACTGCCCTCCGGCCACAAAACGATCAACACAGGGGCTCCGCCCAGGCTCTGCGGCCATTCAGCCGCCTCCGTCCTGGCCGAGCTAGATGCCCTCGGGGGATGCAGGGAGAAGGGGGTGGGCATAGCCCAGCACGGCCCGCGCGCGGGAGGAAGATGAGTGGGGGGGCCCGTAGTGGGCGATTCGCGGAGGGCGCTGCCGGGGGCGCGCGCTTTCTGCCCTGCGCCGTCTCGCGCGGGAACTGCTCCTGCAGCTTCGGTTGCTCTGGCCGCCCAAGAAAGTGGCTTTTCCTCCTTCCCGCGCTCCCCGCCCTTCCCCGTTTATGGGGGGTTTCCAAAGAGTCTCTTCCAAATTTCTGGTTGGGGAGAAGAAAAAAAAAAAAAGAGCCTGCGGCTTTTCTTTAAAAACAAGAAAAAGTAATAGACTCAAGGAGAGGCCTCTTGGAAAGAACAAGCCTAGAATTGTCACCCATAGATTTCTACTCCTGACAAAGCGATGTTGTCAGCAGGGAAGGAGGTTTCTGCTGTTCACAAGCCCCGGAATCAGGAAACGGCTCTGAAATAACAAAGAGTTGGAAGGGACCTTATAGGTCATCTAGTCCAGCCCCCTCCCTCGGCCTAAGCAGGAGACCCTACTGTGTAAGAGTGGGGGGAAAGAAAGAAGGACTGATTTATACACAGGATTTTGAAAGCTCTGGCAACCTGTATCAGGTTCCCCCCCCCCACATTCCCCGAGCTTGGCATCCCAGAGTCTTGGCCCTTTGAATCTCTCAGAAATGGGTCTAGCTGCAGCCTCAAATCTATAGGGATATTGGAGAGGGATAAATAACCTCTGTTTCCCACCACGCAAATCCCTGGGGAAGAAAAACAGATAGCAAACAGCAACTGCAGAAGATGATGGTGCTGTTTTGCACAGTGCTTTCAATTAGATCAGTTAATGATCTTGATGCTGCAACTAAAAAACATGGAACAGTTGGGTTAGCTTTAACTTTGATGGTTGGGAAAGCAGCATTGTCCAAATTAGGAAAAGATTTGATACGGTAGCAGTATGAAGTTTCTGTCTGTTTCTTGCTCAGACATACTAGCTCATTTTAGGGGATGCCTGAATTTCTCTGTATTGTGCATAGGAAGGCAGTAGTTATGGTGCTGAAGGAGGTTTGGGAGGTGGACTGGAATATAATGCAAACAAGACATATTTCACAGACAAGTGAAACTTAAAACAGCTATTTAGATATTGCATTTTGCTAGATGGCCAAGGTTATGGTTTTTTTTTAAATCCAACTGTGTATATATGTGCATGATCTTAAAAGTAACAGCTGAGTTCTCTGAGATATGCAAAATCTTTTTTTGCAGATACCTGATTTTGTTTGTTTCTTTGCAAGAAAAAAAACACCCCTGGATAATGGGGGGGGGAAAACATTAAAAGTTAATGCTTTCCCAAGTTTAGTGCCCTGTTTTCCAATTCCAGATATCCCTAGCCAATGTCATAAGTCTGAGCAGACTGGAAATTGTGACCTAACACACCTGGGAGACTCTTATTATAAATGTTGACCTCAGGACAGGGAGGAATTGTCTGGATCCTTCTGGTTTAATTAACCCCACCAATCCCCCTCAATGCCTGGAAGATGTATAAAGTCATGTTATGTAAAATAGGTCATTAGCATGCTGGTGTTATGCTGTTTGAGACAATGTTTAATTAACATGTTTTTAATGCAGGATGAGGCATTCAAGTTTTGAATGGGTGGGTGGGTAGTTGGCTTTGAGACTGGCATGAGATGGACCACAGTTGTGGAATCAGATGTATCAGAAAACGGGTTCTATCCAAAACCGCTTGCATGGCTAATGGTACTATAGGATTAAGATTATAAATTTGGGAGTTAAGTTTTAGGCTGGGGCGCACAGAAGCATTTTGTATTACATCTATGCCATATCACATATTATAAGTCAGCATAAGAAAATGTAGCTCCAAATATTGTGGTATTGCTTTTACATCCTATCATGATCCATGAAAACACTCTAGAATGAATGGGTTGGAAAAATTAAAGCCCAGCTTTTGACTGAAGAAAGATGGATTGCTGTCCCACTTTTGCAAATTCTGTAATTTGAATTAAAAAATGGGCCTTGATTCATTATATTGCTTATCAAGAATATACTTGGTTTTTGTTTAATCCATTAAGTCTGATAGCAAAGTACCAATACAGGTAGTCCTCGATTTACAACCATTTGTATAGTGACGGTTTGAAGTTACAATGGCGTTGAGAAAAATGACTTATAACCTCACTTAACAGTCATCTTGCTTATCAACAGAACTTTTGGGCTCAATTGTTGTTGTAAATCGAGGACTACCCGTAACGACCTAATATAAGATCATTATCATTTTTCTGTCTTGTTTAATGGTGCCTGACCTATCTAGCAACTGTCCGTCAGCAGCAGAGGCAGAATGAAAGTTGCGTATTTACCAGTTTGTGGTTGTCCACAATGATCAACCTTGTATAATGAAGCCTTCACCAAATATTGCAGAGTAAAGTTAATGGAAGTTGAAGTTCTGTTCCTCTTAAAGGCAATCTGGGAATTTTGCATGCAGGAAGACGTGCTCTGTCAATGAGGTCTGCTCACCCTTTTTCTCATTGAAATCCTGGGTGCTGGGCATTGATTCTGGATGTTTTTGTTGAACCTCACTTAAAAGCTGTTGCCACAGTAGGTTGAATTTTGCAGAACGTCCGTCAAGCTCTTGTAGAAAGGATTATCTAGTTAAGTTAGTATGCATGCTGCCTCCAAAGCAAATCCATTTATCAAACTTGAGATGGATACATGCCTGTGGTAAGGTTAAAGGTTGGCATCTCTTGTTTTGTGCTATTTGTCTTGTTGGGTATAAATTATATCGGTCTGTGAAGGAAGCTGTTGCACCAAGAATGGCAGACTCAAGAGGGTCATTTTTTTTTAGTTTCCATCATCCGTATTTATTTATTTAGCATATAGCATACAATGTCAGGGGAATCTATACATGCTAAACACACAGTGCAATCCTGACAGCCTAGATTGTTAGTTCATTCTGTTTGGCGCTTGTGCGCCTATCCTTGGCACACTATAAGGGGGGCAAACTAGTTTTACATCAATCAGAGAGTGGCAGTCAGATTGCTGGCTCTTCCAGGCTCATCTGCCAGTCTCGCCTCACCTCGTCTGGCCCAGTCCAGTGCTGGCTTCTGCTCTCCCCACACACAAGCGCAGCAAGCTTTTTCCCAACGAAGTGGTACCCATTTATCTACTTGCAATATTGAGAGAGCTGCGTTGGCGCAGTGGTTATAGTGCAGTTCGGCAGACTACTTCTGCTATTCACCAGCTCCCAGCAGGTTGGCAGTTCGGGTCTCACCAGGCTCAAGGTTGACTCAGCTTTCCATCCTTCTGAGGTCGGTAAAAATGAGGACCCAGATTGTTGGGGGCAATAGGCTGATTCTGTAAAGTGCTTAGAGAGGGCCGTGAAGCGGTATATAAATTTAAGCACTATTGCTATTGCATACTTTTGAATTGCTGGCTGGGCGGGAACTAGGGATTGAGCAACGGGAGCTCTCCATGTCTCATGGAGTCGGGTTCAAACTGCCAGAGTGCAGATCATTTCTGACTGGCAGGTCCAGTATCATTAAGCCACCGCATCCCCTTCCATCATCCATAATGGCTGCAGAAGGAGAACTTTAATAGATTAAACTGTGGGCTCATTTTATCCAGCATCTCATTTCCAAGCGTGGCCAACTACCTCTTTCCAGGAATTCCCTACACTTGAAGATGTTTTCCATTTCCTGCAATGGGTATTCCCTATTTGACACTGAGGTTTCAAGTTCCTGTAGCTAATGTCATCTTGAGATGGGTCCTTGGTGCTCTTTGGCACTGGCACTGATGATGTTACCTAGTTTGGGTAATGAATCGTCTGCAAGAAAACAACCAAGCTCAGAGAACCCCAAGGGCCCCACAGTTGCACCCTGAGCTACAAATATTCTCCTTTAGCGGTAATATAATCTTCTTTGACAGCTAATACTACACCTTATGGAAGCAAATCAGCGGTGGGATTCAGCCAGTTCGCACCAATTCGGGAGAACCGGTTGTTAACTTTCTAAGCAGAAAGTTGTTGTTGGAAGAAATCTTATTTTGGTTTTTTTTCCCACTTTACAGGGCTAATCCTGTAAGGAAGGCAGGAAGGCAACATTCTGGTGTTGTTTCTAGCCTAATCTTTATTGCCCTACTTACAGAAACTGCCTCTCTGGTTAACCCTTATTACATTGTAACAGCTAAGGCGAGGCGCCCGTCGATGTGAGTAACGTTGAGTTGGCCACACCCACATGGTCACATGATCACCAAGCCACGCCTACCTTGCTGGTCATTAGGGCAGAGAACCGGTTTTTAAATTATTTGAATCCCACCACTGAAGCAAATGCCATGTTAACATGTTGCACAAAGAAGCACTTTCTTGTGTCTGTCTTTAATTTACCATTTTCTGTTTTTCATTCTGCTCCACCAAACTCTTATTACAAAATAGAAGCATTCACTTTCATTTCTGCTCAATGCTTAATTGTGTACGTTGCCACAGGGTGTTCCACATTCCTGTGGCTATTTCATACTGCTCCCCCCCCCAAATGCGTACATGAAGGAAATAATGTCTATATGTTAAAAAAAAAATATCACTTGCAGTGTGAAAAAGGGGGTCTTTTTCTCTCTCGTAAATATTAGAAGCTGAAATCATTCAGTGAATTTACATGATGGAAGACTCAGAACACAGAGTGTGGAATTTGCTAGCAGAAGATAAAGGAGTAACCATCAATCTAGGAGGCCTGAAAGGGATTTGCCTAAATTCTTGAAGTATCAGTCCATAAATCACTGTGATGACTAGAGGTTTTATATCCTTGTAAGGAAGGAATGTGTTGCCATCCTTGGAGCCTTATGCAGTGGCACTATATCTATATCTAGATAGCTAGATAGCTAGATATAGATATAGATATAGATATAGATATAGATATAGATATATGTAGGTCTTTGGTTATTCAGGTTTTCTCCCGCATAAAATTGGAAGTGTCTTGGCGACGTTTCGACAAAGTCTCATTCGTCATCTTCAGGCTTCAGCTTCCTGCTTCTGGGAGCAATGTGTGATTACAGCTATTTCTTCCTTTTAACTGCTAGTGGGGGTTTGAACTGATTGGATGGGAGCTTGGCTGTGCTTTGATTGGATGGGGGGTTTTTTGTGCTCTGATTGGATGGGGGTGTGTCCTGTTTGGGTGGGGGCTTGGTTGTGCTCAGATTAGTCTGAGTTGCAGGGGGATTTGAGCTGGTGAGCTGCATTGCTGTAGTTTGGCTTCATGTTCGTGATCGTGATCGTGCTACACCAGTACACCAGAAGCCACTAGGACCAGAAGCCAGACCGCAGCTGCAAAATTAGCCATTTCAAACCCCTCCAATCCATACATGCAGCAGACTGACACCAACCATGAAGATGTAGCACGACCACGAACACGAAGCCAAACAACAGCTCCTAGAAGCACGAAGCTGTAAACATCAGCCTGAAGATGACGAACGTCGAAACATCACCAAGACACTTCCAATTTTACGCAGGAGAAAACCCGAATAACCAAAGACAGACAGACAGACAGACATATATATAAGCAGGAAGAGTGCGGGGAGGGTCGCGCGCACATGCATCGGGGTGTGGGGGGCATTGAATTATGGGTGTGGGCACGCACATGTGTGACCCCCCTGCGCGACCCCCACTTTTGGCACAAGACGGCAAAAAGGTTAGCCATCACTGGCCTAGTGGTTCAGGCACCAGGCTAAAAACCAGGAGACTGTGAATTCTAGGCCCACTCCAGGGTTACTGTTGTGGAAAAAATAGGAGGAGGCAGGAGTATTAGGTATGTTCACTGCCTTGACTTTTTTATAAAAAAATAATAATTAATAAAATAATAATTATTATTTTAGACTTTTAAAAGTCTAAAATAAAAAATAAGGAAAGGGAAGAAGGTAGGGTTGCTTTGGCCATGCTCATCCAGAGGCATGTTGCTCCTCCAAGTTTATATATGAACAAAATGAAGACCTGCAGTTTCCTCAGGCATTTTGCTCAAGCAGGTAGATGAGTTCTGCTACTATTAATGGTGAGTGGGGTGATTTATCTGTGGGAGCCAAGGGTGGGGGGTATTTTAGCGATTTTGTGTGTTTTAATCTCATTCTCTACTCAAGAGTTCTGGAGTGAAATGGGCAGCTATATAAATTACACAGTTTTTGACTAAGATCAAGTGTCGTTATCTGTTCTTAACAGTTTAATATCGGATATGTTCACTTTGGTGTAGTGATTAAGGCATCCGGCTAGAAAATGGGAGACTCTTGAGTTCTAGTTTCGCCTCATGCATGGAAACCGGCTGGGAGACTTTGAACTAGTCACTCTCTCTCTCTCTCAGCCCAACTCACCTCACAGAGTTGTCGTTGTGGGGAAAATAGGAGAAGGAAGGAGTATTGTGTATGTGTGCTTCCTTGAGCTATTTATAAAAAAAATAAAAGTGGGATATATGAATAAATAAAAGTGTAGCCTTAGATTTATTTATTTTTTTAAAGATTTTTTTAAAATCTTTTAGTATCTTTGAATTTGAGTGGTCACTTCAAGATCCAGGATACAGCTTATGGAAAACATGATAATTCAGCTTCATTTTTATTCATTTCCTGTGTGTCAGAACAACAGCTGTTCAAATGTAGATATGGAACAGTATATACAGTGGAGGAGCCAAAGGATGTTTTCCAAGAAATACTTAGGAAATTTAAGCTCTGTGTTCAATAAAATTAGGAACAACTACTTATTTTTTAAAAAAGGGGTGTGTGTGAATAGCTCAAGACCTTGAAATCCAGGAGGGAGGGAGGATAGATAGATAGATAGATAGATAGATAGATAGATAGATAGATAGATAGATAGATAGATAGATAGATAGATAGACAGACAGACAGACAGACAGACAGACAGACAGACAGACAGACATATATAGATACCAGTGTGTTTGTGTATGTGTTTGTGTGCGTGTCTAACCGTTAACAACCACATGATTCACTTACCAACTGTAATGATTTACTTAACAATCGTAGCAAATATGTCCTAAATTTAGGCACTACTCCCTTAAGAACCACCTTTCTTATCATCAGAAATTTTGGTCCCAAAGATGGTCATAAGTCAAGGTCTACCTTGCTGGTGTTGATGGAGTTAGCAGAAATGGCTAAATTGACTGCTTTGATCATGGCAAAAAACACAAATATTTTTGTTTCTACCTGGAAACCACTTCTGGACTTTATGCTTGAGGTAGAAAAAATGAAACTTTGATTTTGGGATTTACTGATTCGATAGATTTGTTGTTGTAAAGATGACTAGTTTAAACTATTATGTAAACTATTATGTAAAATGTGGTTTGATGTTACTACCCTATTGATGTTACTACCCAAAGGGAGTCGGAAGTCAGTGTCTTTTCTTTCTTTTTTTTCTCCCTCTTTCCCCACTTTTCCCTTTTTTTTTTTTGATAAGTTATATTATAAACTAATAACATTATTTAAAAAGAGAGAGAGAATGTTGAAAATGGAAAAAAAGATAAGTCAAGGACTTAGCTATATTAGCATTCCTAACTTTGGTTTCCTGGTCTGGGCTACCTCAAAGGGCTGACGTATTTGGACTCTTCTTTTTTTTTTTTTTCCTCAGCAGGTGATGGAACAATGAAGGACACCAAAGGGAAGACTTTGCAAGAGAAGGAGGAGGGCTTTGAACCTCAAGCTGAACTGCATTTCACCATATTGGAAGAATCAGAAGGGGGCATTTCTCAGGGGAAACTCTGGCCCTGTGAGATTGATGCAGAGCTACAACCCGAGAGCTCCCGTCAGCCTGATCCGGATGATGAAATACTTTATTCTGATCAATCCCGGTCCTCACCAGAAATACAGAGGCTACACCCAGAACCTGACAGGAGGGTCCAGGAGAGAAGAGTGGAAATGTACCCTAAACCTGGTTCTGAGCAACAGGTCGAGCTTCATTTTACAATCCTGGAGGAATCCGAAGGGGGCATTTCTGAAGGTAAACTCTGTGCAAGTGAGATAGGACAGGATGACTCACCACCGGTGGTGAGCTACCCAGAACGGCAGTGGGATAGGCCTGTTCAGTGGAGTAAGAAAGCTGGTCAGCCATCTAGTGTGAAGGAATCTCTCCCAGCTGAGGACAGACGAGAAGCCGAGACTAAAAGGCCAGTCCTCCAGCCAGAGAGCTCTGATCAGCAGGTAGAGCTCCATTTTACCATTTTTGATGATCCTGAGGAACGAAGCCTTTCCCAAGGACCAGAGGACTATCCGGTCTGGGAAAGCCCATTTAAACCTGCGCTTTATCAAGGTGACTATCCAAAAGAAATTTGGGATGAGTCCATTGACAGTCTTGGAGATGTCTTTGAAGCATCTTTCCAGCAGCAGTTCTACTCCGAAGGAAGACTTTACCCCTGTAGCGAATGCGGCCGGGTTTTCAACCGGAAGTCAACCCTGACCCGACACTGGCGGACCCACACAGGAGAGAAGCCGTACTCGTGTCTCTATTGCGGGCGGAGTTTCAGCTTGAATCTGAATCTTCTTACCCATCAGATGACCCACACGGGAGAGAAACCTTACAAATGTCCAGACTGTGGGCAAAGCTTCACCCGTAGCACGAGCGTCACCCGGCACCAGAGGAACCACAGAGAGGAAGGCCTTTTCAAAAATGACTTGTGGGAGGACACTTTCTCATACCCGGTCCCGGTTCCTTTCACTTACCCGATGCCTCTTCTGGTGGAGGAGAAGTCCTTTGTCTGCCCCGTTTGTGGTGAGGCCTTTACTCACAGTGGGAGCCTGAATAGGCACTTGCGAACACATGGGGTGGAGAGGCCTTATAAGTGCATGGTCTGTGGGGAAAGTTTCTGTTCTATGTCCAAGCTTTACCGGCACGAGAGAATTCACATGGTAGACAAGCCCTTCCACTGTGAAATCTGCGGGAAGAGCTTTGCTGTCAAGTCAACGCTGACCCGGCACCAGATGCTCCACCAAGCAGAGAGGCCTTACATGTGTTCCCACTGTGAGAAGGGCTACGTTCAACGGAGTCACCTGGCCAGGCACCACCACAAAGCACATCCCGGGGTCCCCTTTAACCCAGTTAAAGTGAACACTGTGCCTGCCACCATTCTGGATTCTGACAACTTAATCACCTATTTCTGGGGAGATGAGGAAACAGACGCTACCCCAGAGCCTGTCCCAACTCAATTGATCTATTCAGAGCAGATTGCTTCGGAAGGACTTAATTCTAATCTGGAGCTCCCTGTTCTCTGGAGAGAACCTCACTAAGATCCCACCTCTTGTCTTCTTAAATCTCCATGCACTGGGGTGTTTCTGATCTTAGAGTTTGATGATGCGAAGTGGATTTTTATGGTAGAAAACCAAAAAAAAAAAAAATTGGTTTTGTTGTGGACAGTTTTTGTGCCAAGACCCTTTTCCTGCCATGTTACTCATATTCCAGGGACTGTCCTGTCACGCCCATATACCACAGCCACATCTCCAGAAGATACGTCATTGTTGTGGTTCCTTACAGTCCGCTACAGATGGCGCCAGTATCCAAACACTTGTAGGAGGCAGACCCAGCAAAGAGTGAGAGGTGGGCAATCAGCACACTTCTGGATGGACCCGCTCAAATTTCTCTAACTGCTGAATAAAACAGAAGCTGTGTGCCATAGTACTGGGCTCAAAGAACATCTGTATATCTCTTGATGCAAATCTTCACAGGGAGAAAGGAAGTAGTCCGGCCTGTAGCAAGATATTTAGTTGTAGGTGATGTGTGGAAGCTTGGAAATTCATCTGAAATCATTTTTGCTTGTGATAAGGATGTCTATGGAGATTCTCAACCATCCAGGTCATGGTTATCCCAAAGGTGCTTTTTTCTAAAGGCAACTGGACTTTGTTTTTCCTTGAAGACGTTTCACTTCTCATCTAAGAAGCTTCTTCAGTTCTGACTCTGTAGTTAAAGATAGAGATTTTTTCCTCCCTTAACAGGAAGCCTTTGCCTTGTTTCATCACTTCTTCTTTTTTGGGTGGGGTGGGGTAGTGGGTGAACTTTTAAGAGAAATGAGTAAAATATAGAAACAGAGAAGACGTACCTAAAGGCTATTATTTGATGCACAAACCAGATGTTCTGTAAAAAATGTCTAAGATCTAGGCAGAATATAAATATTTTGAAGAAATAAATACAGGAATATGATGATACTGTTCCTCTTTTTGTTTTTCTATTCTCCAGATTTTCCTGTTGTCATCTGAGCTAGTGGACTATCACTAGTGCAACCTTAAGGTTTACAAGTTTTAAGAAAGGCAACAGAGTCCAAGGGCCTCTTGATCGTTCTAGGCCTCTATCCCGGCTCCAATTGAAGCCACTATATATTTCCAAACTCCTTATGAAGAACTAAGGGGAAATAACACAGCTTCGTAAAAATAATGTCTTCCCAATATTAACAAAATTTCTAATCTCATATCTGTGCTCAAGAGATTGATTTGAACCCTCTGTGATCTTTCTTGGATAAAAGAAGCTAATCATTTCAAGTCAAATTTCATGTTGTTAGTTACTGCCCAGCTATCAGCAGATTTAGAACATGAAATAATAGGGTTAGAAGCAGTGGTGGGATTCAAGTGATTTAACAACCAGTTCTCTGCACTAATGATTTCTTCCAACAACCAGTTTGCCAAACTGCTAAGAAAGTTAACAACCGGTTCTCCCGAAGTGGTGCGAACTGGCTGAATCCCACCGCTGGTTAGAAGGGAAATTGGAGGTACCTTTCTTGAATTTCTTGTGTTTGTAAATAATTGACACCAGGAGAAACATTTTTCACAACTAACTTACTTCCAGTGTTTTGAGACCAAGAGTTCCAGTACACCTGGAAGGCGGTAAGTCGAGCGGAGAAGTCTGCAGGCGGGCAGAGGGCAAAAAACAAGGACGGTGACCATAATCATGCAACCGAAACCTGTGGCATGAAAATTTTATTTTTACAGATATTCATGTATATAAAAAAGAGCAGGACTTCAGTGGCAAGGCTATGAGCACCACCCTGACTTTTCTGTCATCCCCTTGCAAATACTTCTTAAAGTCCAGTTAAGGATTTATAAGGATTTTTGTTTCTACGGGCGCCTACCTGATACTAACTAAGCATACTGTAAACGGGAGACTTATCAGGAAAATCAGAACTATAGACTAGATTGCAATTTTAAAGTAACAAAACTACACTGAAAGAAGTCAGGAGCAAAAAAACAAAAACAACAACAACTATAAAGTTGTGTGAAGTCACCAGGAGCCCCATGTGACTTGAAAATATTCTGTCATCCTCCTTGGGGACTTGGAAATCCATAATGCTGGGAAAGGTGGTATAAAAGAGAAAAAGAGGATGACCAGCCTCATGGTAGGTGGATTGTTAAAAGATCTAAAGGGCCAGACTGGGGATAGATTGGTTCTGTGATGGCTAAGAGGAAGCAATAGCAATAACACTTAGACTTACATACCACTTCACAGTGCTTTACCACCCTCTCTAAGTGGTTTACAGAATCAGCATATCACCCTCAACAATCTGGATCCTCATTTTACTCACCTCAGAAGGATGGAAGGCTGAGTCAACCTTGAGCCTGTCAGGATCGAACCGCTGACAGTGAGAAGCCAGTTAGCCTGCAGTACTGCATTCTAACTACTGAGCAACCATGGTTCACTGATGATACTGACTTGATGGCACATAACCCTCCTATAAACCCAGTGCACTTCAGTCCTAATAATTTGGACAGTTAATGAGCAGAAAACTGCACTTGTATTTCTGTGGGTGGAGAATTGATGAAGTAAACATCTATCTACTGATACAATATTTCTAGCTTAGGGTTGAACTGTGGGGTCCTTGGTGTTCCCTGAGCTTGGTGCTTTTACTAGCACTGATGATGTTATCTAGTTTGGTAATCAAACGTCTGCAAGAAAACCACCAAGGTCAGAGAACAACAAGGACTCCACAAATATCTCTCTGATGGAAATCTTAAACCATTTCATTGGCTGGCAATTTAGGCCAAGTTTCTACATGGAGAAGATTGGGTTGGTTGAGTTTTCGGAAGCGTAATTCATACCCTGTAATCCAGAGAGGCTTCAACAGATGGCAGCATCTGCTGACATTGTCTAGGCTAGAAATCTAATCCGGGCTGGTTGAGATTATAGTTAAATGATATTTAACCAGGGAAACTTCAGAGCAGTAGACCAGAGTGGGAAAAACATTATGGAAAAAGACCCAGGTCTTATAGCCAAGAAAACCGCAGTTGATTTTGACTGGAGATCTGTTTAATTAACCATCTGATCTAGTTACTGACCAAATTAAAGGTTATAATTTATTCAAAGCAATAACAGCCTCCTGTGGAGATTTGTCAACAACTCCTTTTATTCTTCTCTAAACAGTTCTGATGCTTAAGGAATCTGTCTGTTGTATAGGGCTTTCCGGTTAAGTAGTCCCCCAATGAAAAGAATGACTTAGGAAATGGGCTTTGTCATGCCCCAAGCAAAAACTCAAGGAAAGTCATTCTGGACCATCTAGGCTGCAAGGCTTTTCTTGAATGACAAAGGGAACTGAAAAGAGTTTTAGCAATTCAGTCTGAAATACAATACAATACAACCAGGATGGGCAAAAGGAATACAGTTCTTGCAGGTCCCCAGGAAGAAAAAGGAATTAGCAAATTTGAAAAGTGATCTTTGGAAAGAGTTTTCAGGGGTTTTTTTTCATGCTGCCAAAAAGATTGGAAGATTTTTTTAAAAAATATATATCAAAATGAAAGTTTTAAAAAAGTAGAGGTGTACTAAATACTCAAATGATCTTGTGTCTATTCAAAACAATGTTTTTTATGCTCGTTCTGGCTTGCTCTAGAACAGGGGTCTCCAACCTTGGCAACTTTAAGACTTGTGGACTTCAACTCCCAGAATTCCTCAGCCAGCAAAGCAAAGCTCTAGAACGGACTTGGGAAAATATATATAATTATACATACAGAACACACACACATTTTACCATTGAGTATGGTGCAAATCAGAGCCAGTTTGGGTTACTGATTAAGGCATCAGACTAGAAAGCAGAAAACCTTGAGTTCAAGTCCTATTTTAGCCATGAAAGCCTACTGGGTGACTGTCTTTCACCCCATTCCACCTCACAAGGTTGTTGCTGTTGAGAAAATAGGAGGAAAGATGTGTTGGATTTGTTGGCCAACAATTGAGTTATTCATTGTATAATAGATGTCGGAAATAACTGTAAGTAAATAAAAGAATAAATAAATCAGGTCATGGGATTAGTTGATAATTCAGTGCATTAATCATGCATTAATCCAGAATAATGGATTGAGCAATCTATGGATGTTAAACATAGATGCTTACTGGGGAATTCTAAGAGTCAAATCCACTTCTTGAACAAAATGCTGAAATTGAGAAACACTGGTTTAGAAACAAAGCCATTTCATTCTTAAACAGAAAGACAAAAAAAAAGTGGACAGTATCTGCAGGGGAAGGAAGGAAGGAAATGTGTAACTTGCAAACAAACATGAATTGATAAAATCTGGTAGCTATTTAAAATATGTGTGACAACCTTCTGCAAGGAATCTGGGAGCACCTTTTCAGACTGTTATCAAGAGGCATAAACTTTAGGCCACAATTGTTTCCTCACCCCACAAAAATTTACACCTTTTCACAACTAGTTAAAGTCTGAAAACAGCTCCCAAACACCTTCTGATTTTGGGCTATCATAGAATCATATGCTTTCTCTTACAAAGCCTTCATCATGAGCAATCTTCATAGTTATGATATGACACCATAGCAGCTTATCCAAACTTCATTTATTGGAGTTTAAAATTTAATACAATGACTATACTATAGAACTATGTGGGTTGTTGTTTTTAATGTCCTGTTTAGATTTAGCGATATCCAGCCTATTTTTCTACTTTCCCAATGTAGAAAACACATATCAATGTCATGTTTAATTTGGAAATGAAGTGGATTGCATTAGTGTAGGCTGCATTTTATTAGCATACATGCCCTCTGATGCATCAATGTGCTAATTGCCGATAATAAAGAAGTTAATGAAATGAGCAGCCTGATAATCAGGGAGAGTTGTAAGGGACAATGTGGTGGTGGTGGGATCTATGCTTGGGGGAACTTTTTGGAATGTTGAAGATTAAAATAATGAGAAAAGGAACAAAGTCTACAGTAATTTGCAGCTGGAGGAAAAAATAAAGCGAGGAGCTTAGCAGCTGGACAACAATAGAATAGCCTTTTCCAATCTGGAACCAACCAGATGTATTGGATTTTTACATGTGAACTATGCAGCTCTCTGGAAATAATTTTGAAATGGTGCTCTGAAGCCCTACCATCAGCAACAGCAGTGCAGATCAACTTTCTGTCTGCAGCTCTTTAAAGTAACTGCATCCATTTCTGAGATTGCTCCCTGCAGCAATGGCTTTTTGGAAGCAAATTGAGAGCATTAAACTACTAAGACTAGACTGAGGATGGCTGGATGTCTCCTAGGTGATTGTGAGGAACAATGGAAAGAAATTGCCATTATTTCATTAGCAAATTGCTGACCCTAAGAAGCCTACATGAACGCCTGCACAAGGATCTATGGTAGGTAAATGTAAAGGTTCCCCTTGCACATACGTGCTAGTCGTTGCTGACTCTAGGAGGTGGTGCTCATCTCCGTTTCAAAGCCGAAGAGCCAGCGCTGTCTGAAGACGTCTCCGTGGTCATGTGGCCGGCATGACTCAATGCCAAAGGCACACAGAACGCTGTTACCTTCCCACCAAGGTGGTCCCTATTTTTTCTACTTGCATTTTTACGTGCTTTCGAAACTGCTAGGTTGGCAGAAGCTGGGACAAGTAACAGGAGCTCACCCGTTACGCGGCAGCACTAGGGATTTGAACTGCTTAGCTGCCGACCTTTCGATCAACAAGCTCAACGTCCTAGCCCCTGAGTCACTGCGTATATAAATTCTATAAACCCTATAAATTCCATCTTCTAATAAGGAACTCTTCATAAGAATTTGTGTTGCAGTCTGTACAAGGCAATGCTAGGAGCCATCTACATAAAGTTTAGTAAACAAATATGAAAAAGTGGAAATGAATAACCTTGAAGTAGATGCGGTTGGTTGACTAGAAGGCAATGAGCTGCAGACATATTGTCTGCCACCCAGAGTTGCAGGACTGCAAGATAGGAGTGAATAAATTAAATAAAAAATACAATAATACTTAAGACTATTGGTCTAAGCTAGTGTTTCTCAACCTCAATTGCTTTTAGACATCTGGACTTCAATTAAGGGAAAGATTTACAATAGACATAGTAGAAGAATATTTGAAATTGAGCAGAAGACAGATTTTGGACTTGAATTACGTACAAATGATGAACACATAATTGCTAAACAAACTTCTACTGAAATTTGAAATAGAAGAACAAGTGAAAGAGTGTATTATAAAATGATACCATGTTTGGATAAAATACCATATTGCTGGAACAAAGGGGAAATATATGGTTAAAAGTATTGAAATTCATATTAAAATTTAAGAGATTATGAAATGATGTATTGTTGGTTTATGACTCCAGAAAAATTGTCTAGAATGTACAAGCGTACTTCAAATTTACACTGGAAATATGGACAACATGAAGGATCATTTTATTATTCCTGATGGACTGGTAGACTTGTTTAAAAGCCTGAAAATGTTGAGTTCAAACAAAATTACGCAAATAATTTTTAAAAATTAATATTTTAACTGAAACCAGTCTTTTTTTTCCTGGGATTAATGGACAATTAGAAAGGAGCAACAGATTATTCTTATATTTCTGATCACTTCTAGAAGTGTGATTTTATTCTGTTGAAAAACTTTTTAATAAAAATTATTTTTAAAATAGATATGTGGACTTCAACTCCCAGAATTCCCTAGCCAGGCTAAGGGGTTGGATGTGATGACTCCTTACTTCCAACTTCTTGGATTCTGAGTTTTATCTGATCAAATGTTCAGTGTATCTCAAAAGCCTACCACCTGCTTTTTGTATCAAATGATCACCATATTTCCTTAATTGTAAATCAAAGGATTCCTTAATCCAAACCATGAGACAGTCTGATGGAACACACTTATAAAAATAAAAGTGACCTTTAAGCAAACTTCGATCAGGTTCATGAATTGCACTAACTGGCCTAGCTCAAGCCAAATTCAAGCAGGTCTCATTTATAAAGAAAATTCCAAAGCCTGCGTATGAATATAAATATATGGAGAAAAGCCAAACCTACCCTGCTGCTAATAATTTATACTTAACTAGTTTGTTGAATTAATCATAATCTTTTGCACATCACATTTAGTCTATATTCTTTAAACCCTGTCATTGTGGTTGGCAAACTATTGTTTATGGCTTAACATAAAGCACAAACTATTATGTCTGGAAGGTACCCCCTTTTGTTTGATATATGAAAAGATCTAACCTAGAATTTGGAGAATACAAATTCTATCACATCTCCAAGTGATCAACTTCCATCACTGGAACGTTATTTGTGTTTGCCATGATCTAGTCCAGAAAGATCTATTGCCTTTAAACATTGTTTTACCCTGATGGCAAAAAAGAAAAAAAAAATCTGTTTTAACCCCATCCTAAAGCATCTAACAATTGATCATGTTCTCCTTAGAATCTGTAGGTGCTCCATCACTGGAGGTTTTTAAGGGTCTCCTGTTCAAGCAAGGGGTTGGACTAGAAGACCTCCAAGGCCCCTTCCGTGTCTGTTATTCTGTATTCTGAACTTGGTCAAATGGCTGAAAAGAAAAAAAAATCAATAGAGCCGCAAGAGAAGCCACAATAAATATTTTGCTTTGCACCTCTGGAGGGACTTCTTCACAGCTCTGAAACAACAGAAGTCTAACAAATCTGATAGAATAGTAGTAATTTTCTAGCAACTGAGTCATGATCTCCTAACACCCATGCTGTGAACTTCACACGGCAAAGGGAAAATGTCAGAAGAACTCATGAGATAAACTCATATGTGAAACTCAGTCACCTCAAACTATGAAAAGGGTGGCATATAAATTTGATAAATGAAGAAATTTTAGCTGAAATACTTGGCTGTTTACAATATGCACTTATTATATAAAAAAGAATCTTATCACAAACTACATTCTATCAGAAAGAATTCACTATTTATTGGAGGAAAGAAAAACACAGGATAATCAGACATAAAACAATATGTATTTTTTTAAATTTTATTTAATTTCTTTTTTAAAAAAATAAAAAAAACCACACTGTATAAGCAAGATATAAAATTCAAATGTTGATAAAAAGATTCAAGGCTGTAAGCCCAAGGTGACTGGAACCAACTTTGAATTAAACAGGATTAATCAAAGATAAACAATCATTTGTGTTGTGGCTGGTACTTTACATTGAAAAATAGGAATTCAGAGAAGGGGTGGAGAATGAGGTAAGATCAGCATAGTAAAAATGAGCAAAAAAATAGGATATACAGTACCTCAAACAATACCTTCTACAGCCATTATTATCTACAAGGAGACCCATTGATAATTGGACCTATCGAATTTTCAGGAGAACATCTGAGTCAATTTGGCTCCAGTTTGGGCCTTGAATTCAAAGATAGCAATTCCAACTCACAACCACCCTCCCTGAGCTAAAATTAAAAGTTGCAAGACAGACTCAAAATATTATGGCCAAACTAGGAGCTAAGGAGATCTCATTCCAATATCTTTGTTTATATTATACATGCTTCAGCCTCCCTCTCAAAATGCAACGTTTTATGTGGCTGGTCCTAGGTAGAGAACCTGCAGAAAAACTAAGAAAATAATCAGTGGCACATATCACCTTACAGGAAAACCACAAACCTAGATTGATGTCCATGCATTTTTTTTTTAGGGGTAATTTAAAAAATGCATGGAATACAAATTAGGCCACTCTCCTCTCCTCCATCACCTCAAGTTCCAAGGCAATATTTTGATCATCTTTCTGATTTAAAAAAAATATCTATTTTCACCAAAGTGGGACATCTTTCTGGCAGTTTCACTCAGATTCTTGGAGGACTGGAAGAAGGGGTTATACAAGAGATCTTTGAACCCAACTTAAAAAGAATATTATTGAGATAAAAGCAAAGAGGTGAGACACTCTAGAATAAATGTGTTTGCTAGGGCCTCCTCTAATACTTCATGGGGAGAAGGAAGCCAAGAGAGAGTGCTCGAATATGCTCCCAATTTTGAGTGTAAAGAGATAAGGTGCTGGAATGTCGGAAGAATGATGTGATCTCTCATCTTCACACAATAGGATTCAGCTTCCGGATCACATCAGAACTTCTCCCTCTTCCGCTTTAGAAGGTTCCTGTGCATAGATGCTTGTTCACAATCAGGGCAGGCATAAGCTTTCTTCTTGCCACTAAATTTTAAATGGGTCGTAAGGCCGTCAGTTCAGGATTGAGGCAGAAGCTTTTCCCACAATGCATGCAAGGCTAGAGCCTTTCCTGGTTGTGGTTGGCCTTGTGTCTGTTGAGATTACACAACACATTGCAGCAAAAGTCGCATTCGGAGCACTTGAAATGTTTCTCCCCTGTGTGGATTCGCATGTGGATCTTCAGGGCGGTCACCGAAAAGAAACTTTTCTTACAGTGGATGCACGGGAACGGTCTGTTCTCAGTGTGGTTCTTCTCATGAATCAGGAGATTGGTCTGACTACGGAAGGATTTCTTGCAGCGAGTGCAGACGTGTTTCATTTGCAACAACTGCTGATCACAGACGGTTTTTAACCTCTGGAGCTTCCTCAATAGCGCTGTTTGCAGTTCAACACTGCGTCTACCTTTTACTCTCTTCTGTATCCTTAGTGGATTCTGGATCTCTCCCAGCTGCTGAGCCAAAGGTGCTCTCCCCAAATTCTGGGCGGTAGCATTTGAGCATGCATTTAGAGAGCAGAATCGGTCATGATCCTCCTGGGTCTTGCTTTTGGACAACTGTGGCATAGGCTGGGTCTCTGCTGGTTCCCTGACATTGGATGGCTTGCATTTTGCTTTCTCGCCACTCCGAGAGCCAGAATTGGCCTCAAGCGATTCCCTTTTCTGTGCCACAGATGCGACTGTGTTCCTTTGCACAACACTTTTGGTAACTTTCATTTGGGCTTCTCCGGAGCATGTTTTCTGGCAGGGCAGCTGGAGGCAAAGATCCTTCGGCTTGTGGTTCGTGGATGCACCTTGAAACAAACTGGAGGAAATGCTCACACAGGGGTCACTTTCAGGACCATCGCAATGTTTTACTTTCTTGGGGGAGTTGGATGCGTTTGGACGGACCATTTCTCGTTCTTCCAGTTGACAAAAGCAACGCTTGGGCCTTTTCCCCACAAGCTGCGTTTCTCTTTTAGATTTTCTTACGGAGGAAGCCCGTGGTCTCAATTGCCAGCCATCGTGGTTTTTCCCCTTCTTACGACTATGGGAATGGGCATTTTTGGAGCAGGTCCTGGACTGATGGAGAGAGAATATGTCCTTTCCTCTGGGTTTCCTCTCCGATTTCACTGCCTGGCTGACTTCCCCATGGCCCAGCAAAATATTTTCTTTGAATTTTCTAGATAATTGCACGGGCGTGGTAATAATATGCTTTTCTGGAGCTCCTGTGTCTGATATTTCTTCTAAGGGCACCAGCGGGTTTCTTGCTTCTTCCTGGGCACCTGGCACCTCATCCGAGGGAAGTGGGAGCTGCAGCAATGCTTTTCCAAGAGGATCTCCCTGACCTTCTTCCATAGAAGCTGTGGTGCTTGGGAAATTAGAAAACGCCCGTGTGACCTCCATGATTGCAGATAGCTTACGGCATTCTTCATTCAGGTGAATTCTCTTGTGTCTTTTGAGATGCCACTGCTGAAAGAAGCCTTTCCCGCACAGAGAGCAATTGAAGAGCTTTCGGTCCAGGTGGCTATTTTCATGGATGACCTCCTTTACAACGGGCTGTTGGGGGAATTTTCCTTTCAGGTGGGTCTTCTCGTGCCTCTTCAGATGCCACGTCTGGACAAAGGCTTTCCCACAGGCAGCACATCTGAAAGGCTTCTGCCCAGAGTGGATCCGTTGATGCCTGGTGTAGGAATAGTTGTCATCAAAGAGTTTCCCACATTTTTGACAGAGGTGGGGCTGTTTCCTTCTGTGGGGAACCTTGTGGGAGGAGGTGGGGGGATCTTTTGTGATCGTTTGGTCTTTGGAGTCCGAGCACAGTTTTTCCCCCGTGTGGGTTTCTTGGTGGGAAACCAAAGGTCCTTCTTGGGAGGACTTTTCCTCACGTTCCAAGTGGGGATACGGCTGTTGCTTTTTCCTATGGATTTTCCCGTGATTGACAAAGGAACTTTTGGTTCTCATGCATTTTCCACAATGCTGACATACATAATTCTCTTGAGTGGGGATTTTAGGGTGCTTGGCAAGTCCTGAGTGACGAATGACATCACTTGCAGGGAGAAGACCTTCAGAAGCCTTCTGTCCGTAGTGGCGACTTTTGATCCTCAAACTTTCGACATCTTCATTGGAAAGTTCTCTGAGGTGAATCGCTAGATGTCGAAAAAGGTGGTGTTTTCGAATGAAACTGTCTGTACATTTGTGGCATTTATAGGGTCTCTCACCTGTGTGGAGTTTCTCATGATCAGCAAGTATGATTTTTGTAGTTAAATATTTCCCACAATATTGACACTGATAGGGGGTTTTCGCTGTCCATTTTCTTGGGTGCCAAATGCGGTAAGAGCTACGAGTGATGATGTTTCTGGATTTAGAGGGATTTCCGTTTTTGTGAGGAATTTCTGAATCAACCAAGGCACTTTTCATAGCCAAGCTTTTAACTTCTTTTGGATGCTTCCTGGATGCCTGTTTCATATGGGTCATCAGGTGTGACATTAAAATAGCCTTATGAAGGAAGCTCTTACCACACTGGGAACATTTATATGGCCTTGCTTCCCTGTGCATTCTCTCATGGTCCACAAGCAAACTTTTGAACCTTAGACATTTCCCGCAAAACTGACACTTATGGAGATTGACTTGGTCTTGCTGTTGTTTAGTGAGGCCAATGTTCAGTCGTCTTGTGCTCCCAGAGATAGGAGCTGTGCTGTCTTTCTTTTTTGTAGTTTCAGGCGTACTTTCCATCTTTTCTTCCTTCTTATCCATCTTTCTGTTGTTTCTGGGTGTTGTGTGGCAATTTTGATGTTTGTCAAGAAGTTCCTTCTGGACAAACATTTCCCCGCATTCATGACACTTACAGGGCTGCTGGGTTGTGTGGCTCCTTTGATGTAGGAGGAATTGCTCTTTGAGCGCAAAAGATTTCTTGCAGGCGAAACGTTCGTAACGCTTCATGTTTTGAGGCTTCACAACACTGTAGGAAGGTCTGTTGCCTGCTTCTGCTCTGTGACCCCTCTGGTGGCGGTCAAAGACTTTTTTGGATGAAAACCTTTCTTCGCAGTCAAGGCATTTATAGGCCTTCGTCATATTGTGTATCCTCTGGTGATTGGAGAGAGATATTTTGGACTTGAAGATCTGTCTGCAGTCAGGGCACGAAACCGGATGGTCGCTTCCTGCAGCTCTTTCTTTGGTCTGTGAGCTCTCATTGGCATTGCCTGTTTCTGCCTTTGTCTTTCCTAGCTGATTTTGTGAAGGCTTCTTCAACTGGGACCCATGTTTATAGGCCTCTCTGGGCTTCTGACTCTGTGATCCACTGCCCTTGGAATTATTAAATAAGTTTCGGCGAAGGATTGTCGGTTGAAAACCTCCACGGTGAGGATAACTTCCACGATGAGGCTTCTCTTCTTCACTTTCTTGATCATTATCTACAGCCCAAAAAAAAGAGGGGGGGGGAAAGAAAGTGGTAGTGCAGGGGGATTATATGGTTAGTGAACAAGTTGCACTAGTGCCACTTGGCATTTGGATGCAATCAGGATATTGATGGGTTATCTTTATATTAAGACCTGCTGTTGTTGTTTTTTGGGAGGGGTACATCTCTCCAATTGTCTTTTACCATCCCATAAGATCCAACAGGGTTGGTCCACTCAGGATCTCCCCCACCCCTTTGAAATATATTATGGAATTCCAGAAGTGTGCCTCCTCTGTTGCCACTCCTGCCGTCTGGAACAGTATTCCCCCAACTGTTACAGTCTACACCAGGGATGTCATACTCAAGGCCCACGATGTGGTCAGATCCTGCCCACGGGGCTGTCCTGATCTATCCTATGCGAAGAGGAAAGATCAGGCTAGCCTGGCTTCGGCCCGGTCTACCCAATGTGAAGAGGAAACATGCCAGCAGTTTGGGGAGTGGTGTTAAGATGGCCATACCCACCTAGTTGGCCACACCCACCCAGCCCCCCCAAGGTCAACCACAGCCCTGATACGGCCCTCAATTACATTGAGTTTGACACCCCTGGTCAATACACTAAGGATTGCCAACTTTACAACATATGGACTTTCAACGCCCAGAATTTCTGAGCTAGCATGGCTGAGGAATTCTGGGAGTTGAAGTCCACAAGTCTTAAAGTTGCCAGGTTTGGAGACCCCTGTCATATTCCCACAAACCACAATAGCTGGTTTAATGCATCCCACCAAGCCAAAACAGTAAACCAAGTGTCACTGTGATTTAGCATAATATGTGAACTCAAACAATGAGCTGGATCCAATCCCACTGCTAGAATTGGATTGCTCTTCTACTACTCTCTTAAAATGCCAAGGTTTTCAAGATATCGTAGAACTACCTTAGCCCTTTAAGCCAGATGCCTTCAGCAGCAGTTCTAACCTGAGTTTGCAGACTCTGAACTGGGGTATGTCACAGGACTCCGATATCGAGCCCACCAGGTCCCTCCTGTCGGTAACTGCTTCAGTGTTGGCTTAATTGGGCCTTCATCTGCACTTTCATCAGAGCTCTGGATTTGTGGGACCCAGGCTTCTTCTCCACGATCCAAGCGGGAGAGCAGCTCGGAGGGATGGCAATGAACTCGGCCTGCAGGGGATAAAAAAAAGCAGATGGGTTGGCTGAGAGGTGGTGCAACACAGCA